>NW_006256908.1:11640382-11923138 GCF_000478725.1 Eutrema salsugineum | reverse complement strand
CCTTTACCGGAGGAGGTGGAGAATGGTAGTAGTAAGGTGGTGGTGGAGACTTTACCGGAGGAGGTGGAGAGTGGTAGTAATATGGCGGTGGTGGAGACTTGACCGGAGGAGGTGGAGAATGATAATAGTAAGGAGGAGGAGGAGATTTCACTGGTGGTGGTGGAGAGTGATAATAATATGGTGGTGGAGGAGACTTCACCGGAGGAGGAGGAGAGTGGTAGTAATATGGCGGTGGAGGAGACTTTACCGGAGGAGGAGGAGAGTGGTATACATAAGGAGGTGGAGGAGACTTCACCGGAGGAGGAGGAGAGTGGTAAACATAAGGAGGGGGAGGGGATTTCACCGGCGGCGGCGGTGAATGATAGTAATACGGTGGTGGTGGAGACTTAACCGGAGGGGGAGGAGATTTGTATTCATAAGGAGGTGGAGGAGATTCAACGGGAGGCGGTGGAGATTTATACTCATACGGTGGAGGAGGAGAGCTATAATAGTAAGGTTCGGTAGCCATAGCCGAGCCAACAAGTAACGCCAAAATGGCTACTACCCATTGACCCCTGGCATGACTCCATGCCGGAGTCGCCATTGTTTCACCGGATAATTTTCACCGGCTTATAAGAAAATGTTTGATGTTCGAAGAAGATGAGGAAGAAGTGATTGATTGTGTTTCTGCATGGAAAAGAGTTGTTTTTATAGTGGAAAAAAGTAGTCGTTTGAGGTGGCCTTTGTTCAGAAGGGACCGATTCAATATCTACGTTTTTTTTTTTCCCTATTGATTTGTTATTTTAATTTCGCTATTAGCTGGCAATTATTGGTTTTGTTAGTTTTACAATTAAAAAAAAACAAAAGATCAGGAAATTTCCACAGTCTTAGAAAACTAATCTTCAACCACCCGATTGAAATAATAACCAAATTTTATATCAGACATTCTAAAATAAATGCTACTATTGGATGCTTGTTAAGCTATGTTAATCACAATGACATCTACCATAATCATTTTCGATCATATAATTTTTCTACCGACATTCCGTAAATGTTAAAATGATGTAAATCGTATACAGTCAGCAGAAAACTGTAAAATATTTCAAAAATAAATTATTATCCGGAAAATAGATTGAACTTGCTGGTGCGTGAAATCAATGGGAAGAGGACCACAAATTTTCCGATCATGCAAATTACAATGTGGTGCCAGATTGTTCCTAATCTTTTCAAATGCATACAAATGGAAACTACAAAATATATAGTAAGAAAAGAATTTTAATGCTTCTGAAAAACTACAGTATACAATATAGAAATGGGATTAAAACCTTAACAAGCAAAAAAGTATAGAAAAAGGGTGATTATAAGTTAAAGTCAAATGTCCTAAGTTGGCTGACATAAGAAACATTCGCGATCAATAGGAAGACAGCTGTTTTGGAAGATGAAACCGAGTTATAATTCCAAGTTCAATTAAATTAAACTGTACAATAGACCAAAGTAACAACAACGACTTTGATTTGTGACATACAAAAATGTGATTTAATAACATTTGCGAGGTCGCGTGTAGTGGCTCGGTGTAAAATACCGCGTCGACTCGCTCCACACTTCTCGACTGTAATAATTGTGTTAACATCCGTTTAAAATTTTTAGTCGTGCGTGTTATATAGCATAATTGATCGTAACAAATATAAATCATACTATCTCCACATCACATACCACATAGCACTGAGACTATACTATTACTATTTATTCTACTCCAAACATTCATATCTGTATTTCGTTTCAATTATTTTTACAAAATTCTCTACATCGTATACGCCACGTCTGTTTTCTTGTCCTCTTAATTTTTTTCCTTTTCAAAATTCCCCAGTTCTTATTTATTTTTAGTAGTCTATAATATATGTATAATTTCCCATTATGTGAACATAAGGACAGGTAAGTATAGATAGCATGTGAAATCTCAATTATGAGAAATATAGCATGTGGGATTAAACTTAGTGCCATTGCAGCTTTTTTCCCTTCTCGTACGATTGGAGATCTATAGTCTTTCAAAAAAGAACTAATATGAACGCTAAAAATGGTACAATAGATAATAACAAACGAGGGAAAAAAAAAGAAGGTAATAACAAACAAAATAATTTAAACTTTCTTACATAAAATTACAACTAATTTAATTGCACTATGGAACATGATGACATCTTACTACACGAACTACCACCACATTAGATGTGAAGAAGAAGAACTACCACATTAAATGTGAAGGAAAAGAACTACCACATGAGGAAAGAAAAAAAAAGTATCAAAAGTTAATTGCAGTTGGCAATTCGAAACTAAGTGTAAATTGTTTTGGAAATCCTGCTGTAACACAAAACCACAGAATTCTATATACAAGACAAGAAAAGACAGAATTAGAGTTGAACATAAAAGGCAGGAATTATTACGAAACTGCAATCATAAATGTAGGTTGAAAATATTTAATCGTGCAAAGAAACAATAATCTATGTCGTGAAAAAAAAAGGTATAATAATTTATGTTTCCCAAAGAAGATGCATAAAAATTGTGCTTCATTTGTTGATCCCACCTATTGGATATATTTTAAAATTGTATTTTCCAAACATTCTCAGATTTTGAGCTGCCCATCAATTATCATATAATATTTTTCCTCACAAAAATCCTTTAGACAAAACGGCTATGGGCTGGTCAATTAGTTAGAGGTCATGTAGTTAGCTCGAGCGATGTTTGTATTGTATATAAACACATATATATGATTTTTAAAACAATTACATTATTGATTTATTTTTATCTGCGAAAGTATGATACTCCTAGAATTATAACTTATCAAAGTTCAAGGGTGGTTAGAACTTTCAAAGAATTAGCAAGAAAGCACATGGCGAAATTTTTTTCTCCAAAAAGATTATTAAAAAAAGGTGCTACACCAAGGATTCCCATAACTTAGTCTAGACCAAAATAATATTATTGAGTAACATTTTTATGATGAAGTTTTTAAATCCTCTGCACTCAATTACTGTTCACGTAAAAATAAAATAGTATATAAGACACATTTTTTTTTATCAATAATTCCATATCTATTATCAATATCTGGTAATAGGTTTAGTCGTCGGTGGTAAGTGTAGGGTGACATCAAAGAAAAATTAATGTTGGAAATTTGATAACATGATAATATAACTAATTATTATTTAACACTACATTATACATGTTATTAAAAAAAGAAGTATTTTCTGTTTGATTACAAATGTCTTTTATAGTTTATTTTTGTTTACAAGAAAAATCGTTTTTAACTAAATTTCAATTTAGCTATATGATTTCAGGTTCAATAATTAGATAGATAAATATATGAATAAAGTATGTAATACAATTACATATTAGTTTTAATCTATGTGAAAATGATACAGTAATATTTATAAACTATAATGAAATGGATGGAATGTTATTAATTATAAACATATGTATGTTTTGTATTTTATTTAAAGAATTAGTACCATGTAACTACTATATAGCAATTAGGACCAAATGACACTTTAGATTGTTTTAGGATTCCCTAGTCAGTAGTCAATGGCGTGCCACGAAGGATTTTTGGGTATTGAATTGAAAGTATTTTTGGGTTTGGTAATGTTTATCTAGACAATTTCTTCTAACAACCCTATTTTATTTATGTCATTTCTTTATTACAAGAAGCCTGTTTTGTTTATGTCTTTTTTTTTTATGTTAAAGACTGTTTTGTTTATGTCATTTCTTTATTACAAGAACCCTATTTTATTTATGTCATTTCTTGATTTTTATACAAAAACACAAGTTGCAAAACTCTTCAAAATTAATAATCCATTCCTAAAAAATATGTTCGTCGAAATTTTAATGCCACAAATTTCCTGGAATCCAAGTTTGACACCATAATCGATTGATTGTGAGGATATTCAGTGGCAGTTGCCGTAGATTGAAATGTTTAATAAATGTTTTCTTAACGTATCGATATAACATAATTCTAAGTTTATTTTAGACCACATTGATTTAAGATTATTAACACTGCTTATACTTTATAAAATATATAGAAAAGGTTTATTAAGCCGATTATTCAACCGGATGACACCGTTTCATAGCCTGGTTTTACCAGTATGACTTAAAAAAAAAAAAACTAAAATTCAAATTCGAATTTTGAAAGCGTTCAAAACCAACATAACACCTTATGATTGTACTTGACAATTTAATAAAAAAATTAGCAGCCCCAAAGTCTGTAATTAATACTTTGGTAGATAACTTATTGAATGTGAATATTTAAATCAGAGATATTTAATAATTTGACTTATATATTATCAGAAACTGTCGAAATGAACAGAGAACAGAGACTGACAGAAGTATAGGGATCATGTGCAGGCAAGAGAAGTAAGTAATTTGTGAGAGACATATTAGATTCATAGTTTTTTTTTTTTTGGCCAAAGATTCATAGGTTTAAAGCCATTTTTATACATGCTTTCCTTGACGACTTTATCAATATTTATTAAAACGTCATTTGACAATTTGTGAAATTTAGGAAAGGACCAATTAACTCATGAATATAGCTTTTTCACACCCCCACCATCACTATGCTGTGCGTGATGATGATTTTTTTTTACAAAATCACTTAATAAACTTTTTGTGTCTTTGTTACGAGTGCTTTTTTCTTATAAAGTTTTATGTTTTTGACCATATTTGATATATAAGATATCATCTTATACGATATCAGAACATTTGATATATTAAAAGAAAGTCTTCTACATCAACATAGACTACATAGCTTGAGATTTCAGTCGGAGTTTTATAGTAAGGTCGAATTGTTTCTAATCGATTGAAATGATCATGCTTAATTAGATAAAAATATACAGCTTGACAAAAAAAAAAAAGTAGCTGTAAAAACAGCTTGGCAATTAAACATTAATCATCTTGTTGGAGTCTATCTAGTTAGCATATCCCCATGACTTCTTCATAGACGTTTTCATTTTATTCGTGACTGAACATATATACCTTGATTTTGTTAAGTGTTTTTGTTTCATCTCATCGTTACATTTAAAATCTAAGAGTGTTTCAGTCAGATTTATATCAGTTTAATGTATACTATTAAAATAGAAGTATTAAAATCATTTTTTGAATATGTTTCTAAACACCTCTTATTTTTTAAATGAATTGAACATGTTGTCAAACAGGTATTAAACATGTTGTCAAACATTTATCAAACCTTAAAATTTAAAAATGTAAATATATATATATATATATATATATTTGAATTAATATATTTAAAGTAGGTATTGTTCCACATTTACATTTCATATATTTTAAAATATAATGTACAAAGAAAAAGTTATCGCTAGTTTATAATGAAAGGTTTGATCAAAAACTAATTCAGACAATTTATTCGATTAAATCCAAACTAAGACCAAAAAAAAGATTCTAGTTTTAATTTGAATTTAACAAAATAAGCAAAAGTTTTTACGCAACAAAAAGTAATATAATTGATTAAAACCCGATTCCAAAACCAAATCTTGTATGGCATCAAACCGGTCGATAAGATATCAGTCTTTTTTTATTAATTATTATAATAACAAAATTAAGTCGAAATTCGAATGGAACCTTCGTAGTAAAATCGCAATAGTAAAGAAAATATATTTTATAACACAAACATGAATATAATAATATGATTTCTTCGAGAACGAAAACTACAATCAAAATGCTAAACGACAAAAGAATTGTAAACCAACCAAGTAACACCACATGTAACGCAGTATTCTTCTGACGTTAATATGGGTTTCAATTAGAAAATTAAAATTATCTTATTCATATGTTCTTTCAACGTAATATACTCTCGTGGTTAAAACCAAAAAAAAATCAAATAATGTCTCATATACTTTTCAAAAGCAATGATTAGTTTCTTATTTCAAAACGACTACGCAAGTCGCAATATGGTAATTATCATAATAAAATAATGATAGTACATGATAAGTTATTAAATTTTATATTCAATAATATAAATATTGGTTTTTATAATACAATACGTTGACAAAAAAAATTACTCCAATACACTTTGAATCTTAATAGGCTCGAGATGTCTCTATGGCTTTGCCGCTGTCTTAGTATTTTTTTGGTATTAATGCTACAATATTAATTAAAGTTTTCAAGTACTGGTTAATGGTTTTTTAAGATAAACTTTTAAATTTTAGAGATCATTTTAATAAATTAAATTAAATTTGTGTCTTAAATATTGTAGCTGTCTTTGTTGAAAACCACCAATATATACATTCATGATTCATACATACGTATATATCTTCTCAAAATTTGTAAGAAAAAAATATAAGACAGGAAACTGTCAAAGTTTATAGATGATATATAAAATTTCAAATTGCCTCGTGTTTTCATCAACTGCTGACACTTAATAGTATTATTTTCTCAATTGATTTTTCACAATTAAATATTTATTGTCATTGTTAGTTATTATAAAAAATGCTATCATAACTTAGGTTTTAACAATCGTTAATTAGTAAATAGTGATCGACATATTGATTTGCGATTATCTCGCCCCGTTTTTTTCAACGCGATCCCAAACTATATGCGTGGACGTACACGTAATAATGTCCAGCACATAAATGATTCGACTCTGTATAAACATGCCACTAGCTAGCTAGATTAGTTAATTAAACCAACTTACGTATAGTTACGCACTTAATAATAGTTATTCAACTAACATGCTATTTTGACTAGTTGTAAAACACAACTCAGACGATTCATTTATCCAAATAGAGCAACAAAGACAACAAGTATATCTTATAATTTAGATAATTTTCACCGACACTTTCTAAGCTTGAATAAAACAAATCAACATCATAACAAACTTGAAGTCGACCGATGTTTTTAAACGTTTTTTTTTAAGTTCACAAAGTTAGAAGTATATATACTGATATACACGGACGGATTAACTGACAGTAATATAATATATATATATATATATATATATGTATCTGTATTATATTTTAATGTGTTGGTTAACCTCAGTCACACATTATATCGATATAAATGTGTTTATTTATATGTTCATATTTTTGTTAGTTAAGTGTTTGTTAGTGATAATGTGATACTAGCTAGTAATATTTGTTGGGGTTAAGTTTGTAATTTTGTTAATATAGTATTGTTATCTTGTTGTAAGAAAAATGCGATTAAACCACGAAACAGTTTGTCGACAAAAACAAATAAATAGTTTAACTATGGTTTTGAATGAAGACGGTGCAGAACCGTATGCAACAAATGCGGGATGAAAAGAATCGTACCGGAATATTATATAAATATGATATTTCTTTGAACATTTGTATTACACGCTATCACTCACATGTTATAGAATTCGTCTTATAGTTAGTTATGCTTTGTTTAGGAAACCACCAAAAATATTCATATTAAGGTAAATTTTATATTTTAGGAGTTTGAAATAAACAAAAAAAAACTACTGAGACCGGAGACATGTGCCACTAGAGAGTAAATTGGTCCCAAAACGTGAAAAATAAATCCTACAAATTCAGTTTTTTTTTTTTTGCTCTTAATGAACCAAAATATACGTTTTATATCTTTACTTCGAAAAACTTGAAAAGAAAGACCACAGAAATCAGAAAGTCTACCCCTCCGAAGTCTTCTTGATTCACAACACTTTTTTTAGGAGAATTAAAAAATAAAATGGTATTTTAAAACTCAAAGGTGGCAACAAATATGACTCGACAATCAATAAAAAACAAGATGTTGGAATTATTCTGCTCAACCAGTTTTGTGAACACAGATACACTTTGATACTCACTCCCACATTGCTCAATTATAATTCACATCACACGGCCACGTTCCGGTCAAGTCATTCTTGAGGCCACCGGCTTCACCGGTTACTTCCCTCGGCTGACTTGACTTTTTGTTGCCAAAATCGCCAAGTAATCAGCCGCCATTTTTTTTTTCAGGTTCCAAAATATCATTTGATCATTTCTTTTAGTTAGATTTTTAACCCAAGAACCACATTAATCCTAAACCCTACAAATTATGAAAGAACGTAAAAAAAGTGTTTGGTAGGAACAGGGACGGATTTAGAACTTTATTCACTACCAAAATCGAATAATATGAGAAGATTATAAGATTAAAAAACATTTGGTTCCATCGACTGTTCTATTAAATATGATGTTGGTTTGTAAAGACTAAATATATTTAACCAACCTGAAATATATGGATTGCCATAAAACTGATCGCCACTAATGGTTTTGCGTTTGTTCTTACAAATCAATATATCATCGCACTAACGGACAAAACTCATCGAACCGGTCGGATTGGACCGGTTCTATTAGTGTTTGAGGTTATAATGAGCTCCGTTTTGAATTGTAGTCTCTCCATCCTAACACAAGTCTCGCTTTAAATTCTAAGAACACAAAAGGATTTCTACAAAAATAGACAATTATTACAAGAGTACGAAACAGTGAATTTTTTCACTGTATAAAAAAAACTAAACTCCTTAAAGTATTTTTTAAAACCAAGATATAAGTTTTTCTTGCAAAAGTGCTAAGGTCTCTTTCTTAAAATAGTAATATGTCCTATTTTAACAAGAAAACATTCATTTTTATACATCACTGTAAGAAAAAAATAAACTAGCATAAGTTACTCATTTGGAGAAACATCTCGGAGAAACAGTACGTTGGGGACCCCACGGCGGCGTAATCCAGATAGCAGCCTCCAACAACTAATTTAGCCTCCCTCATATGTCTCATCTTTTGGTCTCTATTTGTTTTATGTATTTTATTCTATGTTTTCATGAGAAACATATAGAGATAACAAAATCTTCATTATTTTTTTTTGTTATTATTCTAATTAAATTATTGAATACATGATATAGAAGGTGACATTACTTTATCAAAAACTAAAGCTACTCTATCTTGGAATTTGCTCCTACTCCTAGTAAGATGCTCTTATAGTTAGGTGTCGACTTAATGAATATTCTTTGCAATAAAAAGAAGTATTAATATTTTTTTTCTTTTTGATAAACGAAGTATTAACTAACTAAGATCAGTTAACCGACACATTTTGGAGATCAACCCATCGCTGTGGTTTGATTGTCATAAATTTCTACGAACAAAATCCTTCATTAACCAAAAAAATTAGCATAGAATTTGTTCACTAAAAGAGATAACCACACATATACAATTTGTTCACTAAAAGAGATAGCCATACATTTTAGAAAAAAACGAATGCCCCTAGACCCTAGTAAACGTTATTTACGATGTACAAATAATGGTTCTGTGAAAATTGTAAACAAGTAATATACCTATAACAAATGAAAGAAACGTACTAACAAATTATGAACTAAAAGGTTTATCACATGGGGTTGACTATTCTGTGTAATTTTCTCATTTGATTTATCGTCACAAAAGGACGAATAATAAGAAGTTGTAACAAATTAAATAAAATAATCCTTACTGTTTCAACTATCAACGTAAATTACATATTTTAAATTTAAGCGCATTTCAAAAGTTTAATCACTACGTGTGCAACTATTTTTACATAGTTAATATATCCAAATCGTTGATACAAAAAAGTTAAAGTCTTTAAACAAACTTTTTTTTTAGTAAAAGGACCAATAAGTTAATTACTTTCCGCAGAAGAAATTGCCACAAAAATTGAATCCGCAACAAAAATCACTGCTTCATTACTTCCATCAGTTTCACCTTCTAACCTTATTCAGAATGATCAGCGAGATAAGTTTCTCCCATTTCGACTTATGGATTTGGATGCATTCATATATTAGGTAAATGTAGTGTACGTATGAGTGAAGACATTGAAAAAAAAAACTGTAAGAGTAAAGGAACCCGATTTACATTATTGGAAACAAGGAAATTTGATTCTTTAAGATACTTGGAATTGAACATAGAAACCAATCAAACCAACTAAATCTTTTTTCAAAAAATACAATGGACTATAATTGAAGAACAAGGTAATTGCAGTCGAGGAGACCATGGCTAAATCAACGAGTAATTTACAAAGAGTAGACTCTTCGCTCACAATTCTCTATCTTTTTAGTTTGATTGATATTCAAAACTAGCTAAAGTGTAAGTTAAATCTACTTTTTTTTCTTTCATCTTAATCGTCTATATTGAAAAAATTATTATGTCGTATTTTTTTTTCCGACCATTTCATGCATTTTAATAGAATGTCTTTTAAAAAACACATATGTGCTTACGACTTACGAGTCTCTACTTGAAAGCTAACCCGTCAACTAATACGAAAAAACAATTGATGAAAATTAAATTAGGAAAATGACAGATTAACGAAGGTTAATTAGGCTTTTAAATATCCAATTAACAAATCGATTCAGCAACTTACATTTGTCAGAAAGTTGAGGAAAACGTGAACTCCAAAGATAAATTATTTCCAGATCGTTTGCTATTGCCTATTGTAACCTGTCTTTCTCAATTCTCGTTATCTTCTTTCTTTTATTTTTACATTTACTTCTTCTTTTTCGTAAAAGGGGTTTCATATTTCTATTACTTTTTTCGCACACCAATGTTCAATTTTTAATGTGTATAATGCAGTGCTCTAAAAGTCGGTTTAGGCGGTTATTTCTTAAATGTTTTATATATGATATTTATAAAAAAAAAATTTTTTGATGTGTAATTTAAATTTTGAATATATATTTAAGATATATAATATGTAAATTTTATTATTTATAAACAAACCATATAAATTTATATATTGCACTCTATAAAATATATAATAAATTTATTTATTTGTAAACGCTTAAAACACCTAAAAATCGTCTAAACTCCGACTAGGCGTTCTAGGCACTAGGCGTTGTATCACCGTCCGCCTAACGTCTAGCGCTTTCTTGAATACTGGTATAATGTGTCTAAAATTATTTGCAATGTTCTTACTTCTAACTTCTAAATTTTAGTAAGATTATGTAAATTCTTTCATTGAGTATTTTGAGTTTTGACTATACAACTTCAATCGCACTAATCATACGTACGACAAAAACGACTACATCAACCACATATCGCAGTGATAATAATTTCCCTAATAATTTCCAATCAGTTGCTGGAAGCAAAATCTAGAAATCAAGAGAATAATATAGTACATATTTTAGTTGAAATTTGATGAACCAGTTAAAGAATTTATTAGTGACATAAGAGTAACAATATGTCCTCGTGGTGGCTATGCACGAAAGGGCGTGAAAAAGAGCTTAGAGTCTTCCTTTCTAGAGCTAAAGTTGATCTTTATAGGGTTCTAGACTTATAGTACAATGCTATACAAGCTTTCTTCTTAATTAATGACTTAAAATCTTTGGTAAATTTCATTAACATACGATTCTTTATAATATTAATGCTTGTAGCTCTTATATTATACTGTTCTGTAAGAACAATATAGTGAATATTTTTTACTTTATGTGAATAGTCTAAAATATATATATTAGAAATTTAACAATATCTTAATTTTTTTTCTTTACCTGCTATATTATTCATTCAAACTTTTTCTCATATAAAGAACTTTAGAAATATTTTTTTGAATTTTATAATAGCTAAATAGATATATCTGGTGAAAACTGATGTTTGGTAAAAAAAATTTGTGGTAGACCAAAAACCGAAAGATTAATAAATCTGAAGATCTGTATATATGACTTACTCTTTTGTGTGTTTACTATATATATGACTTACTGGTTCATATATTTTTAAAAACAACGTGCTTGCAATTTTTCAATGTCTAGAACCCTAAAAAAGTGCTCGATTGAAAAAAAAAAGGTGCTCGCTTAAAAAGGTGGTCAAAAAAAGACCACACCGAAACACTAAAATCAAAAACGGAACTAATATGAAACAAGCCAATTTGACCATCGCAATAATCGCTTATTTTCGGTAAACATGATGAAAGTGCTCGAAATATATCACCCTAGTCATTGAATTTTCAGTTTCATTATATATACTATACAAGTTTTTAATTGAAGCATATTCAATTTCGTAGTGATCATCAGTTAACAAAAATGATATATATTAAATAATTGTTCATCACAGACTTTTTCAATAATTGTATACTTAAGAAAACCGCTGAGCGCACATCAACATTTGGAATTTCATACTTAGTATTATATACTTGTCACGAAGTTGAAAGTGACTGGATCAAATAACCAGTAACATCTCTTAATTATTGATGCATACACACAATGTAATTTGTATAGGTAAAAAAAATTACAATGCGAATATAAATTAAGAAAATAAACAAATATAATTAGGTTAACCAACTATTTTTTTTTTTCAACGGATTAACCAACTTAATGTATATGAGGAAGACAAGTTTATTGAAAATTTTCAATTGTTGGATTGATTCGGTAATAATTTGACCTATCAACCCATTAGAATCAAAATTTAAAATCTACTGAGGTCAACAGAAGCTATTATAGTAATTAGCTTGCAAAAAATCAAAGTGATCGAAGCTATTATCGAAATTAGGTTGATCAGAAGAACCATGATGAAGACCGACATTGAACACAGCTGAATGGCAATGTCGAAGAAATGCTCTTCTAGTGGATCGAGGCTTAGTTTATGGCTTCCCCTTTTTTTTTGACATCGGTTATGGCTGCCCTTGATAAAGAATGATCCTTCTTCTTTCTTGGTTATTATATATTATAATGTTAAAAAAAAAAAAAAGAAAGCTAGAAAAAAGGGCATGTAGACCCAATAAAATAGATCTCAATTCTAACGAAAGATGGCGACCTTCTTAAGGATCCAAGTAATAGCAAATAGGCGATATGAAGGTAGTTTATCTTCACCTATTGGCTGTCTTTCGTATTCAGGCCCAAAAGGTTCCCTGGTGAGATCCAAAGTCCAATTGGTACAATGCACAGCTTCCACATTGTTTCCCATTTTATCAATATTATATCAATGCCATATGAAACGCCAAGTAGTATCATGGCATAACGATTGTAATGTTGATACAACTGTGTCTGACCATCTTCACGGTATAAATTACCCAACGTGGTATAGCTGGAGTTGAGATAATATTTAAAGCAAGTCAAAATGCTGAATTAACATACATCAGGTTTCAACTCAAATTATAATGTGTTTTATGGAATAAGAGGAAAGCAGTTGATACCCGAGAGCGGTAGAGGATGATCAAAACCAAGGCATCGCTCTAGTATGACTAGAGCCTTGTGTTACTCTTTTATATGGCTTCACCAAAATTGTTTTCTCCTGTCAAAATAAGGGCAAGGTCCCTGAAAAGAGGGAGCAAGACATTAAATAAATAAAAACGGAGGTACGTAAAAGCGCCTAAATCAAGCAGAAAAATAAAGACAAAAGTCGGCAAGATGATGAAGAAGAAGCCTTACGTGTAGCCATTTGGAACTTTCTGGTGAATTGGACTTATATATTGCAGTGTTGATATAGCTTTTGATAACATCAGTTTGGCTTCACCGGCTTTGCACTACAAACGGTTTAGTCATAGAGTTTTAGTTAGCAGTGTAACCACAGATATAGCTAGGTTATAGCTATTTATGGAAAGATCGAAAGCTACATCCCCCTTCTCAAAGAGATCTTTGGCCTTGTCAAAGAAATCTACGGCCACAAAAGATACAGGGACATAATGTTTGATTACGGGTTGAAGATCTAAGATATCAGATGCCTCAAAAGCTGAGGTCACACCAAGCAAATCATATGGGCGAGCTGCAACACTGATACCAGCCTGTTCACAACAAACATCACATCCGTGCGGGGTACTTTGTTTTATAGATTTCATGTATTAATTTTTTTTTTATAATATAATTTTATTATATGAACATAATTTTCAGAAATAAAACACTTATTTATTTAGACATAAACTTATTAAAAAAAAATTGTTTAACAAATTTTGTGTTTTGTTGTGTTTAGTTATAATTTATTTTTATAGATATAATTTTTCTAATAAATATCAGATTTTGATTGAAAAATTAATACTCATTTTGTGTGCAACTACATTCAACTAAATTTAAATTCGATCAGAAGAAACCGAGTATAGGAAATCTGGCATTTTTTTTTTGTGTGTGTAAGACTATACAAAACGAATCTTGCCCATAGTAAACATAAATCTGGAATCCAAACCAATTGTTTTTAAACTAAATACAATGGGCTGTCTATCCTACTTCCTAATCTATGGATAGATTAATAAAAAGTACGTGTGTTGTTTTAATATAAATTTAAATAATCGTATAAATGTAACATGGATGTTTTTGACTTTTGTCATGGTCTGCCTTTGTCTTGGATCATATTAATGGTCGAAAACATGAACGAAACATGAACCCAAAAAAATAAATATCCGACTATCTGTAAACCATAATAAAAGCAAGTTGTTTTCCTTATTAATACATAAATAGAATCATAACAACCCACTTGACGATAATTAAACCAATGCATATTAATCTAACTCCCCAAATTTGTAGGCTTTGATTATTTGCAAATGAAGTAAAAGAAAATATTATCTGGAAATGGATTAATCACCCAAAAAAGAAGTTTGAGTTGGCTGAGTGATTCCGAACCATGTTGTGAGTTGGAATCTGTGGAGATAAAGCAGCATCTCGGTCTAATTTATTAAGCATCACAAACAATGACAGATGAAGGACGAGACTCATGTCTATAAAGAATTGCATAAAAGTACGTTGACTCTAAATCGAGTGTATATCAGAATAACGTTCATATTATCATATTCTACATTACTTTACATATATTTCATTGAATTTGAAATTTGCTTCCTTCTTATGAAATTGAAACTGACTATAAGGCTCTAAAGGTTTATTCAATCTTATGTGCCCGAGATATATGATTTTGACGACTAATGTATACATAGATACACACCATAGATCCATAACTCCACGTAGAATTTGAACTCTGATTCTGAAAAAGGAAGAGTCGAAAAGGTAGATGTAAAAATAAGTTATGACAGAAAAAGTGTCAACATAATTTTTTCTCGTCTCATGATGATCAGTAACCCTTTATGTGTTTTATTTTTTTTTAACTTTGACTGCGCCAGCATATGATTAATTTGAGACTAATGCGGAGCAATACGCACATACTAGTAAGTATATTATATGTTTATTCCAACTATAAAAAAAAAAACCTAGATGTATCAATTAATCCATGTAAGAAGAAGACTAGTCCATAAGCACGTATAGATGAAACTCAACCTACACTCTAAGAGCACAATTTTGTTTGTCGTTAAGCGTTTTCATGATCTTCATAAATTATATTGGCGTGAAATTAATCAATTGCGCACACAGAATAATGGTTTTGAACTTATAAATCATACATAAAAAGTGTTAGATTGCATCAGATTTGAAGCATCAGAAAAGTAAATGATGGTAATAATTAGAAATATGAGTTATCTAATAGTGAGCGATGCAGATATTACACCACCTATAAGAATTGATATTATAGATTATATTAGTCTATAAAAATCAAATGAGTAAAACCATGTATATACATTAAAGAACGTCAAAGGTCGACCTGTCCAACCATGTGAGATGCACGTGCGTTGACGGACCGTGAGTAGGAGACTCTGATCTCTGCGTCAAGCAGACAAAGCACCCCGAGCACAGGCCACAAGCTTTCTCTCTAATTCGTTCAATTCATTAATTTAAGTATTTAACAATCCCTAACTATATTTAGTAACCCTGTTGCACTATTATATTAATTCATAACTACTCATAATATCTCTCTCTCTCTCCCTCTTTCTCTCTAAAAAAGACTCTCCTCAAGATTTTCCCCTTAAAACATTAGATTAATTTTTGTAGGGTTTTTCTTTTCCGGCAAAAGCAAATCATCATGTACCCTCCTTCTTCCTCCTCAAAGTCCACACCTCCAAACGACGCCGACAACGACCGATATGACTCGGCCGCCGGAGCTACCCGTGATTTCTCCTCCCTCAACTCTCAAACCCTCCATAATCCTCCGGCACGGCAGCAACACAATCCCAACGTCGGCGGTCATTACTTCCCCGGCGATCCATCTTCCTTCGGTCCTGATTCCGGCGCTTCTCCTTCTTTGTTCCGACACAGAAGCTCCCCTGCCGGTTTCTATGACCAACATCTTCCCACTGATCCCAACGGTAACTTTTTGCGTTTCTTACATTTTCCTCCCCATATTTTGTTTCGACTAATAATTTCACCCTTCCTAACGTTAATTAATTTTTCATTTGTATGTGATATTGAAACTACAATTCACATTCAAACCCCCAAAATAATCACAATACACATTGATGGAATATCTTTAATAATTATAACTAGTATTCTTTCGTTCAGTTAAATGTTCTCAATTTTTATTAAAAAAAATTAGTGATAAAAGAGTTTTTATATTGAATAAACTAATTAGAAGTATGTATTTT
The DNA here is from genome assembly GCF_000478725.1 of Eutrema salsugineum. Classification (NCBI taxonomy): domain Eukaryota; kingdom Viridiplantae; phylum Streptophyta; class Magnoliopsida; order Brassicales; family Brassicaceae; genus Eutrema; species Eutrema salsugineum. The sequence continues at coordinate 11,906,770 of NW_006256908.1, read as the reverse complement.
ATTGATAAACGAGTCGGTAAGTAATTTGGTCTAGCACGTAATTTTGACTTCCTGGAATCTAAAACATGTAATCTTGTTATCTTGAATCTAAATTTCAATGACTTTAGTTTGTTTATCCGTTCCCGTTCCTTCTTGTATATAATATATATTATACGATATACGACTTTGTTTTTCTAATAAAATAACGAATATAATATCGACCACGTAAGTGAAAATTTAAATCACATCAGCTAACAAAATATCTATGTATAGAGTTTATCAACATCTTTCTCCTCAATTTTCTGTTTGGAGAAATCATGGTCGATTTTTGTTTAGATATATATATATATATATATATATATATATCTAATAATGAAGACACGTATATATACGTTATACATGCATGAATACTTAAACACGTATTTCCAGGAGAGACAAGTTGTATATTTTAATAATGCAATTTAATGCAAATAGCATGTATTATATAAGAGTTCTCATTATATAAAGCATGCACTTGCCAAAAGTATCTGTTAAAAAAACGAATCATTCCAAAAATAAATAAAAGTATAGTCCACTTGGCAATATTAAATCCATCCCACTTGCTCGTTTCCTTCTGAGAAAGCAGCCATGAGGGCCTACCCTGCTGACATGGCTTCATCATTGTCACTGTTCGGAATTTTGGATACGCCTACTTGTCAATATAAATAATAAATTTTTACTACATTGTTGGTTGCAAGTAATGACTTATATTATTTTTTTGCGCAATTTGATCTTCGGCTCATTGCATCCGCCCGGTTTATTTTCCACTGTAATCCATGTGCGAACCCCAATAAAATTTACCCCTCTTGCATTATTATTTACATGTATATACAATACATAATAATAGGAATTCGAATAGTGAATATTTCTAAGATTCTTTTCAAGAATCGTTATTTTCTGCCAAATTGGCGATAAATAAATCTAAGAAGAGACAAAGGAAGGGGTCCTCGAGTCTCGAACACGACCCATTCTCTTCTATTTTGTATATATATATACATTTTAGAAATCATACTGGTTTATTAAAATACGGAGATCAGATCATTACAAGTTATAACCCTACATTACATTACATCTCTTTCTTTCTCTATCGATCTAAATCTGTTGATGGAAGAGGGAACAGGTTTTTCTCTAGGACGGGCAAACGGAGGATACGGCGGAGGAGGAGAGCGAGGGCCGTCGAGGTTGAAGTCCGAGCTGAGATTCTCCGGCGGGAGTAGTAGTAGTCATCAAGAACATAACTCTCTACCGCGAATCTCGGAGGTTGAAGCGGCTACGGCGGCTATAAACGGTGTCGCATCGACGAGTATGAATTTTGGAAATGATCATAACAATTGGGACAACTCTGCTCATATCAGTTTCACCATTGACGAAACCGGCAAACGGTCCAAGACCACCGACTTTTTCACCTTAGAAACTCAGGTATTTTCTATAATTTTGTGGTTACTCTATGTATTTATGCTGTGTGAATATCCAGCCTTCTATATACAATAAAGTTACTAGTTTAGACGATTTTTTTTGATAAAAGGAGGAAGACTGCATGCATATGCCCAAACTTGAGTGTTTTGTTTTGCATTATAGTTTGTTTAAGCTTGGAAAAGGTCCATAATTGATCTATATATGGTACACCAGTTGTAATTTGACAAAGGATATCATAGTGTGTGTCATATAATATGAAATTTCTAAATCAAATTTAATTTCCACAAGTAAGCAATAGGATTCCAATTAAGATGGAACAAAAGCCAATAAGAATGTATATGCCACAAGTTCATGTCTTGTAGAGGCCAAAGTTGAATGGTTTTGTGTGATACATATATATATATATATATATAAAAATAGCTCGAAGAAAGTTTATGGTTAAGTTATGTAAATTTTTCACAAGTCCTTTGTTAAACGTTTAGGTGTAAAAGTTTTTCACTTGATGTTTGGTTTAAAGAATTAAGTGGTTATATTGTCTCTTTTGACATGATATGGTTATGATTCAGTTCAGCATGCCGCAAACGTCACTGGAAATGGCGAGAATGGAGAGTTTGATGAATATCCCAGAGGACTCAGTGCCTTGTAAGGTCAGGGCCAAGCGCGGTTGCGCGACTCACCCGCGTAGCATCGCTGAAAGGGTTAGTTTTTATGTTATAATTACTTTGATACACTGATTGTTGCATAAGTATACATGATCATAAAATATAGATTTATTGAAAACCAAGAAAATAAGAGTTTATTTAAGTTTTATATATGATATACATATATAGGAGAGAAGAACGAGAATAAGCGGAAAGTTAAAGAAGCTACAAGAACTGGTACCCAATATGGACAAGGTAAGGGATATTAATTACTGTATATATTTTGTTGTAATTTTGGTGTAATTGAGGAGATTCTAAATATTATTAAGGTTTGAAAATTATGGCAGCAAACAAGCTATGCAGACATGTTGGATTTGGCTGTTGAGCATATAAAAGGTCTTCAACACCAAGTAGAGGTGCGTCCTTATACATATGAATCTATAAATGCAAAGTGATATTTTCTCAAATAGGTCATTATATTCTTATATATGTTGATAAAATGTTACTTTAAAACCAAATCATGGTATTCGAAAGAAAGAAATAAAAATGGTATATAGTGAGTGGGTTAACGTCCAATATCATTGATCAAAATCATGATTCGATCTTTACTCGGACGTTTTTCGAAATTTCCATGACAACTATAAATTATAAAATTCGTTAGTTTAGGTTTTGATCTAAATCCTGATGATCGTATAGAAACTATTTATTTGATCATGGTTTTGACTTGTCATGTGTTACTTAAAAATATTCTCATGATCTCTTAAAAGGTTTTTTTTTGTTGTTGTTGTTGGTCTCCTAACAAGGTTTAAGTATGTTCATTTATATACTTTCACCCTACTAACATAAATTTGCTCATATTTATCTTAATTTTTTCCCTAAAACACTTTCATTACAAACATACGTTAGTAATACACTCTTCTAAATTAAGTATCATACATAATCGCTCTACGTACACCTACAAATAGATGGTTATGATCAATGATCATACGCTGTATCAAATGCATTGGTCTGTGTCATGTTTGAGATTAACCTTAGATACTGAGATCCCATATGAATTCACATATTATGGTTTTATTCTAGTAGTATATGAAGAAATAGTCGAGTTGAACTTATAGTCCATAAACTTAATCCAATTAAAAACTTACAGTCCATAAAAGCCACGCAATAAATGGAAAATGAGATTTCAGAAGATATAGAGTTTCTTCTTTTTTTCTCAAAATATATAGAGTTTGTACGATATTTCATACATATGTAATCATGTTTTTTGATTTAGTGTTTATTTTAGATGATTATTTGTCATGTGCAGTCACTGGAAAAAGGGATGGAGAGATGTACTTGTGGGGCGGCATGCAAGAAGCGATGATGAATGAGATGTTATGTTTCCAAACAAGATCCAAGAAAGTATAGAAGCAAAAAGAGACTAAGGAATCAATTCAAATACAAAAAGAAACACAACAAATTAATTTTTTTTTATTTGTAATTTTAGAGGTCCAAAGAAAGTGATGGTGATAACTTTATGAAGTCTGGTTTTTGGCAAATTCTCAAAGTCTTGACCATAATGACAACTTCTAATAACTTAAATTCGATCAATCAAAATTTCCCCAAAAAAGTTAGTTAATTTAGCTTAGAACGACCCCACTACATGTTTGAGATTTGAAAGAGATGTGTGTGTGTGTGTATAGCTCAAAACATTACTCATTATAGATTCAATGTTTGGTCTTAGCGAAACTTTTGCTTAGGTTCGATTTCGTCGGAGCGTGATTTTAGTAGTAAAATTTATTAATAATAAGATAATAGTAATAATAGAAAATCAAATAATGAAAATCTACTTCATGCGCAAAGTGACATTCATTACGCTAATAAAGGCAAAACCTCCATAAATCTCTCTCTCTCTCTCTCTCTCTCTCTCTCAACAAAGCGTTACAGAGCAGAAGTAGAAGAAGAAGCGAGGGTGAGACATGTCGGACGATGAGAGAGGCGAAGAGTACCTCTTCAAGATTGTGATCATCGGAGATTCCGCCGTCGGCAAATCCAACCTCCTCACACGCTACGCTCGTAACGAGTTCAATCCGAATTCTAAAGCAACGATCGGCGTCGAGTTTCAGACTCAGAGCATGGTCATCGACGGGAAGGAGGTCAAAGCTCAGATTTGGGATACCGCCGGCCAGGAACGCTTCCGCGCCGTCACTTCCGCCTATTACCGTGGCGCCGTCGGAGCTCTCGTCGTCTACGACATCACTCGTAGCTCCACCTTCGAGAACGTCGGTCGCTGGCTCGATGAGCTCAACAGTATGTTTCAAGTTTTTCTCTTTTTTGTTTCTATCTCCTATTCGATGGAAATTTTCAGTTTTTTTAGTTGAGATCTGTTGGATTTCGATTTTGAGCTAGGACCGGATTTGAATCAATTAAGTAGCAATGCGTGTGAATTTGGGGTTTGAATCATTGCTGGTAGTGAGAAATTTCTAGATCTGAAGACTTTGATTCAAGATCAAGTCAAAAGTATCTTACTTTGGTTTACCCATCATATAATCATGAAACTTAAAAAGGAAAAATTGTTACTTTGACGAAGAATTGTATTGATTAGCTGATTCATGATCCGAAATCGGAATGCTTTTGATGCTTATCAGCATTCTGATTTTGACATGTCTACTCCACTGAGCTAGTTTTGATTATAAATGATGAATCTTTGGTGCAGCTCATTCTGATACAACAGTAGCAAAAATGCTCATTGGAAACAAATGTGATCTCGAGAGCATAAGAGCAGTGAGCGTTGAGGAAGGCAAAAGCCTTGCAGAGTCTGAAGGTTTGTTTTTCATGGAGACATCCGCGTTGGACTCAACCAACGTCAAGACAGCTTTCGAGATGGTTATTCGCGAGATCTATAGCAACATTAGCCGTAAGCAACTGAACTCTGATTCTTACAAAGAGGAACTAACCGTGAATCGGGTTAGTTTGGTCAAGAACGACAACGAAGGGACAAAGACGTTTTCTTGCTGCTCGAGGTAACATCTCTGTACCTGGCTTCTCTTTGTCCTGAGAGTTAAGTTGGTTTTGGGGGTTAACTTATAGAAAGACAAAGACATTCTTTTTGTTCTCAACTGAAGTTAAAGCAAAAGAGAGAAAGGGGTTTTGAGTTTCTTTGTTACAGATACAGAAGATATGTTAGCAAAATTGGATAAGAAGTTGCGTCAGTGTATAAGTTAATGTTCTTATATCTACTTCCTACTTGTAACTTTTGTAAACTTGCGAATCTTAAATCAATTTTGATTTTATCCAATTGCTCTTTAACTTGGTGGCCCGGAAATTCAGTATCTAAACAAAACGATAAAAATATTTCTTTCAGTTTTCAATTTTGGTCACTGACTTCGAGTAGATGTGGCAGTTGAAGCAATTTAGTCAGTATATTCATTGCATCCACTCCTTGTTTTTTTCCATAGTTAAATCATATTGTTAAATGGTGAATCAAAATAATAGATATTGAAATAGAAGTATTGGAATAGTAATTTTAGATGATTTATTTGGAATAGTTTTATTTCTCATCCGCTTCAAACATTATTTAATTATAAGTATATGACAGCAATCAATGTTGTAAAATAACTAGAAAATGTGTATACTTTTTCTTACAGTTACATAATATGTTCAGAATGCATTAACCGGACCTCGCAATCAAATTTAATATAAGATGTTTAAAGTAACAATCATGGTTATGTCACTTCACCGAAGTTAATACGCGTTCGTTATTTAACAATTGTTTTGTCTATGTCTATTTCACATTCCAAGTGCCTTCTTCATAAGTCAATATTTATAAGTATGAACAGTTAATATTTTCTTAAATTGTGGAGAAAACTTAATCATGATGACTAGGTTGGAACTGAAAGAAAGTCAGCCTCGATTTAAATGGGTTCCCACCCACAAATTAAGCAAAAGATTAAAAAACATGTTTACTTTTAACTTTATTATTGTTGTCCCATTAGAAACACACAGAAAATACAACAAATACGAAAATAAATAATAAAACAGTGATTATCATTAGTCTGTCTCATTGTGACCTCCAATACTTGGCCATTTCGAAGCCATTCCTACCATAGTGATAATCTTCAATGGTCATATCAATCTCGGCTTGAGTGTTCATCACGAACGGACCGTATTGAACCACCGGTTCACCGATTGGTTCTCCAGCTATCAACACAAACCGCAACTTCTTCGAAGGTGACTTGTTCCACACGCTAACACCGTCATTCCCTGGTCCGAACACCACAACGTTGTGTGCTGAAACAGGGGAAGAGTTTGATGAGCCGAAAACGGCTCCGCCTTCACCGCTTTCTAGAACGTAAGCAAACGCGTTCCAAGATTCAGGAACGTTCTGGTGGATTTGAGCTCCTGGATCGAGAGTGAAATCGAGGAACATTGTTGGTGTTCTTGTGTAAACCGGGGATTGAATTCCCATGGATTCTCCTGCTATGACTTTGACTTGGACACCGTTTTCTTCTGCTTTTGGTATGTCTGAATTCGACAGTTCTTGGTAGTTTGGCTCTATCCTGTCGGGATGAAATTAAAGAATCAGTCTCCTTTTAATTTGGAATCTCCAAAAAGTCTGAATTTTGCAAGCTGGTTTTCTTTACATTTTCTCGTTGGAGGAAAGATTGATCCAAAGTTGTAAACCTTTGTTTACTTCTTCTTCAGGCATTTCAGAGTGAATGATTCCTCTTCCTGCAGTCATCCACTGTAGAAAAATCCAGAAGCTTTTTTTAGATATTTAAAATTGTTGGATTTTTTCGAATAACTTTAACAGTTAATTCTGTTTTCTATTTAGTATGTTTATTTTTCCCACCTGAACATCACCGGCATAGATTGTACCCTTGTGGCCCTTGAAGTCTTGGTGAGTGATTCCTCCCTAAACCAACAAATTGAAATTCGAATAAAGTTTTTTTTTAAAACATTTATTAAGTATTCAGGAAATATGTTTCTTTTTTCGGCAAAAAAAGAATGTTTGTCTTACCTCTAGTACGTATGTAACAGTTTCAAAACCTGTTCATCAACATTTTTCACCAAATGTTAGAGAGACATTACAGAAAACAGGTTTACTAATTCATTTAAATATTTGATTTGAATATGTATGTATATATGTATAGGTGATTTGACCTCTGTGAGGATGATCTGGGAATCCAGCTGGAGAGGAAACTGCTCCAAAGAAAGAAAAAGAAAACAGAGTAAAACATAATTAAAGAATTAGCAATTTTATTAATGGATGAAAATAAATAATTTTAAAATGGATGCTTCCTAGAATTTACCGGAGAATTCATCTAGCATCAAGAAAGGATCTAACAACTTCTGCTCGCTCCTAAATTCATATACCACAAGGAGAAAGAAGATTTTCTCAGACTTGATAATCATTAAATTTTCCTGAGAAAGAGGAAGGAGAAAAAAAAAAAAAAACTAAACGAACCTGGAAATGCCACGTCTAACGACGGCTCCATCGCCTTCTTTCTGAAGCTTGGCGAAGACTTTCTTGATTACAGATCTTGACACGAAGTTTTGGGAAGAAGAAGACATTGATTTGATGTTTCTGATAAACCCAAATGAAAACAGCCCTCTAATTGAATTTGCTCTCATATACTAAACTAAAAGTCCGTCTTTGTTTTTGGTTCTCGTTAATTGATAGATAAATTTGGGTTGTGGTGTTTTGGTTATGTGATAGTGTGTGGATATTTATAGAGAGACAGAGGAACAGAGGATTTGAAAGGTTTTGTGGGCCCTAGTGGGCTTCAAAAAGCTTACACCGCCGCATTATTTGGAATCAGAACGCTGATCGCATTGTGTCATGCTGACGTCATTATGATCCATACTTTGACGTCTTATGATTCTGATGAGCTTTTTGTGTATATACAAAGTTTTTTTTAATAAAATCCATACTTTTCTCTCGAAATCTTGGTTATCTCTAATTTTTTTTTCTTTTCTTTTTCGAGAAAGAGTCTAAGTCTAGTTTCCAATTTGGTTAATCAATTTTTTGGGGCAGTTTGTGACTGTAAACAAACGAAATTAATATTTGATTTTTTTTTCTCAGTTTAAAAGATTTTCAAATTTGGTTTTTCAAGAAAACTGAAAGATGAAAAAGTGGATTTTTAAAATAATATCTTTGTATTCGTTCACTTTTGATTACTGTCTAAATAAACTTAAAGTGGATTCAAAAGTGCAGACAAAGTAAAAAGTTTATAAGTTATATAAGTTAGTTAAAAGAGTGAAAAGTACTAGATCTTAAGCCAATGAATAAGACAAATTAGATTAATTTTTAAAAATAAATTAGTTTTAGTTTAGCGAACCCGATTTGATACTTTCAGACAATCCCCAAATTTAGACATTTTAAAAATATTGGATTAACCTCGAAGACTAGTTTAAAAGCTAATGATATAAGATTTACCAGATTAGCTCTAAACATCTTACCGGCAACGTATAACTTAGGGACGTGACACGTGCCACTTTTGCATTACATAGCCAATGCGTAACCTTGTCGTCATAAAATTTTGGGTATGGCTCTGAGTCCATCTGTATCAAAACTGGAAAGTATGCGATCGCATTTAGAAAATTTCGGGAGTCATTAAATTAATAGAAACAGATAAACAAATAATTGGGTAAATGACTCATGCTTGCGTCATCAGAATATTTGTAAATAAGTTGTCACTTTCAATATAAAAATCAAATAGAAATGATATGGCTATCATTTGAACAAAAAAAAATGATATGGCTATCATTTTTTATTTTTTCTTGATAATCAGAAACAAAAAAGAAGAGAATCAGTCGACTTACTTTTCTCCTTTAACATTTGTGGTAAAATTCCCCCCAAAAAGAAATGAAAGATCAACTGACATCCAATCTTGATTGAATTTCTATCACCTTTTGTCGTCATTTCTAACAGTTCAATATGGAATTAGTATCACCTCTCATATACTGCAAAGGTTACTTAATTTTATTTTCTTATAAACTAAAGAATATGTCCTTTATTTATATATAGAATGTTTGTCGTTTATTTGTTTATTTTTTAATCGATTTGTATAATTTTCAAACATTTTTATGTGATCGTTGGTTAATTATTGAAGTATAAATAGAACCAAAAAGGAAATGCTATATAACTTCCAGTTCCGGTATAACTATACGAGCTAGTCCAAACAAACGTGACATATTATATGCCTAAGCAATACGTGTGCTTATAAAAATGGACATTAACTATCGACTCTCAGAATTTCAAAATTAAATGGTTTTTTTTTCCCTTTGGCTCGGAATTAGATTGTTTAATATAATATAAGACCGACTCCCCGACCCTATCTATATACATATGAGATTAGTACTTTAGAATATATATATAAGAACGACCAATTATTACACACTTCCGTTTCTGTTTGCCAGTTGGCTACCTAAACATATGAAAAGGATCTTCTAATTCTAAATCTTAATTGTATACGATATAAAACGGTTCAGGTTTTGGTTAATATATTGAGTGATTAAGAGATTTAGACGTTTCTATACATGCTGTGTTATAGTATAAGACTTTATTCTACAAGTCATATACAACTAATTAACGAGAATTACAAATCTCGATTATTAACGTTATTGCAGCCATGCTAATGTCTGAAATATATAAAGTATGAGATGTAATGTAGAGGATTTTAAGCAAATTCAAAATTAAGTAACATAATGAGTAATTCCATGTCGGAAAAGTGTCATCCTTTCGTCATCGTAGCTTGAACATATATATAAATCAATACTACGTACAACTCACAACCGAATTTGACTATAAATTAAATCAACTTTCACTATGATAAAAAAAAACAGTTGACAAATATTAACCAGGGAAAAACGGATTAAAAACTAAAGAAAAAAAAAAGGATTAAAAACCCCATTAATTCGTTTAGTTGACATATTCACTCTATATTTTATTGTTAACCACAGATATCCTAACGAAAATCTAGTCTAATCATGAAATTTGGGTGTCTTCACAAGCAACAAAATTCAATCAGAACTGTTTACGCTTAAAAGCAAAGCCATGAGAAATCTACATTATCTTAAAAGTATGTTAAAATGGGATCATTATGCATCATCCTTCACAAGCTGAAAAAGACATGGATTTTGAACGTTTCTTGTTTTAATGGAAAGTTCTAAAAGTCAAGCATCTAGATGCTCCATGGGTGGTGTTTCCACTATAATCTGCGTTTATGGGATCTTCTTCCCCACATTCTATTGGAGAAACCCACAATCCCATAACACACACACTGACACATATCTGTGAGATAGGAGATATTCATATAAATATTATTAATACACAAAGAATAAACTTTTTCATTGGTTTGACTTTGTGAGGATCATGTTTTTTAAGTGAATCGTAGTGCCAAAAGAACACTAATTAACACACCTATTGTATTTCTCTCACATTCTGTTCATGATTCACTCTGTATAATAAAATAACATCAAATATTGCAAAATTAGAGCTAATATATCAAAATCTGAGTAGAAACTTTTAGTTCAATGTTGGTTTTGTCTCTGCTTCTTATTGTTCTTAACCTTTGGAGCTGATGGCTTTGGACCATACAGACAGATACGTAGACTTCCTTCTAACACTTTCTGGTGGAAGCAATTCTTATACAAATCCCAAAACTCATCTCTGCAAATTTCAACATTTTTTTTCTTCAGAATTAAATTTAACGGATCAGTGAAGTTTGACTATGATGGGGGCAACTTGTTGAAGAGTGGAGAAACAAACCTGACTTGGGGCAATGTGAATAAGGAAAATCCCTTGACATCTGTGTGCATGTCGAGCACAATCATATCTAAACGTGAAAGCCCTAATGCCTCTATGTCGATTAGCTTTTTGATTCTGCACACAGAAGCAAGAGGCCAATCAGCGAGAAGGATATGAAGATATAAGTTAAAGAAAAATATGAACTTTACTAACCTGCTTGGTGTGCCGCTCCCAATATTAACCCGTTTTTTCAACAGAGATACCTGCACCCACCATGGAATTGAGTTTATAAATTGAGTCAGAACAGTGAGACTGAGAAATCTACAACAGAGCTGAGAACGCAAACAAATATCTTTTTTTCATAAGATTGCATTTAAGACCATAGCAGAAGCCATTGCTACCAAGTTCCAACAAACAAGAACATTATGACTTTAGAGCAATGTATGTTTTGGAAAGTATCACGCGTTTGGTTATGTAAGAGAAAAACAGGATCAGACTGACGTGCAAAATAAAGATTGCTTCAGCGGCAAAGATGCCATCAACATCCATTTTTTTAATCATCATATCCGAAAGATAGAAAAGAAAATAACAAAATAACAAGAAATTTCAAGAACAATTCCATTTTTATGGTAATGGACAGGGAAAGGCTATGATGTGAGATTTTTACTATAACTTTATATGCCAAAAAAGAAAGGTTGAAAACGAGAGCTGGGATCAGACTGACGTGCAAATATTTGGTTCAGCATTGCATATGCCTCTGAGATATCGATATATCTTATCATCATTTCCCAGACTCTGAAAAAAGAAAAAAATGAATAACATAACTATATGCATTAGTGCCTTAATGCTACAACTAAATGATGGGGGGATCAGACTGACGTGCAAATATGTTGTTCAGCATTGCGTGTGCCTATGACATATCGATATATCTTATCATCACTTCCCAGAATCTTAACATTAGATAAACACAAGAAATTACTTGACTATAATGGGATCAGACTGACGTGCAAATACATTTTTATCTGCAGAGCATTAGCCTTAGAGATTTCGTATTTTTGTCATCATATCCCGAAGTTTCACAGGAAGCAGGAAACATGCATCCACACGGAAGTATCAAAACAAAAAGATCACATCAAAAACTATGTTTTGGTCTGAGATCTAATAACCTATGTTTCAAAATTTCTTATCTTTCTCTACATGCATTGAACTAATTTCACTTCTCTACAGAAAAATCCTTTTAAGAAATAGAACACTACCTGTTCCTCAACCTTCAAATGCTTTGAGAACAACTTAACTGCCGGACATTGCTTAGTCAGTGAATGCAAACCCCTGCACATATCAGAACAATACTAGTCTAAGCACCATTGAATTCAATCAAGCGATAACAGATTCAAGAACACAGTTTCACAACGATACCTTAGAAGTTCCAAAGATCTCAAGGCAGAGGAGCTAACAACGAGAACAGATGGGCTTCCGGTGTCAACTTTCCCTTCAATAAGCTCTCCTTCACAAAGAGACTCTCTCCATGAAGACCCATAAGACATCTTTATATGCTCTCCCAAGTTGCTTACATTTTGTTCCAATCTTTGAGATAACTCCACTATACACTTATCTGCGATCAACAAGACAATCTACAGATTATCAAAACTTGTAATTTGGGCATTGCTAAACATTTTAAAGCTCATATTCTGGGAAAATTACTTAAACAGTGTTCATATATCATAAATACCGAGCTAGGATTAAACAAAGGACGAACCTTTAATGGGATCGAGCTCTATAGTAGAGACCCGGACACCAATGGCGGATTCAAGCTGATTTAAGAAGAAGCTAAGCTGCTCAGAAGCCGATGCCGGTTGCGAATCCGGTTGCTCATCGCCATCGTTCTCGCTTTTCTGCTCGTTTCTATTACTCTTCTCAAGGGTCTTATCAAAGGCGAGAGCTTTCGACTTCTTAGTCTTCTTCTTCTTCTTCAAATCTTTATTCGGACCCAGTGATGGATTCCGAATTCGTTTAGGGTTTTTATCGGCGGAGGGTTTAACCTCTGTGGTTGCCATGTTTTTGCTGAGTTATACAGCTAATGTAGAAAAGAAGCGGCGTTATAAAGAGTCACAAATTTAGGTTTAGCGATGTCTGGTTTTTGAACCGAGCGCTAAACGGTTATTTCATAACGACTTCCAATAACCAAACCAAATTAGACAAAATTACTTGACATAACCGGTTTTGATTGGTAGTAGCCTAGAATAGGTAGTAAATTGCAGCTGGGAGTATTAAAATATTGATACACATAGAAACACATAGTTTTGGTATATCATTACTTGGAAGTTGGAACATGTCTTCTACTTGGCTTTGGATGATCTAATTCATTATATAAATAAAGATCAAAAGTCAAGAGAACAGAGAGAACTCTAAAGACAAGTAATTGAATGTGAAGAAGAGTTTAAGCTAATGAAGGAATCATTCCCATCTTCCTCGCATAAGCAAAGATACCACCAGCATCAATAACCGGTCCCGCATCACCGATCGCCTTGAGCTTATATTTTTGGCCGGTCGTGTGATTAGTCAATAAACCACCACTATCTCTCAGCTCGATCGTCACCGTGTCACCTGTCTTACACTCGTCGCAGACTCTAACCTCTGACTCAAGCGGAAACACCTCTCCTGTAGCCACCGAGTTACGGAAAAAGATCCTTGCGTAAGTCTGAGCAACGACGGCTTTAGCTCCGGCTGCTCCGAGACAGACCGGAGCGTGTTCTCGTGACGACCCGCAACCGAAGTTTTCACCGGCGATTATGATTGAGTATTTCGATTTGATCTCTCCTGGCTCAACGAACCGGGTTTTGTGGGAGTCTGGGAGACCGGAGAGGGCGTTGGAGGCGATCTCGTCACGCTCTTGCTGGTTCGATGGGAAGATGCAGGCTTTGTCTGCTGGGATGATCTGGTCAGTGTCTATGTTGTCTTTCAAGACGTAGCAGAGACCGTGGAAGGTGGTTTTCGCTAGAGTTTCCTCAGAGTCAGATCCAGCAGAGGAGGCTGTGGCACGTGGGATGATGGAGGATGCGCCACGTGAAGCGAGGGAGATAGAAGAGGGGATGAAGGAAGTGGAACCGTTGACTTTGAGGAAAGGAGATCGGAAAGGACCGGAGGAAGAAGAAGGTTTGCTTGATGAGGAAGGTAAGGCTCTGGGCAATGTAGGAAGAGAAGACGCCATTGTTTTTTTTGGCTCTGTGATCGAACTTGTCTGTTGAGTAACAGAGGGAAGAAAACAGAGAGATTATAAAAGGAACAATCTTTGAACCCTTGTATTTACGGATGTGCCACTTGGGAATTCTAAACGTGCGTTTTGAGACTCGAGGGTAGGTTGCTATGAAACAAAAGGTGCTTTTTTTTGTTCTCATCAGTTTCTACAGAGGCCAAAGACGAAGATTTTATATTCATTTTCTAGGCATAGTGACTTATAATAGATCTCTGTAAAACCTTCTGCTTATACTTCCAGAGAAAACAAAGTTTCAGAAACCATTGAAACACCCAAATGTAAAGAATAAACTGAAATAGAAGACTAAACAGATAGTCATATATATTCATATAGCTTAAGATTAGGTTCACAAACTCTTGAAAAACATACATCTACTTATTGTTCTTTTTATTGGACGACACGATGGAGGACGTGAAGCTGAGGATTACCCTTGAAGATATTTTTAGCTGATAAGACAACTCTCATGGGCATGCATGACCCTGCAAAAACAAATAGAGAAGAGTCTTAGAGAAATAAAAAAAAAAAGAAGACGAATGGTGTCTTCTACTATTGGATACAAAAGCCTTATGGAAGTTAGCATGGTAAAACATGAAAAAAGATCAGCCAAAAAAACATACTTGTACACAAGTTCAATACCTCCCAAACCACTACAACCCAAAGTTTCTCAAGTTTTTGCAACTAACTGAACCAGTGGGATAGGAAATGGTAATCTAAATCTAAGTGAAGAGAAGAACGAACTTGGAACACTGATAAGTGATTAAGTCTAGAACCAGTCATTATCATCCTCACACAAAATCAACAACTTGGCTTCTAATATCTTTTCACACGAAACCATAAAACAATCTTTTCTATGAGAACCATTGAGAACAAGAACCGCAAAAAAACTATGTTTTTCATCAATGTCAAGCTATTCCCAGATTATTCTACAATTTGATCTCTTTACAAATCTGTCAACAATTCTAATCTCAAAGACCATTCCCATTTCCAGGTATATAATAGGTTTGGTTAAACCATACCAGATTGCGAAATCAGGCAGCTGCAGATGGAATCATTCCTGCTTTCCTAGCGTAAGCGAATATACCTCCGGCGTCAATGACAGGTCCGGCGTCACCAATCGGCTTCAGCTTATACTCTTTCCCCGTCGTATGATTGATCAGAATACTATCCCCTTCCCTCAACTCCACCGTCGCAACATCCCCTGTTTTACACTCATCACAAACCCTAACCTCCGAATCCAGCGGGTAAATCTCTCCCGTAGCCACCGAGTTCCTGAAAAAGATCCTCGCATACGATTGAGCCACCACTGCCTTTGCTCCCGCCGCTCCCAAACACACCGGCGCATGTTCACGAGACGAACCGCATCCAAAGTTCTCTCCGCCGATGATGATTGAATATTTAGTCTTCGTCTCTCCCGGCTGCACGAATCGCTCCTTGTAAGCAGCTGGTAATCCAATTAGGGCGTAGGATCCGAGCTTCTCGTACTCTTCTGGGTTGGAAGGGACGAGGGTGAGAAACTCGGCGGGAATGATCTGGTCAGTGTCGATGTTGTCGCCGACGACATAGCAGAGGCCATGGAAGGTCTTTCTTTCTTGCGGCTCGGCGGCGGAGCGAGTGACGAACGCCGATGATGCCTCTCGAGAAACGAGGGGTTTGTAATTGAACGAGGCCGATGCGGTATCGAATCTGACAAATGGTGATCGGAAGGGTGCGAAGGAAGATCTGCTCGGTGAAGCTAGGGTTCGGGAAAATGTAGGGTTTGCGGATTGCAGAGAAGCCGCCATGGTTTCTGTTTGCTGTGGTCAATATGGAACCAAAGTCAAAATCTTCCTTCACTGATAAACTTACAGTATTAAACAAAAACAAATGCGATTACTACTATTTAATATTTTCTCAAAACGTCACTCTCCTTCGTTATTATTACTAACATCCGTTCTTAAAACATTTAAATATTTTGTAAACAGGTCCCTGAATATTATTATTTTTGTAATGTGACGCTATACTACAGATAAAGGATTTGTTGGGGACGGGAACTGAAAAGTGAAAACACCTCAATTATGTATGTAAATGATAGATACTAAAGTTGAAGGGTCAGAAAGAGAAAAAAGTCAAAATTCTGAGATTCTATAACATTTTCAATATAAGTCCCTGTGGTTCCTTTGGCTTTTATAAGTTAAGTCCCTCAAGATTCAAGAAGTAGCTTTTTGCCTCATCCATTTAGTGGCCGACCATTTCTCTCCAGACAGAACTTCACATCCCCCATGTATGCTCCTCGGATCTGACTGTCCATCGAGTCCCTGAATTACACAAGACGAAATTGAACACAAAGCAGTCCAGATGATTCATGTATGAGTCCAGAAAGTGAAGAAACAAACCATGCTCCAGAAGAGAACTGCGTCTCCTTTGGTGGGTTTGACAGAGATGCCTTTCATGATTTTGCCACCACAAGTGCATTCACCATCACCAGCCTGCATTTCGAAAAGAGAGAGAAAGATACACATTGGTTTGTTTCTTCAGAATGTATTCATAACAGAAGAAACAATCTTTTTTCTTTTTGTATTTGCAGATCTAAAGAATTCACCAAGAAGAAGAATTATACCAAAGGGAAATAAGTTTCTCCTCCTTCGACGTCATCTGTTAAATACATTAGCATAGTTGCTACGCGCTGACCACCCCGCTTCAAATTGAACTGTGTGGAATCATAAAAAAGAAACGAGGATATATGATGAACAACACTAGAAATTAGTAAGTCCTCAAAAAATCAGACCAAATGTTCTAAGATCATTAAAAAGAAGAATAAGTAACTATCCAACTATACAGTAATGATCAGACCAAAAACTATACAGTGTTCCATCCTCCTATTACGATTTTTGACCAGTGCAAGAGCTTCTTCTATCAAAATCTACTAATGATATCTAAATGAGATAGCACCAAAGGCTTACAGTGTCAGCAAAGTAATCGTGATGCGGTCTGTAAAACTGTTTCGGCTCGTATCTGCACTGCAGCAGATTTTCATTCATCAAACCAAGAAAACAGCTTTATTTGCTTTAATTTTATAGTAAGGTTGCACTTGTGCACGCACCTTAGAACTTGAATGAGTTCCCCATTTTCCGCTGGTACTTGAGAAAAGACTGCAATTCGCTTTTCAATTGCCTGATTGCAAAAGAAAAAGGAATATAACGTACAAAAATGTTAACTTGATCCAAATTAAACTTTTTCAAGATATTCGTACAGTGACCTACCTGTATTATTGGATAACTTCTTTCTACGTGAGTTAGAAACATTCCAGAGCTTGTCCTCACATCACTTTTCACGCCCTAAGCAAGCAAGAAGAAGACTGTAATAATACTAAAAAAAAAATGGAAGAGAATAGATAAGCCTATGAAGGCATAACTAGAGCATTCTTACTTGCGTCCAATGTTTGATTGAAACGATAGACACGCAGAGAGTGGAGGTAATAGAAATTGTACTTCTTCTATGGAACAAGTGTACAATAGACCTCTATTTCTAGGGAGTGAAAAAGAAAGATATTGTCATGTACCTTTCCGGTTTTTATATCAACAACAGTGGAAATCTGAAGGCGAGGCCGGGCGATTGCTTTTAGGTATTCACATTCCTGCATACATACCAAGCAGGAGGAATAAAATGTTAGTGGGAGCAGATAAAATGCCAAATTCCCTTTTTCTAAGTCATATGATAATGCTCTTAGAACTGAGCCTAAGATTTTGCTTCTCTTTTAAATCTGATCTTATCCTTGTGAGAATGAAGATGATAATATCAGCAAGAACATACTATCTTATGATCAGTTAACTCATTGCTACAAAGTTAACTCAATGAACTAACATTAATCTACGGGACGTGTATATACCTCCGAGCTTAGGAAGTTATGAAGCACAATAATACGAGGGGACCAACTGACCACTTCAGGCTTGACCTGCACTAAAGCAAAATAAACATTAGCTAGAAGCTAACAGAAATGGACCTGATTTTACAGAGTCATAACAAACACTTGTTAAGTAGAAAACTATTTTAAGTTTTCTTTCATTCTCCTTTTACCATTTTCTTGTAACTGTAGAGGCGTACAAATAACAATCTGAAGGAAAGCATTGGCACTGAGAAAGAAAATTAGTTGCAGAACGGATATCATAGACTTACATAACCAAGCCGTAAAATTTCTGCTTCTTTGTCATTTGCCCACCGAGAAACATCTGAAAAATAAACGAGTCTTGTCGTTATACTTTCCGTATCATAATCCACAAATCAATCTCTCCAGAATCATTTTGTCATAAAGCTAAGATTCCGAATGGAAATCTATTGTGTGAACTTATATGATGCAAGCATAATTTTGGCTAGAATGATCACACCAACCTCGAAGATAACGGGCATGCTGGCCCCGAAGCCCTCTTAGGGATGGAAATCCAGTTCCTGAAATAAAAAGAAAAAGCTACTGAGAGAATTGAATAGAAAACACAGCAAAACATAACGAAGAGCCTCTCTTCGCTATACATAACACTACAATTGATTTAGTCTTGCAAATTCCACTACATACTAGTGTTTCCACTGTAAGAAGAAGAGCTCTCATAACCTTATCTCTAGCTAAATCTCAGTAAGAACATGACAGACATTGCCAAGAATCAAAGACCTTCAAACTAGAATAAAACATTGTATCAGTATTTTGCAGTTCTGTTTCGAAACACAAATCTACAAGTAAACACACATAAACGTAAAGAAATCGGAAGAAAGAGGAGTTACCGTACGAATCTTCCAATCTATTTATAAAGGCCAATTGTAACAAGGCACCTGCAGGTTCCAGGAAAAACGAAACACAATCTCCATGAGTTACCAAAGCCGTTTCAATTTCTCATAAAGTCAATTTCATAGTCGTCTCCGAATAAAAACTCCCCAGTTTCGAACTAGAATCACGGCAATGACAAGCAATTTCCTTTCGGCCGGGAAAAAAAAAACAACTTTGAAGATCGAAAAATCAAATGTGCATACACGTAATCATTTGCGTACAAGCGTCGACTATAAATAGAGAGAGAGAGAGAGAGAGAGTACCTATGATCATTCCGACAGTGACAAATGTCAACAGACCGAACACGATCTTCATGGCAGGAGCCATGTCTCCTTGCCTTCGATCTCCGACCAAAAAAAAAAAAAACTTTGGGAGAGATAGAGAGATTTGTAACAGTTCTTGCAGAAGGAAGAAAAAAAAGGAGCTTGAGATTTGGGTTGAGAAACGTCAGAGGAGTTTCTTGAAGGGATCTGTGCTCTTTAAACAGAAAAATATACCTTCTTTATTTTATTTTTTGCGCTTCCTTCCTTCCCTTCTTTTTTTTTTCTTTTCTGTTTTTTTTTTCTTATTTTTGAATGTCCATTATTTAGTCATGGACTCTTTTTCTCTTTTACTTTCTTTTTGAAAAAATTTCCATCGTATTTCACACACCTGAGTGGCTGTGACATGTAGGAAGAGAATATGAAAAGAAAAAAAGAGATATTCAATTTTTTTGCAATAGGTTTTATAGAAAACATAATTAAGATAGCTAACTATATTATAAGTATATATATTTTACTATATAAAGATAGTTATAATTATATTAGTCCTAATGACATTTTTTTGTCAGATTAGTCCTAATGACCTTAATAATAACTACTTTGATTAAAAATTAATATAATGTGTCCCTCTAACATTTCAAATGATATACATGATTAATGTACTTGTGTTTCAGCTCAAATAACACAGTGAACTATTCAAAATTTCAGAATGATACAAGAAAAATTGGGTCGGAGAACATTGAACAAAAAATTAGATGAAAATTCAATTTCTCGTGATTTTTTTTTTTTGCATTTTTCTCTCTGATCAATAGTTTCATTTGTTTTTTATTGTTAAAATAAAGTATAATCGAGTTCATGTTATTTTAATCATCAAATCTATATTACACAAACATTGAGACCACATTTCTAATTTTAACTAGCCAATGATTTTCTGCTGATTTTTTCTAATGATTTTTGCCTGATAAGTCAAATACATCGTGGGTATCTTAGTTATGCTCAAAAACATTTCTGAAGTAGCTGGAGATTATTAGATTTTTCTTGTCAAAATATAAATTCTTTAAATTGATCAATGTTTGCTAATTAATTGAGAAAAGTAACGAAAGCTCCAAAACAACAACTAAAATCTGTCGCATTTTGTAGAAAACTAATAATTATTAAATGAATCGCAAAAATTGGAGAAAAAAAATAAATAAGTATAATCGACCGTCCGACTCCGATAGATCCTATAAGATATTTAACCGCAACTCTTTCTCTCTTCTTCTTCCCATTTCTCTCCGATTTGTTCCATCGGTTGCGTCATGTCGTCGCCTGATCCGCCGAGCCATCGTCGTCACCGATGCTTTTCCGTAGTTGTGATTCTCCTTGTACTTGGTTTTTCGGTAGTGGTCGCCGACGATGTGTCCTGGATTGACGATTCGAGTCTCGAGACTCCTGGCTGCACCAATAAGTTTCAAATGGTTATTCAGCTTATCGGTTCTTATCTGGAGTCTTTGCTTCGTACTCAATCATCCTCTGGTTCACTGGAGTTTGATTGATCGATTTTCCTTTTCTCGCTTTTGTTTTTTCTAATCTTAAACATGTGAAAAGACCTGATTCAAAGCTTAATGTGTTTGGTCTCAATGTTGAATACAGGTTAAGGTCTTGAATTGGATTGATGGTGTTGAAGGTGACTTCCTAACTGGCTTAAGTGCTCAATTTGGAGCATCGTTGCCTTCTGTTGCTGATCAAGGCGTTAGGTTTCCGGCTGCTTTTGTAGATCCTTTGGACTCTTGCTCCAATCTCTCTTCCAGGGTCAGTGTCTCTTTTACTTGGTCTAGACTCTAGACAATGCAATCCATTCTCTCCAGCTGAATGGCTTGCTCAGATTCATGTAATTTGGAGCTGCAAGCTGTTTCTATGCTCAGTTTCTGGATGGGTTTACACTTACTGAGATTTGGCAATGTTCATTGTTTTTCCGTTGGTGTTTTCTTTTTGGCTAAATTGGCTTTGAATTGTTGTTCCAGTTAGATGGTCATATTGCCTTGTCGGTCCGGGGGGATTGTGCTTTCACAGAGAAGGCTAAACATGCCGAGGCAGCTGGTGCTTCTGCTCTGCTGGTCATTAATGACAAAGAAGGTTTGGCTTTTCGATACGGTTTTGGATTTGACATTTTCGTGTCTCTTGGCTTTGTATCAACTAATTGAGTCATGGTCTGTCATCAGATCTTGATGAGATGGGATGTATGGAAAAGGACACATCCCTAAATGTGAGCATACCTGTCTTAATGATCTCTAAGTCAAGCGGGGATGCTCTCAACAGGTCTATGGTAGAAAAAAAGAATGGTGAGTCCTTGTGATTTTGCATTTCAGTTTTCTCAGCCACTAAATATGCTTATTGACTTGTTGATCCTCTACCTCTACAACATGTAACATCTGTTATTCTTGTAAAACTCCCTCTTCTAGTCTAAGTCCATTTTCTTTGTGTTTCAGTTGAGCTTCTGTTGTATGCACCAAACCGTCCTGTTGTGGACCTCACAGCAGGATTTTTATTGCTCATGGCTGTTGGAACTGTTGTCGTTGCATCATTGTGGTCAGAGCTTACAGATCCTGACCAAGCTAATGAGTCGTACAGCATATTAGCAAAGGTTAACATCTTTCTCTTTTCTTTTTTTTGTTAAAAAAAGTTTAACATTTTTCAAGTCCTTGTTTGTTGTTCACCATTGGTAGCTATACTAAAAAATTGTGCTTAAGATCTTTTACTTACTATGGTTTCATACCATTTACAACCATCTTCCTTTAATATCCTATACACGTAGTGTACATTTCCCAGATACTTTGCGTAACCTTGTAAGTCTGTGGACTTGGTGATCACAACTTCAATGTGTATGACTTAGTAGCTGTTATGATGTTGAGTTACCGATATGTCTTTTCAATAAGGAAGACTAAGTTGAAACTTAATTTTCTCCAGGAATTTTCTAGTGCTGGAACCAGAAAAGATGACTCAGAGAAGGAAATCCTTGATATAAGTGTCACTGGTGCTGTATTTTTTATTGTAACAGCCTCCATTTTTCTGCTGCTCCTTTTCTACTTCATGTCATCATGGTTTGTATGGGTGCTCACCATATTTTTCTGCATCGGCGGAATGCAGGTAATTTCCTCCAAAATTCTGTTGATTTTGACATGTGTATCGAATGTAAATTTGCTTTTTCCATCAATTTAACAAAGTGGCTGTTATTTTCAGGGTATTCATAACATCATTATGGCAGTTTTATTGAGGTATTCTAAATTACTTTTAAATACCTCACTTCTCTATTTTTCTGCTTACCATATCTTAACGGATATATGTTGTGACCCGCCTGCAGAAAATGCAGACATCTTGGTCGGAAATCTGTGAAGCTCCCTTTGGTTGGGACCATGTCATGGATGTCGCTTTTGGTGAACATTTTTTGTGTGGCGTTTGCTGTTTTCTGGTTTGTAAAACGGCACACATCGTATTCTTGGGTTGGGCAAGACATCTTGGTAAAGCTCTCTTTTCTTTATGCACTCAATGCTTTTTGAAGTCATTCCTCTCATTGGTCCTCTTTATGACTGCTTTATCTGTTACCATAGTTTTATATTCCCCTCTCTCCCTAAAGAAAGGGGACGTGTAGAGATGTTTCGGTTTCCTTGGTTGCAAAATGTGAGATATTCATTGTTACATTGTCGACAGGGCATCTGTTTGATGATCACAGCCTTGCAAGTGGTTCGATTACCTAACATCAAGGTAGATAATCTGGCTTGTTATGTAGTAATTTATGATGGTTCTCTGTTTAGTGCTGATAATTTTCTGCACCCCAGGTTGCTACTGTACTCCTTTGCTGCGCGTTTGTGTATGACATTTTCTGGGTCTTCATATCGCCATTGATATTTCATGAGAGCGTCATGATTGTGGTGAGTTTCTATCGCAATGTCCGTAATTCTCTCATTTCTAAGTTGGGCTTGTTTCCTGATAACAGTTATAACTCAGTAACCTATCAACAGTATCTGATTCTAATAGCTGAGTAATCTCTTAAACCATGGCAAGTTAGGTAGTTGTTATTCTTATTTGAGATCCCTTCTTCGTAGGTTGCCCAAGGAGACAGCAGCAGCGGAGAGTCCATTCCCATGCTATTAAGGATTCCTCGGTTTTTTGACCCTTGGGGTGGCTATGACATGATTGGTTTTGGGGACATCCTCTTCCCCGGTTTGCTCATTTCCTTTGCTTCCAGGTACAACTTTTGCTCAGTTACATTCTTAGAGATTCAAAGAAGAAACTTAGAATTCCATCAGGATTCTTTCACAACTATACTCGTATGTTTGTTCAATCCTCTCCGACGGTTAATACTTGCTTTTCTCTTTGATCATAGATATGACAAGATTAAAAAGAGGATAGTATCAAATGGGTACTTCCTTTGGTTGACTATCGGCTATGGAATAGGTAAGTCCATGCATTACTGACTCTGTGAACATAAATTGTGTTATATAACTCATACAAACTTGAACGATCCCAATATGTATTTTTCCGACAAGAAATTAACATACATTCACTTGCTAATCGAGATGGCTGCTCACGTTATCAATTTTGAAACTTCACTGAAACATTGTTTCTTCTTGTTTTGTATTTGTAGGCCTGTTACTGACATATCTAGGTTTGTATCTGATGGACGGACATGGCCAGCCAGCTCTACTGTACATCGTTCCCTGCACACTTGGTAATACCAGAAGCTTGAATTTATCTTTCTCAATCTGTTCTTGTTTATCGTTTTCAAACAAAACTTGACGTGTTCCTCTCTGATAGGTTTGGCCGTCATTCTGGGGTTGATAAGAGGTGAGCTTAAAGAACTATGGAATTACGGTATTGAAGAATCAGAATCTCACACACCGGAGGATCCTCTGCCTGTGGCATAATAACATGACTCAACAATGTTATCAATCAAACCAGATCTGTCTTCCCCTGAACATCGAGCAGGTTTAATCTACGAAAGATGCTTTAATCGGATACCAAAAGTAACTCCAGACATATTGGAAAATGTAATAGTGTATTACGTATTTTCTTGTGTTGGGGAGAAGTAAAAATGTTCTGTAGTAGATGTTGTACAGAGCCTGTATTAATCTTTTGTTGAATTCAGACGGGCACAGTGACCAACATTTTGTAGTATTTCAATTAACGCAAACAAGTTCCCTTTTGTTATTAACTAGTTTTCAGGTACAGATCCATTATACCTCACAAAATTTGACTCTGACGGATTGAAAATCAGTATTTGATGTGATATTGTGGAATTGACCAACCAATACTGACAAGTCTATTTACGTACATGTATATGATTATTGATAAAGTAGACAATCGTATGAAACATAGGTATGACCAACTGCATAATATCATATGACGTGTAGGTAATCGCTCCCACGAAAAATGTGATTAGAAAGAAAATAAATATAATCGGAGAGTTAGTAGTTTTGCTTGTTGTTAGTTGTGTAGTGTGTGAGTTAAATAAATAAATAAAAAAAGGGTGAAATACGTTTTTCAAAAACATTCTACAAAGTAGTATGTCAACTGATTATTAGATATAATATTTAATTAATTAAATGATCCATAATTTCAAATATACATAATTTTTTAACTAGCTAGAACATTAGATATTTTTTATAAAAAAAAATGGATAAATGATCAATCATGATAGATGTATAAGCCATATAAATCATATTTTTTATGATAGTTATAATGGTACAATTTATATTACAAGTTCGAAATTGATATATAATCCATCCGTAGAAACACCATTTATGAATTATAATCAAAACGAGCCAAGCCAAGTAGTGCATCGCTTGGTTCAAAAAACGAAAGAAAGAAGTAGTGCGTAGCTCCAACGGCAAGTTCCCAAACCCTAATGTTTATAAAAAAAATTATACACAAAGCAATACCAACTTAAACCGGCATGACAATTAAATATAAAATTCCAATAGTTTCAAAATTTCAAGAAAAGAAAAGAAAAAGAAAAAATCTTTCTTTACTTATCGGCTCATACATATCCACACATTTCATATATGTATCCTATCTTACACGTATGTATACATATAATAATATATACACATATGTATATATGGGACATGATCACCCCATTCTTCCAATACTATGTATGTCGTATATCTCTATATGCATCAATGATGATGATGATGTATTGATGATCATTTCGGAGATAAGCCATCAACGAGACACTGCATGACTTTGACCTGCATACAAAGGCACTTGATGTAATGAGCCGTCTCTTCCATCAGCTTTGACGTCTCCATTCCTCCGCCTCCCGGAACAAGCTTCCTCAGCCTCTCCACCTCCGGAGCTCTCTGGTTCCTTCTCCTTCTCTGCCACGTCACTCTCTTCTTCCTCAATCTTACGATCTTGTTGTCTTCTTTGGCGGCTCGGCGCAAGAGGGCTCTGCTCCACAGCCGATTAGTCCCTCCGGCTGCTCTGGCCATGGATACGTACGCAGCTTTCTTTATCTTCGTCACACGATCGTTTGTTTTGTTAGGAGAATTGAAAGGGTTTTGTGTTCTGAGATTTGAGAGGGTTTGGAGGAAGTGGAGGGCAAAAGCGTTTTTTTCTGGGACGTCTGTGTTTATGGGTTTGTCTGGAGAGGCCATTGTTTAGGGTTCGTAGAGAAAAAAGAAAAAGAACTCAGAGTTGAGAACCTTTATAGAGCTTTTTTTTTAGAATGACACAAGATTAGGGTTAAATAAGTGACGGAGAGGCGCAGTGAGAGAGAGAAGAAAAAATATTGATTAATTACTTGTACACTAAAAATTTTCTTTTACGAATAGGGTTTTTTTTATGTTACAAGACACACACAAGTATAGAAATCATCTCTAAGTTTAAAATATGTAGACCTAAAAGTTATTTTTAGATAGTTATTTTATTAAATCATGCATGTTGTAAATATGTATATAATTGAAAGAACAGAAAAAGATGAGTGAGATGTAGAAAGTTAGATGTGCTAATAGATTGAATTTAATTGGAGCTTAATTGCCCGTTAAATTTAGTTGCATTGAGAGATATAAGAATATAATGTTTAAGTGTAGTTTTCTTCAATGGTAACAAACAAACAATACAGGTATTGATGTTTGGGAGTTAACAACAACAAAAAAAATGGGAAAAAGTAAAATATTAGTTCAAATTTTTTGAGATTCATCTGTTGTGGTTTATTGTACTGTTAGAATGTTTACTGGTGATTATAACTTATAATTAAAAATTGAAATATGAAGTTTATACATATAGCAAAACCTTGGTATTTGGATAAGTATAATACACACCTTTAGTTGGCCCTTTAGTTGAAAACGATGTTTTGGCTTGAAGAAAAAGGGTGCCAATTAATAAATTAACAGAACTTGGCTATTTTTTGACCAATTAGAATGTATAATATTTCAGCTAAAAAAATAAAAAGTCGGATGGTGTTTACGTAGACGCAAATTAATTGAGCTCTTTTGGCTATTAGCTTTGCATTAACGGAAATAGGAGCCATTCGGAGCAGACATCAGGTTATGGTATAAGATTCCCACCTCATTTTTTTTTATTTGTTTGTTTTTTATAAAAAGGTTAATTTAAGTGACGAATGCGTATGGATTAATTAACGTGAACAGCTAATAGAGACGATTATGATAATATTAGGTAAGCGATATATCTTATTTAATATGTATGTATTTAATTTCTGTTAACATTAGTTGACAATTAATGACGATTAGTATGGAAAAACGTCTAAGCTCATTTTCATTGCAAAATAATCAACAAAAACCCAAAAAAATCAATTAATTGATAAGTATTACTTGTTTGATATCTTACAAATTAAAAAATCAGCAAATGAAAATCCA
Source organism: Eutrema salsugineum (assembly GCF_000478725.1). NCBI lineage: Eukaryota > Viridiplantae > Streptophyta > Magnoliopsida > Brassicales > Brassicaceae > Eutrema > Eutrema salsugineum. Next base: position 11,879,803 of record NW_006256908.1, on the reverse strand, counting down.
ACGCTCGTAAGGCAACCGATTGAGTATTTATATTCGATCCCAATTGAAAGAGAAAAACAACTATGATCAACTGGAAGATAGAGAGAGAGTGTGTGCTATAAACGTAATAGCTGCTCGCATCATCAAAGATAAAACGTGATAAAAAGGGATCAAAGATATGAAAAAATGTATTCACCATGCAAAGCAACAACAAAATTGTATATAAATATATTTCCTTTCTTTTTTATAGTAAATGAGATAATTCAATTGGTTATAAAACTAATTTAGGAAAGACTACCCAAAGAAAATTAAAAAAAAAAAAAAAGAAGAGAAGGGAGACTTGAGGAATACGATTTGTGTTTGGTTAAGGCTATAATTTAGCATTAGTCCCATCTCTTTTGTGTTAATCACTCTCTCCCTAACGCTTTGCCGCCGGACGTATTTTTCACGCCATTACTTATTTTGTATATTACTATTATCATATTTCCCATCTTTTTTGGGGGGTCAAAATCTCCCCTCTTCAAAATTCAGCTCCAAAAACTCCTTAATTAATCCCACAGTTTTCTATAAGGTTTCAAATTAAACATCTATCATAGAAATATGTTTAGAGTTTAAACGGTAACTAAGTTTCGGTAAAATGATAATTGATAAAACAAAACAAAACAAAACCAAAAATGATATTAGGAGTGTAACCAAATGAGTAATAAGGTGTAGATTACTATTAATAAAACTAGAAGGAAGAGTTGAAGAAGTGGTAGAGTGGACCCACTAATGGGCCAACCACCACATGAAGGCACATGGCTATGGCCTTTACCCACCCCCACTTTCCTTTTTCTCTTATCTTTATCTTTTAATTTTGTTTAATTATATAATTAATACTCCGTAACTACACCATTCGTTTTTATTTTGATTCTCCCCTTCATTTTCTGTAATTAATAATAGTTTAGTCGTTGGGGCTAACTTTTAATATTCAACTAAAAACGTAAAACAAATAGAAAAGAACAAATGCTACTGGCCCAGTAATAATAGACTAAATCGTGACAATTGTTAAACTGAAACAAAAAAGAGGAATTATATCGTATTCACTCACGTTTAAAATCGGAAACGTGTGAAAAAGCCACGTCATCACTGACGCCTTTCTTTCTCTTTTTGTCAGCTGCTTTTATTACGTTTTGTGAAAAAAGAAGACGGCTGATTATGCTTGACGTTACAACTGTCGGCGAATTTATTCCGTAATTTGATGACGTGGCTCCGTTATTACTTTCTCCGGTGGATAACATGACGGCGCTCATATTCTTTCCTTTTTTTTTGCCAAACCTCAAAGACAGATGTATCTGAATCAGACGGGCCAAACCTTACTTGCAAACACACAAAAATTTGCATTATTTTATATTGTAAAAAGTATTATACCCACAAATTTTCGTTAAAACATCTTTATTTGAAACAAGTTGGATAGTGACAATATGATTTTAGGTTTCAATTTCATTTCTTTGATTATTTTTAAGTCTTGTGTACACTCGTTAAAAATATAACGACTGTAACGTATAATCTTAAATTAAATTTCAGATTTACACGTAGAACTGCTGTTAATTTTTGAGAAACTGTTCACAGTTTTTCAAACAGATGCAAAACATATTTAAAATTTTTGCATGGCTAACTAAATTCGATCTCTCTAGTTTTGACTTGTCGGAAGACTTCTCAACAACCAAAACGCCGCTTCTAATAATACACCTTCAATATTAAAATTTTTTGATATATATTTTTAATTGTACATTATCTTACATATAACTTTGTTAGATAGTGATTAATTGGAATATGGTTATTCTGGTATAAACACATTGTTTAAAGGAATCAACAAAGATAGAAGAACAGAAAAAGGATAGAAGGTCAAAATAATTATTTTAAAGACAAAGACCATGTTATGAGGATTTTGCCACTCGCCTATAGGAACATGTTCTGATTATTTTTGTACTTTATAGAATGTATAACGCTAAGAATTTTGTTGGTTACTAACTTACTAAAACTTAAAAGAAAAAAACGAACAGAAACAGTAGGTTGCACGTGGGATAAATTTATTGTCCACATACATATAACACACGTACATGCAAGTATGTAAATTGTATTTAACGGAACCGTGGAAAAAGAAAAGGTGGGGCCAATCTTGCCTATTGTTGGAGAGGCAAGATTTTAATACCCAAAACGATGACCACTTCCTAATTAACTCTTTTATTTTCATTTAAACTTTTAATTATTGTTGATCACTATTCTTCAATTATGGTTAGTTGGTATATGGCTCTCCACAGAAAATAAAATTATATTATATATTTTCTTAAGTTTCAACGAGTGCTTGCATAGTTACATATCCGGAAATGCATGAGGATGTTAAAATGTATACTAGTATCCAATTGAGACTTGAATAAGATAATCTCAATATTAAACTGTAAATATAACTCTTCACACTTTTCATCTTGCATGTTAACAAGACCAAAACATACGAATTTAATTAATTACTCACAGTTAAAAAACAAATTTTAACATGATTTTTATTTTTTATTTTGGCGTATACATGAAATTTCTCCGAAAAAGAAAAAACTCAAAACCATCGCATGTAGCATCTATGAATAGTTTGGAATTTGGACTATTGTAAACATGCATTATTTATTAATAGACCAACCATTTGACTAACATTATTTCAGTCAAAATATACTTAACTAACAAAGAACGAGAGTTCGTTCTGCGTTTCTGCCAATCGTAAGTAAACTGTAAACCAATCTATGTGAATAAATTGGATCCAAGTTATGGCCTCTTGATAAGGGTATAGCCCATCCATTAATAGTATTGAAGCCTGCAAGTAAGCGATGATAAAAGAGTTTTCGAAACCCATACGTATAGCCTCTAACATACTAATCTTGTATTAGTCTTGTATTAGTCATAGGCCTAATTAGTCGAAAACTAACGGAAAACCTTTTTTCTTTTCTTTTCTTCATTTGATAATATGGGATTTTATATTTATCATGCTATGGCCGATTTATGTTAGTATTGCTTTTGTGTATATACAGAGTTTAATTTTTAGAGAAGATTTGATTAGTTGTGTGTTTTGTGACACACAACTTATCCTTTACAACATGTAATATAGTGGATCCACTATACTTAACACGTTTATAGTTCACTAACTATAATAGTGTACAAATTTTCTTAGGAAAAGATGATAAATGTTGTACTTATTTGCAGTTACCACAAATTGTAAAATTCTTGATAGTTACAAATATGAATGTCTAATTATCGCAGTTGCCAACTAAACATAAAAACTGAAACGAATAATGACAATTTTAATCATATATACACATATAGAAAATGTAAAACAGAACAGATTAGTAGTAACATCACGCAACAAGTCCAGATTTTAAAGTAACATATTCTTAAAACAAGAAAGGGATTTATTTAAACACACAGTTGTTGTAATTAATTAACAATTATTAATCACAATTCAGCTAAGAACTTAATTATATAAGAATTTTGATAATTGCCAAACCAGCTGCTTAATTGTGTAATAAGCTCACTTCACAAGTCCCGAGTCGAAACTAACGCCCGTTGACGGCAACCACATCGCGCCGTCAATGAAACCAGCGACAGTAAACCGTTCCGCTTCTTTCACTGTTAAAGACGAATGATACCCACTCCATTTAACCCGACCCGAAACCGATGATCCAGGACCCGAATTCTCAAATTCGCCGTAAAACAGAGTGTTGAGACCGAAACTACCCGACCAAGGAGACCAACCGGACGGGTGAATCGACCCGTCGAGGAAAGATTGCATCACCACCGTCCTCGAATACTCCTTCCACGGCCGGCCAAGAAAAGTCATCGATTGCGCCGTGATCTTGCAGTTTTGAATCGAGATTCCGGTGTTCTGATCCCGGTGTCTCCGTCCTTGCGCCGTCACGAAGTTTCTCTGACCCGGTAATGGTTTCCGGGCGACGATGTTGCAGGATTGGAAAACGACGGCTGAGTTTCCGAAGATGAAATCGACGGTTCCGGTGATGTCTGTCTCTCGGTAAAATTGTCGATTCGAGTGTGTGTAGAGTGAGTCTTGGTATCCTTCGACGGAGCATCGATACACGACGGATTTATCTGCTCCGACCCGAAGTGCCACCGCTTGCTCCGATTTGGGTCCGGCGCTGTTCACGAATGTCATGTCGCGCGCTATAAACCCCTCTCCCATAGCAGCTTCCAATTTTTTTTTAAAAAAGAAAAAAGCTTCAATCCGTTAACCGATCCTAATTTAATCAAACCGTACCAAAGAAATTCATAATTCAACCGGACCAAAGAAGAAAACCAACTAATTCTGTCTTATTTTCTCCGAAGTGTTAAACTAAAACCAAACCGAACCAAATGTTAAATATATTAAAATTTCAATCTTCTTAAATTAAGATAAAGTTTTTGTTGATGGCAAAAAAAATAAAAAAGATAAAGTTTTTGTTAAAACACCAAACCCAAAACTAAACCACACACTGATAAATAGGACCGAACGATATTTGTTTTTTCATTCGATTTTCTATATAACATTTTGTAAACCCAAAAAATTCTTAAAATCGAATCTGAATAGACATTTTTTTTTTTTAGTGTTGGTAGAAATGTTAGTTAAACTTTCAGATAAAACTAAACTGAATACTGAAATCTTACCAACGGTGGCAGTTTGGTAAGTAGTCCAGCCGCCTCTATAACTTCTGCTACCTACAATGACCGTTTTACCCTTCCCATCACCAACTAACATAACGTTCTTCTGCTTAGTCGGAATCTTGATGTTCTCGTGATAGGTCCCAGCTTTCAGGTAAATTATGGTCCTGACCCCACTACTCGCCGCCAGTGAAGCACTCAACAACGCTTCTCCTACGGTTTTATGGGTCCCACTTCCGTCTGCAGCCACCACCGCGTCAAACTTCAGCTTCTCCACCGAAGCTTCTAGAAGCCTCCGATCCGACGAAGTAACAAACGTCGGAATATGCTCACGTTCCGACAAGAGTCTCCCGCCTTTCTGCTTTACGGACAATACGTACAACTCAAGCGAGTTAGTCAGCATGCCAGAGAGGTTTCTTGCAACAAAATCCATCGCAAATTCGTTTTGGTACGACTTGGATTTTTCTTGGAGGCTCTGCTCACAAGTATCTTGGTTCGTGAGTGCTGCGCTTAGCCATGTATGAACATCTTCATGATCATCATTACCTGAAATGTTGATGCGAGACAACATTTCAATTGTGTCGTCGAGCAGCTCAAGGCAGTCGTGGACGGGATCGACCATGTGAGCTTTTGCGGTGCGATGAGAAAGAGTGAGATTGAAAGCGAGAGACCGAGCCAAGAGAGCATGGTTCATACCCTCTTGGACCGATGCAATAAACCCTTGTTTGGTTCTTGATGATGATGAACTTCGATGTCTCGAGAATCTTGAGAAGTGGGAGTTGGAATTGGAGTTTGTCACAGCTGAAGTAGTTTGGATTAGGCGTAATAAGTTTATGATGAGCAAAATCATTAGTGTTTTTGGAATCTTGTGGTTTGACATTGACGATGATGAAGACATTATAGTTATGAAACGTAATGATTTGCGAGCTGTTGTTGCAGCAGTTTAATGATACATGGGCATATATATATATACTTACATTTTTATGTTCGTTATTGTTAATTTCGAAATTTTGTTTTTGGTTTTTTACGACTACGTACACGACTCTTAAGTTTCGAGCATAATTATATACCGCAATGAATAACGAACGAATAGTTGTACTTTATTTCCGAAATATGAAACTAGTATAACTCATCCATATTAACCTTTTATTGTATAATAAGACAACTCCTAATTTAATCTCTTCCATCCTGTGATAATCCATGCCATTTTAAAGATTTGTGATGTTTCAGAACATTAATTGATGTTTTACCAAGCTTAATCATGATTAATCTATTATAAATAATCTGTAATGAATTGATTATCTGCTCTCCAGCCTAAGGTTTTATAATCCATAATTTATTGTCATTTTTCTGAAATGACCTATATATATATATATATATTTTTGTTGGATTTATTTATTTGTTTGTTTGTTAAAAGTAGAAGAAAGGGGAAACCACAAGTAACTCTTATTTTTTATGTTGTTGAAAAAAAGAACAGTATGTATACATCGACGCCATCAAATTTACATTTCACAACAATGATGATTAAATTTACATTAGTAGTTCGACATATGTATGAAGGTAGTTCTCTAAACGCAAACCTTAAGAGTGAAGCAACGAAATATAAGGGCATTATAATTGCCAGACTGGGCGTAATCATAGAGCTACGTATAATGTTTGTATATGTTTTTTTTGCGAATATAATTATTTATTTGTATATAATATGGTTGATCTGTATGCCTGGAAGTGCAAAGTTCAAGTGAAATTCATTTGTTTTATTTTTTGGTTAAAATGCATCCCTTTATTTATTGACCAACAAAAAGTGAAACATTCTAAAGCAAACCGCGTATAAGTTCGTAACTTTTCACAAATAATTCATCATAAAGCATGGATGTTTTGTGTCAATACTTATAATACGGTATTCTTTTTTCCCTACTAGTACGGTATTCATTTATGTCTATGCATACTCTTATAATCATATAACAAAAAAATTCCCGTGATATACTATATATATATATATATATATCTACATAAAAACCCGACATATCTAATTATCTATATATATATCGAAAACAAAAAAGGTATCAGAAAAATTGAGATGCTTCAATTCGCGACAAAAAAATACCTAAAGAACTGAACCAAATCTGCTTAATTAAACGTAATATAATAACTGTTGAATAAGAAATTGTGTTTAATTTTTTTTTTGTCATCTAGAAATTGTGTTTAATTGTTAATGAAAAATAATGAAATTGCGTGATTTTGTGTTGTGCGTGGATAATGATGCTGCCAAACGTAAATAGACAAAAAAAAAAATGGGATCCATTTTATATTCTTATGTAATTATCAAAGAATATTCAACGACCGACGTCACAACTCACCCGCTTGTCAGCGTCGGGTCCAAGGAAAACACTTGTGTTCCATAATTAATTTTAAAGAAACTTACATCTAGTTAGGTTATATAAATAATAATGTATCATTAACAAAAATGTATAAAAATAATGTAATTAAGTAGAAACAATTCATTCATCTGATATATTTTTGAAAGCGTCATTCATATGACGGACAAAGATAAATAATTCATACATCTCATTAATACTTATGTTACAAAAAGGTTTCCCATGCAGTCTTTTTTTCAAATTAATTTTCGATTGTTGTTTTCGGTAGCCAAATAGTCATATTATTCTAAACAATTCAAAGTTATCTACAGCACAATATGTTATTGGAATTGTGAACGTAAATGGGCGAGAGGCCATATTATTGCATATGTTTTTTTTTTTTAACATTTATTATTGCATGTGTTACAACTTACAATGTATAAAACTGTTTAAGCCACGTAACTCGTTCAATTAGGTTGCCTTTTAAAAAATTAGTTATTATTTTGTTTCCTTTTTTGGGATTTTTGTATCAAACCAGACTGTAATCATAGACGACTAACTGACTGAATATTCTTCTAGATCAATACTTAATCGGTTTAATTAGGTCGCCTTTGTAGGATGACACCAGTTTTCTTCGGTAGTAATGTAGCTTCTACTTTTTTTTGTTCGATAGTAATGTAGCTTCTACTTATGTATTAAATAGGTGAAGGTGAACCTATTGCAAATAGGGATCAGGAAACTATTAATAGTTTGAAAGATCGAGTGGTGGGTGTTTGTGGGAGAGAAGAAAATTAATGAGTCATCCATTTTATTTAGTTTAATTGTAACCATTTTTAATGAATCAGTAGTATTTAATCTCATATATGGGGTTGCTATATATGTGCACGATTAAGATAAATTTAATTAAATGTGAGGAATATATGGTAAATAAAAGGAAAAAATATGGGCAATATATGTAGTTGTGTACTCTATATGAATGTTTCGGTCACTCTTTATAGCTTAAAGTTTGGACGTTATACTTCACTCATTTACTGGTCAGTGGTCAGCGATATAAACAATTTTCGTTCACCGTGTTGAAATATTTTCTGCACCGATTATTTTACACTAATCACAATGAACATAACCGTGTTAATATGTTCTACATGAATCACACCGTTTATTGATATTCAGTGAAAAATTAATCAACCTTAAAGCATGGATAAGGATGCCACTAAACTCATATATGCCTCCGTGCTTACGAATGACTTCAGACATCTTATATCTATAATTCTATTCTCTATATTAATAATTGCTAAGTCAAGAGGTCTTGTCAAATAAATGCGTGCATAACTAATTCACGCAATAATATGCAGAGGATATATATAAGTAATTTATTGCTGTGATGTCTACATAAAACACGCACAAAATTACTAATTGGTCTATTGAAGAACAAATAAGTAATGTAGTTCGGATTCTGGTCTTAATATTATGGGTATAAAATATAAATACATATCTAGTCACTTTATTATTTATAATATATATGGAAATAATAGTAATATGAAAAAGGATGGTATTAAAATATTGTAGGATTACAGATGATTTGATGATTGACTATACGTAAGAACTAACTCTGATAATTTTGAATTGGGACAAATCAACTCAGACCTTACAATAAGCTTTAAATGTTTTCCAATGCCAAAGGAGAATGAAAAGGACATGGTATCAGTGATTTGATTACTTAACATGTATATGTGTTTTATGTACGTTTGGTTGATTACTTTTATATGAATAACAAAAATCCAGCTTACAATTTTAATGGTGTCGATTATTATGTAAAAGTGGAAAGGATAATATTCTGATATATTGTTTTTATCAAAAAAAAGGAATACTTAAAGCTTGCAAAATATTCGAATGCTAGAGCTCGCTGGTCCATACACCTTGTGACAATACCTATTTCGTGGCCTGTGGGTGTGGGGGCTCTAAATAGCTACATCTTTTCAATTATTTATCTACTATACTAAATTGAGATTATTGCTGTCAAATAATGCTTCACAGTTTCAAGCTTAGAATTACTAGGGTGAAACTTTGTTTTAACAAATAAATAAAATATAACACAAAAAGTATAACTTGGGTTAAGGGTTTGAGATTGATTGATCTGAATCGTTTACAGAGATGCAAGAAAATGAAGGTCTTAATTAGAAGTGTAAATGCCACCTAACGCTTTTGTTGTATATCATTTAACAGGAAATGCAAAAGTCTTTTAATATTCTTCTCATGTATATATCTATAGAAAAATCCAATAAGAGGCTGCTAATTATTATTGGAAAAAGCTAAAGAGAAGAAAAAACACCCATAATTAGTGTAAAATGTGAATGGTATGTTGTATGTGTCAGGGTTACCGATTATATGTTGTGTATCTGTGTGTAAAGTCATCTTTTATCACTTTTTTTTTTGGGCTCAACAACTACTTTTTTAACCAAGCAGGTTGTTAGGAATTCAACAATAATCTAATTATGAAGTACTGTTTTTTTTTTTCATTGAGCAGGACAAACAAACTCTCAGTAATTAAACTTTCGAAGTTGTGATGGACTTGTGTGTCCGTTAATTTTGACGATTTTTAATTGGCTTATGTTCGAATAGATTATAAATCAGCAGAAAAAAATTACTATTGATGAATTCATATAATAACACGGTTCCAAACTACGATGAATGAATTTTTTTTTTAGCAAAAAACAAAAAAAACATTCGATGAATTGAACAGTTCTGAATGGTCGTGGATGAAAGAGTATCAAGGATTCAAACGTCAGGTATAGAATAGCTGGAATTTAGAAATTTTGGGTCGCTATGAAATGATTGTTAGGTTATTCAGACACAAACCATTACACGTACACTGCGTCTGTTTATATTAAATTAATACTACAAAACAGTAACGTATACTATGATAGTATTTCCCGGTAATTAACTGGAAATCCAAACACAAACCATTAAACGTACACTGCGCCTGTTTATGCGACTCTTTCCTTGGGTTGCTAACTCTCGTACAACTTCCTAATTAACTTGTAGGCGTTGATTCTCGTGCATCGTTTAAGTGACCAAATCCAGAGTCTTAATGTAGCTTTGTCTCCCAAGTATGGCTATTCCCAACATGCTTGTACATCTGCTTGAATCCTTCCATGCATAGCTTTGCGAAGTCATGAAACCACAAGTAATAACCATTATTATTTCGGTACATATTGTCCTCCTTAGTACTTGTCCTTTGGGGCTTACCAAAACAGATTCCAAACATAAAACGATGTAAGAAACAAGAATCAATCATGGTCAGTCGAGAGGTGATGTTGCTGTCCTTGAATCTGCACGAGAAAATCTTGTTCGAGGATTGCGATAGCATATTGAACAAGATTTTCACTTACATATTCAAAATCAGAAACACCACATCCAGATTGACCATGATCTATAAATTAATGTTTTCTACAACATTACATATATGGAATCCGTCTTGGTACACCCCAAAGGACAAGCTTGACGAAATACAACATGTACAAAAAATAAAGTCTACTGTGATTTCCTGATCTCACATTGCATATGCATGGAAAGATTCAAGCCGATGTACAAGCAGGTCTAGTGATAAAGCTTAACTCTGGATTCGTTTCAAGCGTCGTAAGGTTGTTGGATATGAACATATTAGGATGTTCAACGTGACAAAACGAAACCCACTTCGTTGAGTATATGTTTCCTAGTTCTGCTTAATTCTACTTTCAAACCCAATAGTTAAATTGATAATAATTGAATGAATGGTTGTGAACTTTCTAGCTATTAACTAGAAGAGAGTTTTGCTGTTGGACAAGTTAACATATTCTATTAACATGCGTCAATCATTTTCCAAGTTGTATAATGTTTTTGACCTAAGAAATTCTATAATGTTGTTTGCTCAAAGAAAACAGAAAAAGAAATTTCTATAATCACCGAAAAATAAGATTAATAGTGTTGAAAAACCCCATTTTGATATCTATATAAACGCCGTCTTAATAACTTATGATATATGTTCATATAATTTGTATGAACGTTTTCTAACCGGGTCTTTGGACGGGAACTTCGGAACGATTTATAAACGATCTGAACTTGACCGTCAAGTTTAACGGAAGCTTGACCGTCTCCGTTTGCACCGAATGAAATTTTTCGATATGGCGCCAATATTTTTAGGAAATAGTAACCAGATGACGACAAGTGTCCTCGCAATCGAACGGTATCAATATAATGTAATTATTGAGAAATCACAGGGTCAAAATCGTCCAATGTTATGGCCGATGTATTTTCTCTGTGGTTTACTTATACTATTTGCGAAATCAAATTTCAAAATTTCTCTCCATCTTCTTTTCTTTTACCTCTCTCAAATCATATTCTCTCTGTGACCACTCTAGCTAGACGAGAATCAGGAGTCAAACCGTTGAGTAGGTAATTGAATCCGATCTGAGTTTTGCTTTCGATTTTACTTTCGGAGTCTAATTAAACTATGTGCTATCTATTGTAATTATTGTCTCGATTTCGAAATCTCGGACCTGATTTTGATAGATACTAGGGTTTATTTGGTGCTATTTGTTTTGAGTTGTATCTAATGCCCAAAGAAATCTTCAGGAATGGAACATGCAAATCTTTCCAGGAATCCCAAACAACAATGCATTTTATGGCATTGTCGGGTGAAGAGGCATGTAGAAGAGCTTTATTGTCGCGACGAACATGGAATACATGCGGAGAACGAGAGCGCCATGGGACAACCGATCTGCTTGAGAGACGCTTACAGCAATCTGACTTTGTTTTGCTTTTGGCTAGGAGATTTATAGAAACTATTAGCATCAAAGCTGAACAAATTATGCACATATCATTTTCTTTAAATGCTTGAAATAGAAGTCAATGACATATTATTGGAGAACATAGTGGAAACCTGTCATGGAGAACAATCAAGTGTTGCCTACCCCATTATTATTACCATCATAAAGACATATGCATCAATGGTGTTTTCTATTAAGTTTGAGAGGATGTGAAGCTCTAACTATGATATGCGTCGCACCTATCTAGGCCATGTAGAGGATGTGAAGCTCTATGCAAGTGTTTAGACACTTCATAACTTGAAAGCCTTTTGTTTGGCTTTAGGTTGTCATCTATTTTATGAAATGCTTGAGAGATTTTTGTTTGATTCTTTAAATACTTGAAAGAAAACAATGATAATTTGTTATATATATGGCGGGCGATACAACTTTAGCTTGTTGCATGTTGATATAAAGTTTAACCTTCTTATCTAATTCCTCCTAATTGTAAATCGCATTAATCAAAAGTTAGATTCGATCTATTAAATGTTATTAGATATGGATTGGATAGAAATATCGTAGCCGATTATTTACAACGACGAATATGAACAAACACGCGGAATATTATCTTTAAGGGATTTTACTGACTTGTCTATTGATTTGGGAACAAGTCGCTAAGCATATGCGTAGATCAAAATATCGTAGATCTGAATAATAATTATTATAAACTCACACGACAATAGAGAAAAATTTCGAGAAATGTATAAAAAAAGCAGGCTGAGGAGTTCGAACCCACGCTCTTCTGTCTTGTCGTACAATATGGACTTCTAGACTTCCAAGATTGGGCCTTAGGGATAGTTACACTGGGCTTTGGACTGGGTCCCTTCTCTCCACCAATTCTACTCCCTGTTATTTTTTTTTGGTATGAGCTATCTGCTTTTCAATTTTGAGAGGACGAGGGGTTAACGTAACAACAAGCTGCATAATTCGACCTTCGTGGGATGATCTTGATGAGCATTTAGCTCTCAAGTCTCAAATGATTCAATTAACCTTGATCTCTATAATTTCATGCTTCTGCAAAAATGCTCAATATTCCCTTTAATGCAAAAATTCACACCAACCAATAGGTAAATATAAAAAAAAAAAAAAAAAACAGAGAAGACTGAAAACCTCTTATGACGAAATGACAACTATACCCCTGATGAACAACCAGAATTACAGACAGAGAGTTTTAGACAGAACAGGTGTTTCTCTCTCTCTCTCCGTTCACGTTCTGCAACATCGGAACCACGTACGGTTCCTAAGACTCCGTTCGCTTTTAAGTTTTAACACAGACACGCTTATAATAATAACAATTATACGACGAGCATTAAAAGGACGGAGAGAAAAAAAGTTTCCTCTTTTTCATTTCTTCTCCTTCCTTCGTCAGACAGATTCAGGTTTTGACTTTTTCCCATTTCCCGGTGCTGAGATCCGATTTCTCTCAGCGTAATTCGCACCTCCTTCTTCTTCTTCTTCTTCTTCTTCTTCTTCTTCTTCTTCTTCTTCTTTTCTTATTGGCGTCGTTGATTCGATCGGCTTTCCTGGAACATGAAGCGGATGATCGTAGGTACGCTAGAATTTCATTTTTTCCCCGAAATTGGCTTTGTTTTCCGATCCAAACCAGACAATTTGAATGTCTTTTGAGATTCAGTTTCATCATTGTTTGGTCTCTTTGAAAATCTAACTTGAAAAGCAATGTCGTTGACAGATTTGTTTCTTTATGAGGACCCACATTGTAGTTTGATTTCGAACAAGAACTGTAAATTTATTTATCAGAATATATCTTGCTGATTTGAAGAAAATATAACAGGATTATAGTCTCGGATAGGTGATGATTCCTAAGTGAAAAACAAAGAAATAAAAAAGTCAGAAAGATGACAAAGTTGAAGATTTTTTTGTCTTTGAAGGTTCCATTTTGGTGGGTCCTTTCAAGATAATGATTCCAATTCTTGGATTCACAGAAATGGCTGCCTTGTTCTCTTGACAATGTTTGATTGTGGACAAAGGAAATTACGTTGACTAAACTCAATGATAGTGTTACATATTTCGGTGTGACAAGGTTTAATTACAGTGGAATGAGTTATTTATTGTTCCCATTGATGCAGTTGCTAGTTACGGTGGATTGATGTTTGAAGTATTGAAAGGATAGAGAGGACGCAGAAATTTTGATGCGGTTTAGACTATAAAAAGGTGAACAATGCTCGGGAATCAATCTGCAGAGTTTAGCGAGAACGGGGATGATGAGATTAGCAGAACACTATGTGCAAATGGGATTTGCATGAAAACAACTTTAGTCGAAGCAAAGCTTGATGAAGGAAATATCCAAGAAGCTGAATCTTCTTTGAGAGAAGGCTTATCTCTCAATTTCGAGGTTTGTTAGTGATCTTCCCAAAGTTTCATGATTCCAACTTCTTGTCTCTCAATATTTGCTCACTCGTTTTTATGAGTTTACAGGAAGCAAGAGCACTTCTTGGAAGATTGGAATACCAAAGAGGGAATTTAGAAGGCGCACTTCGTGTCTTTGAAGGTATTGACCTTCAAGCAGCGATACAGCGGTTACAGGTCTCCGTACCGCCTGAGAAACCGGTTACTAAGAAAAACCGTCCCCGTGAACCGCCACAATCGGTTTCACAGCATGCTGCTAGCTTAGTGCTTGAAGCTATCTACTTGAAAGCCAAATCCCTTCAAAAGCTTGGAAGAATAACCGGTATAATAATCTCCCTTTAACATACTTAAATGCAGAGGTTCTAAACAATCTGAATCTTTTCCTTGCTGGATTTTTCATTTGCAGAGGCTGCAAGAGAATGCAAAAGTGTTCTTGATTCTGTTGAGAAGATATTCCAGCAAGGGATACCGGATGCTCAAGTGGACACAAGACTTCAAGAAACCGTTAGCCACGCCGTGGAGTTACTTCCGGCTCTATGGAAAGAATCTGGTGACTATCAAGAAGCCATCTCCGCTTATAGACGCGCGCTTTTAAGCCAGTGGAATCTCGATAACGACTCTTGTGCAAGGATTCAGAAAGATTTTGCAGTTTTCCTTCTACATTCTGGAGTCGAAGCGAGTCCTCCGAGTTTAGGTTCTCAGATCGAAGGCTCGTACATACCAAGAAACAACTTAGAAGAAGCCATTCTTCTTCTGATGATTCTCTTAAAGAAATTCAACCTCGGGAAAGCGAAATGGGATCCGTCTGTGATCGAACACCTTACCTTTGGGTTATCTTTATGCAGCCAAACCTCGGTTCTCGCCAAGCAGCTCGAAGAAGTAATGCCTGGTGTGTTTAGCCGTGTTGAGCGTTGGAACAATCTGGCTCTTTCTTATAGTGCAGCTGGTCAAAACAGTGCTTCGGTTAACCTTCTTAGGAAGTCTCTGCATAAACACGAACAACCTGATGATCTCGTGGCGCTTTTGTTAGCTGCTAAGCTTTGCAGCGAAGAGCCTTCTTTAGCTGCAGAAGGTGCGGGTTACGCACAGAGAGCTATCAACAATGCTCAAGGGATGGATGAGCATTTGAAGGGCGTTGGTTTGAGGATGTTAGGACTTTGTTTAGGGAAACAAGCGAAAGTTCCCACATCGGACTTCGAAAGATCTCGGCTTCAATCAGAATCGTTGAAAGCATTAGATGGAGCTATAGCTTTTGAGCACAACAATCCTGATTTGATCTTTGAGTTAGGTGTTCAATACGCTGAGCAACGGAACTTAAAGGCTGCGTCTCGTTACGCCAAAGAGTTCATAGATGCAACTGGAGGGTCGGTGTTAAAAGGATGGAGATTTCTCGCGCTTGTCTTGTCGGCTCAGCAACGGTTCTCAGAAGCTGAGGTTGTGACCGATGCTGCTTTAGATGAAACCGCAAAGTGGGATCAAGGACCTTTGTTAAGACTTAAAGCAAAGCTGAAAATTTCTCAGTCAAATCCAACAGAAGCCGTTGAGACTTACCGTTATCTTCTTGCGTTGGTTCAAGCGCAAAGAAAATCTTTCGGACCTCTCAGAACTCTTTCTCAGGTTTCCAAATCTCCTCTGTTCTTAATCTATTGAGATCATCAAAACCTTTTTTTGTTTTAACTTCTTACAAAATGAATAACAGATGGAGGAAGACAAAGTAAATGAGTTTGAAGTATGGCATGGCTTAGCTTATCTTTACTCAAGCCTCTCGCATTGGAACGACGTAGAAGTATGTCTGAAGAAAGCCGGCGAGCTGAAACAATACTCTGCTTCAATGCTGCATACAGAAGGCAAGAACAAGAACCCATCTTTTTTTAGCTAATCTTTCAAAAGTCTCTTTCTTAATTAGCTCAATTCTTGGTTATGACCAGGTCGAATGTGGGAAGGACGAAAGGAGTTTAAACCAGCGTTAGCGGCATTCTTGGACGGGTTATTACTAGACGGATCATCGGTTCCTTGCAAAGTAGCGGTTGGAGCGTTGTTGTCTGAAAGAGGGAAAGATCATCAGCCAACGCTTCCTGTGGCAAGAAGCTTGCTTTCTGATGCATTGAGGATTGATCCGACAAACAGAAAAGCTTGGTATTACTTGGGAATGGTTCATAAATACGATGGTCGTATAGCTGATGCTACTGATTGCTTCCAAGCTGCTTCTATGCTTGAAGAATCTGATCCTATTGAAAGCTTCTCAACCATTCTTTAAAATCCCAATAAACCATTATTACAAAGATTTATATCCTTTTATATATGTTCATTTTTTTTTGTTCCATCATCTCTTGTAAAATTATAACCTTCTTCATTTCTTTACACTAATATGGTTCTCCTCTGTTTTAGATGCTGAATCGAAAGGTTTCGACTTTTGTGAAAGAATATAAATTTTAACGTCTATATATCTCAAAATGACAAGAAACGGTATGAGATTTTCACAATTTGAACTTTTAGCATCAAAGTTGTGATTTTCGACGTCAACAAAAACCGGGATTCTAAACAGGTAACAGTGATTTAGCAATTGTATTACAAATTTCAACTCAAAATCCATAAATTCCGCAACTTCGAATACACAAATTTAACAAGTCAAAAGAAAACACATAGCAACATCTCTGCACTAGTTTTTGGGAATATTAACTCCGACGATTTTGGCCGGAGTAATACGGAGAAGATTCCCAGGCTTACCAGGCAAAGCTCCTTTGATCATAACAACATTCAAATCTTTATCAACTTTAACAATCTTGAGCTTCCTAATCTTCGTCTTGGTCCCTCCCATTCTTCCAGGCATCTTCTTCCCTTTGTAAACCCTTCCCGGCGTAGTTCCGGCACCGATCGATCCCAAAGCTCGATGACTCTTTGAACCATGAGTCATCTGACCTCTCTTAAAGTGATGCCTTTTGATTCCTCCTTGAAACCCTTTCCCAATCGTTGTTCCAGCTACATCAACGAGATCTCCTTCTTTGAAAATCTCGTCGAAGACGAGCTTCTGATTCGCCTCGAATCCCTCGACGTTTGTTAGCCTGAATTCCTGGAGATGTCTCATCGGGATTACACCGGCTTTTTGGAGATGACCGGTTTCCGGTTTAGTCAGCTTCTTGTCGCGGACGCGACGGTACCCGACTTGAACGGCGTCGTATCCGTCGGTGGCTAGGGTTTTGATTTGGGTAACGATGTTGCCTTCGCGGAATCCGACGACGGTTACTGGAACCACGGTTCCGTCTGCTTCGAAGAAACTCATCATCCCGAGCTTTGAACCCATCACGCCGATTCCAGCTTCCATGGACATTGAGACCACGAAAGGTCGTTTGGTTTTGGGAGATGATTTTGTGAGGAGGGAAGAGGATTTCGTTGGGAGGAAAGTTGGAGTGAACAGTGAAGAGGATAATGTTGCTTTTTGGAGTAAAGATGGGAAAGAAACAACCGCCATAGCAATCGCCATTGTCGGAGATATACAGTGAAGAAAGTGGAGAGGATAAAACTCTGTGCCACACTCTCTTATCTTCTTCTTTCTCCAACCTAAAAATCGAATTTTTAATTTGGACACTGACGAAATTTATCATTATACCCCTCAAAATACTCATAACTACAATACATTGCGCTTCAGTTTCACCTTTGACACATCAGACCTTAATAAATGTTATTCATTTTTTGGTCCTTTTTTCTTCTCCTTAACCTCTTTACTTCTTCGGTTGTTCCAAATTAAGATA
Source organism: Eutrema salsugineum (assembly GCF_000478725.1). Lineage (NCBI taxonomy): Eukaryota > Viridiplantae > Streptophyta > Magnoliopsida > Brassicales > Brassicaceae > Eutrema > Eutrema salsugineum. The sequence goes on along the minus strand of NW_006256908.1, from coordinate 11,861,836 downwards.
AGTGTTTATATGATTTATTTAGCAGAAATGTGATAAGAAAATACTTGAATCCTCAAAGATGATTGTCTTAAAAATATATCACAAGGATATACTGTTTAAATTATTGTAAAAAACACTGAAGAAGAGTTTTATAAGATCCACCACACTTCAGGTCTTTCTAGTAATCGAATGCAGAGAGTTGAATGATAATGGTAAGTAAGGTTTAGAGACGAGATATAAGAAGCGGAACAGAGGCAGGTCCTTCTTCACCCATCACAGGCTGAAAAAGATCCAACTCACCATACCGCTCCAACACACGCATCCTGCAATCCTCAGCAGCCATCAATCCAGTTGAATAAGCGCCGTGAACCGAGCCAGGGAAGCTCGAGCTCGTGGCTTCACCGGCAAAGAATAAGTTATCAACCGGAACCCTAAGCCTCTCGTAGAGATCATGAGATTTTCCCACAATGTCATAGCTATAAGATCCCAGTGAGTTCACATCCGATCCCCACCTCGACACTAGATACTGTACCGGAGGCAACGCATCAGGAAGAATCCTCTGGAGTTGCAACACGGCCAAGTTCGCAGCTGCTTCATCAGACATTTTCTCAATGTCTTTGGCGAGCTGACCAGCCGGCATGTAAACCAGAACCGGGTGACCCGTGGCCTTGTGCAGGTTCAAAAAATAACTGCAGCCGTAGGAGGTTTCCGCAACCACTCCTAGAAACTCTACTTTTGGCCAGAAGACTTTTTCGAAATGAAGTATGATCTTGTTCTCGATTCCTACTCCGAGGTCGTTTATTGCTTCTTGTTTCCACTCTGGTAGCTTCGGTTCAAATTTTATCGTTCCTGCTTTTAAGACACCTAGAGGAACAGCGATCACTGCAGCATCCGCAACAAATGTTTCCCCGTTTTCTGTCGTTACCTTTACTCCATTATACCGCCTTACAATCTTAGTAACCCTGAGAAGCCAAAAATTAAAAAAACACAAGGTTATGACTATGAAATTGAAAACACTAAGAAAATTCCAAAACTCTTTAACGCAAAAGCATACCTGTGGCCTACTCGAATGTCAAGCCCTTTGGCCAAAGTATTGATGACAGGACGATACCCTCTAACCATAAGACCGTGTCCACCAGGCAGCAACTCCTCCTGCACATATTTTCCGAAGTTTAAACAAACAGCTAAGAAACGGTGTCTGCGTACTTAAAAAAAAACGTTAACTCCTAAGAGGGAGAATGTAACGAACCTGGTCCCAACACTTTGCAGATATGGTTTCAGCATCCGCGGCAAACCAACCTTCCATGCGACATAAGTACCATTGAAGTACATTGTGTGCAAGCCCCTCTAACCTGGATGTACCAAGTTCGATTATGAAACCAAGCATAAAAAAGTGTACTGAATTATAGAAATTAAGAAATGTGATAAATATGCATACAAACCTCAACTCGGGTTTCCTTGTAAATACAATTGAGAAAGCCTGAGATATTGACATGTCTGCATCTTGCTCATCCCTGACTTTGTTGATCTGCATTTGCGAAAGAAGAATCTAGTTAAGACTAGTGTATAACAAACACGACGATCAGAGAATATGAAAGAACAAAAGAAAGAAAAAAACAAATGAGTGTCAAGGACACATACCTCTTCCAAGATCTGCTCAAATGTTACGCCAACTTCAGTTACCAACTCTTGAGGAACTTGATTGCCATCCATATCAAACAGAGCATAGCTACAGAAACGAGAAAATGCACCGTGAGTTCTAAGCTGTCAAATATGAATTAAAAACCAGAAAAAGAAATAGAGGATCTACATTTAAAAAAAAATAGAAACTGTAGTACACACCTCTCAAGATCATGATCATACAAGACCGAATTGTCACCACTAGTACGATACAGGGGCAATCCCAGTCTCCCAATTACTGGTGCCAGAGGATTCTCTTTGCATACTCCGTGCAGCCTGCGACAGAGCTATGTTAGCAAAAGGTAACCAAAAAAGTAAAACATCAATCAAGGACAAGATCAAAGACTTGTGTTGTACCATGATGCACCAAGATCAACGGGAAAACCGAATGAGTAATCAGTGTGAACTCGTCCACCAATTCTGTCACGGGACTCCAGTACAATAACCTAAGTACAATGAAAGAAGAAAACATGAAGCTCCAATTTAGTTCTCAAGGAGGCCATAAGAACATCACAAACAGTTCCATTGTATAAACATCAAACTTGAAAATGCATAAAAACCTGAAAGGAAGCATCTTGAAGAGAACGAGCAGCTGAGATTCCACCAAAACCACCTCCGATCACTATCACCGACGGTGACCTTGTCTTCATCCTCTCACCAGCTGAAAAGCAATTAGCTGTGACACCGACAATATAATGAAGACAAGGACGAATCAACGACCGTTCAAGTCCAAGCAAGTTAACGACTTTAACAGAAGAAAAACTTGCGACAATCCTAATTAGGACTCTTCTTTTGAGTTTTGTTTATGTAATAAAGAGACATAGAACTCTGAGGCAACACCTAATTATTATATCAAAAGATGCCCAGAAAACAACAAATTAAAACGACGATTTACTCCCACACAAAATAATCGTGTGGTAATCAGCAAATACAGCCAAACAAGAAGACGGAATCAAATCACCGACAAATTAATCGGCACGAGGGCAAAATCGAGGACCCAAAAAAACAAAGCTTAATTTTTTTGTTATATAAACCAAACTACACACTTCATAATCCAGATGAACCCTAGATTCTTCGTATACAATTGCGCACACAGGGGGGGGAAATAAACAAAATTATGGTCGAAGGTGAGAGAATACAACAATACCTCTACGCATTTGACGATCAGAGTTTTTCCTCGACTCCATGATTTCAATTGATCAAACGATTACTCTCGATATTATTAGAATTACGATTACTACTACTAAAATTATAATTACTATTACTATTACACGGAAGCTGAGGGGAAAAATGAAGGATGAAGATCAGAAGACAAGTCGTGAAGTGGCTCGAAATCGAAGATGAAAAAATCAGGCTTCCAAACAAATTCATGCGATTTCTCTTTTCTTTCGAATTTTATTTCCCCTCTGTTTATGTTTTTCACTCTGCCTACTCAATCCGGCCAGTACCAACGTAGATCTACGACGATCGGCGAGATCGGATGCGTATTTCAAGCGAAACGATGGGGAAATCAAATCGCAGAAACGAGAAAGAGAGAGAGAGAGAGAGAGAGAGAGAGAGACAAGCAAGGTGATTTGGTTAGAGAGAGAAACTTTGAAGGAAACGATAATACTTCTAGAGAGAGAGAGAGAAGCTGAGACCCAGATTTTTTCGGCTTCGAATCCTATTGTCGGAAAAAGTATTTTAGGTTAGGTGCTTTATAATAATTTAAAAAAAAAACTTGTACTTTATAGTAAAAAGTTTCAGCTTTTTTTCTATTGGTCTGATTGGTTATTGACTACTTATTGTTATCTATTTAAAATTAATATTTATTGATTTTCAACCAAAAAAGTATATTATATTAAATATTATATTAAATTCTGGATATTAATTTACTGATCAAATCATTCATAATTTTTTATTGAGTATTACCACTTAATGACCAAGATAATGTTCAAATTAGGTGACACTTTCTGAAACATTTTTCTAGAGTGTTTTTAGATGAGAATTTACTAAACACTATTTTTTTAATATCTATCTTTCTCTCTTTTTCTAATTTTTTTATCTCTAACAAACAAAAATGTATACCACAGAATGAACCATTATAAACTTTAAGATTATAACAATCAACAAAATACAAAAAAAAGTACCACAAGTCTCATCTTTTCACAAATCTTTTTAGTACATTCGTCTTCATGTGCTGTTAATGTCTCTAACAATGTTATCATGTTAACTTTACAATTATTATTCGTAAATATACTGTATAAATTGAAAGTTAACATAAATATTATCTTTACAAAGTTATCATTACAAAGTTAACACAAATAATATCCAGATTTACTATATGTTAGCATGTTATAAGTATCAGATATTCTTGTTATCACGTTATAATTATCGGATATTATTGTTAACACGTTACAAATATCAGATATTATTGTTATCATGTTAACATATATAATTGTTATCATGTTAAATATGTTAACGAATAATATATAACGTATAATTATTGTTAATATGCTAATATAATAATTGTTAGCATGTTAACAACATATTTTTGATAATGAATAGTTGTTTTTGAATCAGATGAACAGTAACTTCGATCATATGATGTGCAGTGTCATCATTTTATTCTATCAAAAAAATCAGTTTATAAACCAATGGTATTTTTGTAATTATTTAAATTAGGAAAGGTGTTTTTTGAAGTAAATATGTGTTCTCTTTCGTATTTTACTAATTTTCAAATAAACTTTCTTATACACCTAATTTTGTAAACAACCATGGTTATATACTAAAATCACTCAAACATATTTACTGTTTTTGTTCTTTTTTTGTAGTCAAAATTTAATGTTTTTGTTAATTGCTTATTTCCTTAATTTCTTTTTTATATGAGAGAAAAAAAAAATCTTTGATTTCAACGCAAATTTTGAGGAATATTATTGGGTTGTGTATTTGCATTGATTTTGAAATTTAGATAATCTTGTATTTTACTTTGAAATTAAAAGGTAATACTATTGTATTAGACATACATATATACCAATATTTAAATACAAATTTCTGAATAGCGAGTGCTATATCTAAGATTTATCGTTATCTTTAGTAGAGTCGTTGATGATTTATTCAAAGTTATAGATTTATTTTTCGAAATTATTAGAAATATACTTGAGTAATTTTGTTTTGATGCTGATTTTATGATTTATTTCATTTTTCAATCGAGTCCTGCAAGTATACTTCGACGAGTTTTTTTCTGGTCTTATTTCACTTAAAGGAGATTTACATCCCATGAAAAAATATATCAAAACAGCAAAGCTTTTGGGTATGATCTATTGAAAGTAATAGAAGACTAGCTAGTAACAAAAGAAAGAAAAAACAAGAATTAGCCAATTAGGTAGATGAAGCCTTGCTAGCCAAGTGTCTCGAACTTTTCTGTCCACCGTCTTGAAAAATGCCTCTGCCGGGATGGAATTGTTGTTGAAGATATAAAAAGTTTGTCGAGTAGTTTTATAAGGATAGTACTAAAAATATAAATGTAAGGAAATAGCCAGAATGTAAATAAGCCTATGTATATCAATAATCTGATTCGTTTTGACGAGTGAAGTATATACACCGACCAATATCAACGATGTGGTCTTAAACATCTGCTAAACAAAAACTTTGACCAAATAAAGCTCTAAATTTCAGACAAACCGAAAATGGCAAACTCATAATGAATACTTTGTTTAATACCTCAGCTCGTCTATGTTAGATTTTTATTCTTTTTGTTCAGGTCTTTACATTTTCGTTGCGATAATTCCAGTCACCCATAGTTTTCCCAGCATTTGTGATAATCGGACGGGGTTAAATAATATACTAGAATACGTTAATAATATTTTTTTTTTGTTTTAAATAGATTAATTTAGCTCAGAAGTTGAAAATAGAAATATTGCGTATTCTTTTTGGCAGGCTTGATAAGTTACCCAGCTTATCAAGCAATGTGGTCCAGTAGGGAGCACGTGTCATGCGACCATTCGTCTTCCATCAGAATCAAGTGTGAGAACACGTCAGTTTTTTGTCTGAATCTGACAAATAATAAACATTTGTACTGTAAATATTTAGAAAAATTTAATCCAAAACGAAAGGGAGACTTCTAGACACTTCTAAATGATTTAATATGATGCTGGTAGCTATGAGTTTGGTTAGAATTGAAGACAAGCAAAACCTTGACAGCAATCTTAAAAAAAAAAAAAAAAAAGACTTAAGAACACCATGTTTATTGTTTAATCCTCCTTTTTTGGCAACGTTTTTATCCTCCGTTTAAAACTTCAAACATAACTAGAGTAGCATCAACACAGTATTTTGATCACCAATATATCTATATATCAAATCGGTTGCCATACCACCTATTAATCAATGTCTCGTATTAATCTACCAGAAGAGCCATACTCATTGTTTTGAATCAATGCACATTAAGTACTCAATCTTTATGCTTATTATGGCCTCGGTACAAAACACCAATGTCGTGGTCTCCATAAGATGTCAATGGAAGCATGTTTGTACCGTAAGCAAATCAATATTGTAATGGGTTTCGCAAGAGATAAATAAGTCCCCGTTATACTCTGATAAAAAAGTGCATCGAACATTCAATCACTTCCAAGCGAATGATTTCTATAAGCTCATATTTGTTAGTGAAAAAGCAGCCCATTTGCTTTATTCCTTAAAAACCAACAAATTCACTGATAAATTAAATAAAGAGCTTTACCAAAAAAAATACTAACTAAAGAGCGTCTGGATTATATGGGTGTGTTAAAAGATTGGCGTAGAACTATTATGTCGAAACTAAAATGCGACTATATATTGTACGATGCAATTGGATACACGTTTGGCTTGTTGTTTAAACATATTATTACAACAAAAACAAATAACATTCGAACACTATTTATTTAATCTGAAAGATGAATCATAAGTAGTGAAGAGTTGATACTTGATACGTTGTTGATCTGCTATCTTTTTTGTTGAGATTATACTTACCAATCATCAATTTGATTGCCGACCAATATTTGCATAGAAATTACAAGAGAAACTGATAGCTTTTAAGCCTATGTGGCTATTTGAATATGAATATGATTATCTTTGAGATTCCACTTTCACAAATTTTGATTCTCATTAACTGTTTTTAACGTCGATTTTTTTCTTCACTGAGGACTATTTCAATATGGAATAAATAATAATAACAAACATTTCACACAAAAATATCTAAGATATTTTACTCAATTATTGCTAGAATAGATTCTGACCAGTCGAGCACATGACTAAAAATTAAAATGTCGATGTTTGATAAATGACAGACGACTTTCATTGAAATCTGCTCCTTCGCATGTGACTTGCCTTTTCCATCTCTAAATTATTAAACAATAAGAAAAAAAGCATAGGTTATTCAACAATACGACATCATAAAAGATTAATAATTTATCAAACTCCGGCCAGATCTCTATGTCTCTGTCTCTGTGTACTTCTTAGAGCTAGATAGTGTTTCTGTATTTTTTCTGGTAACAGAACGAAAATAATGGAATACTAGATATTGATTCTTTGATCAAAAACAAAATGTATACGGGTCTGATTTTTTTTCTCAACCTTCTGGTATGATATTAAGGAATTCAATGTTAAAATGTTTTCAGTTACTCTGACAAATGCATAGCTATGAACTTATGGTCAATTTATCCTCATCTTTTTTTTTTTTACGGTTCAATACGATTACAAAAATCTCATCATGTCATTTTGACATCATAGTAACATACATAAACTCGCATATACAGAAAAAAATAGCGTAATGAAAGTTGAACGTTTTGCTCTATAATAGTGATACATCCTTGAACGTTTTAATTATGTTCAGAATTATATAAATAAAGAAGAAGAATTGCTCCAACAACCAAACAAACCAATACAGAAGAGAAGATTTGCCACGACATCCTAACAAGGACCGTCGGTGGTCTTCGTCGGCGCAGACGGTTGTTGACTTTGCTGTCCCGCCGGGAAACCAAATTTCAACATCTCCTCAGGCTGCATTTTAAAATCACAACACGTGTTACATGAAACCACGTCGTTTGTTTAAACCTAATGTAACGTCGTTTGTTTAAACCTAATGTAATGACCTCGTATTAACAATTAACTGAGCGACGTCGTATTAACATTAATTGAGCGACGTCGTATTAACATTAATTGTGCGACGTCGTATTAACATTGATTGAGCGAAGTCGTATTAACATTAATTGAGCGACGTCGTATTAACATTAACTGAGCGACGTCGTATTAAGCTTAAGAACACGCGGTCGTTTTTTATCCTCACCTATAAACTACGTCGTTTAACACCAAGGAAAACGTCGTATTACTTTACCTGAGACGCGGCCTGCATCGGTGGGATTCCGCCGACGTATCTAGCAAATCGATCGGAGAAGACCTGATTTTGTACCGGGACCTGACAAACTAAACCGGGATTATTCTGAATCGCAGACCGGTCCATAACCGGGAATCGAGGAAACGGTACCGGGTTCGGCATTTGACGAATGAACGGCGGAGGCTGTACTCCGGCTCCGGGATACATCATCGGAGCCGCCGTCGCCGCCGTCGCCGCCGCCATTCCACTTCCCATCCACATAACTTGAAGCTGTAACTGAAGTGATTTCAAGTAATCTATGGCTTCGTCCAAAATCGAAGCTTTATCGGTCTGCATAAACAAATCCAATTAACACCAAAAATTTACATAATCAATCAGTCTCCTTTATCAGATTCCATGTTGTAACTTACTTTACTGCAGTGAGGTATTAGTTCTTGCAAAGCCTTCATTCTCTCGTTTATCCTATCTCTCCTTCTCTATTTTAATTAACAGAGAGAGAAATAAAAAACAGAGTTTTGTATCTGTTTCTCTATAAAAAACAGAGTTTTCTCTTTAATTAACAATCTACTAACAGTAAACTATATAATATACGTATATATTTATCGACGAACCGATGAAGTACCCTTTCGGAGAGATTATGAACCTCAGCTGCTCGACTCCTTCGCGTTGATCCTGATCGTTGGTTCGACTTGTTACCAATAGCCTGCAAAACGTTTCAAGAGCTTTTAGCAATGGACCCAAAGAAACGTTTCGGGAACTTATAATCATTATCATGAGTTTAAAAAAATTAAAGCATTACATCTGATTGAGACACAGATTCATCAGTGTCAATTATATGTTTTCTCTTACGATCTGTTGTGATGCTTCTAATCCCACTAGCCATTTCTTTTATGTTCTTGCCAAAGCTGCAACCAGAGGAGCCACCTGATGATGAACTTGCGTTCGGGAAAAGCCTCTCATCGATGGTTTTGCTCTGATCATGACTCATTGCAACATCGAGATCGTTCTGAGATTGGTTGCTCTCGCAATGGCTCGGTCCAACGGTCACCACCGAGTACTGTTCCTTTCCTGGTTCCCTGACTCCTGATGATGAATCCGTTACCCTGAACTTAGGAGGAGGCATGACCGGATGAGGAGGGTCAGGACCGGTCTCGTGCTTAACCGACTCAGAGGCTGAGTCCGGCCTCTCGAGGGCATTGACGGTTGAGAAGAATTGGGAGGAGAAGTCGTCGGTTTCGAATGGATCTTCATCTGGAGGGTATTGGATCCAAGAGACGGTCTCTTGATCTTCAAGAAAGGTGTTGGATCTTAGGTTTTCTTGGTGATGATCTTGTTTCTGAGTTTGGACTTTTGTTTGCTCTCTGTGAGTTTGGCTCTGCATAACCACTTTCCCATCTCGCCATAACAACTCCACTAGGTCATCTTGTGGCCTAAACATATACACACTCAGATCTTAGAAAAGGAAATGTCTAATGGATAGATTACTCAAACATTATATACCTTATAGATCTTCGGTTAATGGAGAAATTGTAAGTCTCCTCAAAATTCCAACCTGGTTGTTGTTCCATGTCAGGTTTCTGGAGACATATCAAAACAATTTTTTATTAACCTCAAATATATAATATATAAGTGAACAGAGCTAATGATAACTTATGATTAAGAGATACAGAGGAGTATAAAGTAGTATTTTATAATTCCAACTCCAGTAGTTTAATTACAGTAATCATTATAAAATTTTAGAAATAATTAAATCAAAAGCAAGTTACATGAGATCGTTCCCCTGATAAACTTTTTCTAATATATTCCAGCAATCTAGGAAGGATTTAATAAGTAGACAGAAATAAAAGAAAAGGAAACAAACAGACTCCAAATATAGCAACATGCTATAAAACGGAAAGACCGTGTAAGAGTACTTACTAGATTTAGAAAGCTTATGGGCGAATCAGAAGTTGAAGGAAGAGATCGAAACCTATTTGTGGAAGTCGAAGTTCCACGCCCAACAAAAAGTTTTTTTTTAAAAAGGAAAGAAATAGATACAGAAGTTTCTCTTTCCTCTCACTCGTTTTTTCTCACTCTAAATAAACCCAAAGACCAGAAATTGTTGAGAAACTCTCATAAAAACATGAAAGAAACAGAGCAGAATGAGAGAGAAGAGAGAGAAGAGGCTATCTTTACTTTTTTTTCTGAGTACAGACAGAGAGTGACAGGAGCATAAAGATTAGGGTAGCGAGCGAGAAAGATATTACAGCGAGGGAGATAATGATTCTCTAAGGACAACAGTACTACAACCTTTCAGAATGAACGCCACGTGGCAAGTTCTGGGACATTATGTTGGAATCAATGGGACTCACTCACCGATAGAGATCTTCTTCTTTTAGCGATATGAGAGATCTATTGCTAGATTTCTAGAGGTGGTGTCTGATCTGTACCTTATCTACAAAAAAACTCTGCAAACAATGATTTGAGGGTGTTTTTGACAAATCACAACTCGTTTGGCTTCTTTCTCTCAACTTAAATATTTATTTTATAAAGCTGACGTTTTTAGTCACTATCCGCCAAATCAAATTACGGTTTTTTTTTTGGGTTATCAACGATGTAATGAAATCAGGGCCGAAGTATTATCTGAGTAAAATCATCGAATTTGAGGGAGAAAAGTCTCAATAGATCAAATCGCATTTAACGGACCGGATTCTATGGATATTAATTTACCCGAGCATTCTTATGCATCTTCACTAGTTGCCTTTCAATAACTTTTGTTTTTTGATAAACTTGCAAATTCTGTTTTGCAGTTTTGTTCTGTTTTGTGATTTTGAAAAAGATCTAGTGTTCTTCTTTTGATTTATATATCGTTTTGCATTTAATTCCGTTGTCGTAATAAGAACTATTCGTGGACCTTCGTGGACCACATCCCACACCGCTTCTCGGATTCTACTTCTAACATCATCACAATTGATTATAATACTCCATCATTTTATATATATATATATATAATTTTTGTTTTGGGTAAAGGTACATTTTCTCTTAATTGCACCGTGAAGATAAAAATTTAATCAATCAATCTCTAGAAACATTATTTCAAAAACTTTATTTTGATATGAACTTCAAGATTATTTCTTAGATTTAAACTGTGATAGCCAATTAGCCTTCTTTAATTATTCAAAAAACATAATGTTGTAGCCGGACAAACGGCACAAATAAACGGAGCAGACATAATAATGACAACATAACAAGTATTGAATAGTGTAAGTGGTCTTCTGAGTCTCCTCCATCCATAGCTGTCTTAACGTGTAACGATTATGGAGCATGGAAGAAAGATGCGCGTGTAAGTCGATGGGGCTTGGTTTTGAGAGACTCACGTGGACTGTGATATATAGATTGGACTTAAAGCTATACCAACGCAGTCCCCAAGTCTTCATGCATAAGTTCGGATCAAATGGGCAATGGAGAGTGTGAATTAGACTCGGTTCACTCATGTTTTGTTTGAAACGGATGCCAAATACGCCTTCTACATCAGCAATCAAGTCACCGGAATCATGGCCTTCAACGAAGGTTCTTGTCCAAAGATATTGGGAAGATAAATAAGGAGTAACTTTGATCTGGCAGATATTCAGTTCAACCATATATAGATAATCTAACCGAGTAGTGAACAACCTTGCAATACACGCTTCGGAATACGAATTATACAGTTACGAAAGTTTGTAATAAGGGCCTGTGGATAAAAGTCCAAAGAAACCCAATTTTTTGTTAGAAGAAAAAGGCCCAAAATTTTAGGGGGAGCAAAAGAAACAAAAGACAACCACTTTTGTAAGCAGTGTGAAGCCTTCAGGCAGGTGACGGCTGCATGGCGGCGGAGAATCGACGGTTATTCTTTCCGTCGCACCGAAAGTTTTTTCAGGCATGGAAATAACAAATGTCGACTTTTCTTGCGCAGTCGCTGTCTTTCTAATTTTGTTTGGGATTTACTTTTTTTCTTTGTAAGAGTATGAACATACCCTTTACAGAAACCTGATACTGGTGGATCCAATTCAAAGTTTCCCTCTTTGTATATCGAAGAAATTTTAAAAAGGTCGTTAATAATAGAAAAAGAAACTCAGAAAGGTTATGGAGTTGAAAAATTAGATATTATGTTCCTTTGACTCTCTTCTTCATTTGAAAAGTTTTATTTGTTTTGTCATCCCAAGAAGATTGGATTCGTAGTACTACTTTTTTTTGGGGTCTAAATGTTAAGCAAACTTTTACTACTTATTTCTTTAATGTATTTATTATGATAATATTCAACAGTCAAAATCTGGACTTTGAATGTTTTACAGATCAAATAGGTCACTTTCCCATTTGGCACAAGAGCTAAGTTATCGTTTGATAAATAGTTTTCCAATGCTGTCGTTTTAAACTTAATCGAACTTCAACCTTTTTTGTTTGTTTCTTTTTTGCTTTGTATGACCTATAATAAAGCTTCTTCTTTATGTTTTTGGTTTTTGCTCGCTAATTACTTAGAAAGTAAAAATAACAAAACAATCTGTAAAACACATCCCCACAATACAAAAACCAATCCTTATAATACTCGTAATTTTTACATCTTTATCATTTTTTATTTTTGTGATAATAACCAATAGGCAAAATGCTAAAAATACTCAAATTTCGAAATATAAATTATTGTTCTCGCTAAATACGTATAATATTAGCTTTGAGAATTACTAACTTTGTCATCTCGACTTCTACACACTACCATAGACTATTTAACTAATCATTAAAAACTATGTTACGTTCTTGTAAGATAATGTTAATTGGAATGGCTTATAACAAATGAAATCATGTAGACGTCACCTTTACCTCATTTTTTGACAAAAAATACCTTTATCTCATGCATGATTTACTATAGAGCTACCAATTTCTGATTTAGCAACGCTCCAATCGGAAACTATAAGAACTATTTTTGTATTGAGTAGAAATGGTGTCGTCAGAATATATAAAACTGTAAGTCTGTAATCTTCCAAAAAAAATTTTGGGAGGGACAAAAAATGTGAAATTACTATCTGTATTTCTTCTCTAGAGCAGAAGGTTCAATAAAAGTGTTTATGAGTTTTGATGATGACAAAAGGTTCAGTAAAACTATCTGCCATTTGTTGCTCGACAAACAACGATAATTAATAACATTCTATTTCCTCCGCGTTCGTTCTATTCCATTAGGCTTTGTTTCGTAATAACACACTGGTTCGGTTTGTTTTGTCTATTCGATATTATTTACTATGTTCTTTCTTATTTTGTTTGTAATCTTGTTTTAGTTAAAAAAAAATCTACAGAAAATTGTATGTTTTTTTTTTAATATAGAAATTGTATGTTTAGGTCTACAAAATAGTTATATCAAATATTTTGATTTATAACAAAACAAGTCAATCAATCAGATCTAGATTTTGAGGCTTTCACTATTTAAGTGTAGCTAACACTTTGGAGTTTAGAATACAGTTGAAGTTGATGATAGAAGAATGGTTATTATTTAATTGATTTGGTCTACCATCGACGTTCGTGTTTGGCTCCCCGGCTATCAAAAGAAGAGGCATATTTAAAAGTTATCTTTTGGTTCGTATGAGAATCTTATTTTATATATTTAACATCTTCTCAATATTTTGGAACCTTATAATATGGTCAAAGCACGTGAATTCACTTATACGTATGTATTGAAATTGAAATTACAGTTTTAATTTGTTATAATTACTGTATATATACGTAACAACTACGGATAACGACGTATTTGAATTTCGATGATATTACATTACATCATACACAAATTTATTGCAATCAGTGATCTAATTATTTTCCATTTAATGTAAAAAAAATAAAAATTATCTTTCATTTCCCTGGACTTTTCTGCATACTTACGACCTCGATAATATATAACTTATATGTAACACTATTTTTGTTTCGTTATCAAATTAAAATGTAAGTAATTATTTAAATTATGTAACATATTTGTTTTTGAAAAGTTCACAAACTTTAAAAACTAATTTAGATATCCTATATATATATATATTTGTTTTGATATCGAAATATCCTCTCTTTTTTTTTTTGAAACACAACTTCCACTTAACTTAATTTTAGAGCATGTATACTTGTTTTGATATCAAAACAATCTATATATTCGGTTGGATTCTATAATAGCAGTAATATTAAATTAGTATGGGGTTTCATTAAGATGTTGTGTGTATAATATTATAGTCAAAGTCAGTCGTAATTGACCCAGCACCAATTAAACGGCATAAAAATACTCATTAATTGATAAACATTTACCTATATATATGCATAGATAACTTTTTATTCAGAGAGACTTGATTGGTGATATAAAGAGGTCGATGTAGTGAAGATGAGTGGTGACGGTAGGGAGCATGAAGAAGAAGAAGATGAAACAACGCTTCCTGGATTCAGATTTCATCCAACGGACGAAGAACTTTTAGGATATTACCTTCGAAGAAAAGTAGAGAACAAACCCATCAGACTCGAGCTTATCAAACAGATCGATATCTATAAGTTCGATCCTTGGGATCTTCCTAGTAAGTGTTTTTATAATAGATCACTCTTTTTATAGTTATAGTTATTGATATCCTTTTTTTTGGGGACCTATTATTGATCATTTAGAAAGAAGTGATTTGTTTTTTCTTTTCGCTTCTTACTCCAATGATAGGATAGTAATTACTAATTGGGATGTTCATCATCAGAACGGATCAAAGCGATACAAAAGAGAATAAAATCTACCTGAAAAATCGATTAAGTTTCTTTTTCAATATATATCAAAATAAAACAAAACGCAAATAGAGAGATAGATATCTGGTCATGTTTCAGTAAAGAAATTAGATAATCGAATCTAGTGTCTCAAACCAAAAACCAAAATAACTTGGATTCAACACCCTGCTGAATTAATTGAAACTATTTAAACCGAATTTTTAAAAATCATAATCTGAATTGAACACCTTATTAATTAGTCAACTAAATATATATATATATATATATCATATAATAAAAAAAAAATCTGACGGTCATTTTTGGTTTTATAGAAGACAACTATGCAAAAGATATGGGACCATTTATATGAATAACATATACATAATAGATCTACTTCATAAACTCTTCTTTTTATTGTTCAAAGAAAAAAATCTACTCCATAATGTGTCTAATGTCTGGAATTATAATGTGTTTTCTTTGCCAAGAGTGAACGTGTTTTAATTTCTTTTTTTCTATATATAAATTTTCACGAAAGAGACAAATTAATATGAACATTTATAATGGATTTTATTAGGAGTGAGCAACGTCAAGGAAAAGGAGTGGTACTTCTTCTGCATGAGAGGCAGAAAATACAGGAATAGCGTTAGACCGAACCGGGTCACCGGTTCAGGTTTCTGGAAAGCCACCGGTATTGATAAACCGATTTACTCCAATCTGGTCTGCGTTGGTCTCAAGAAATCTTTGGTTTACTACCTTGGTTCAGCCGGTAAAGGCACCAAAACCGATTGGATGATGCATGAATTCCGCCTCCCTGCCACCACAAAATCTGACTCGCCAGCTGAACAAGCAGTGAGTTTCCTTTGAGTATTTATTTTTCTTGTGTTAGTCCACATTGTTTAATGAAAAAACAAACCGGTTTATTTAACCAAGAAAGGTATGCATCAGGCTAAACCATCTTGTCCATTTTTAGCGAGACAATTTTCTTATAATCGTGGTTATTAAATGCTTTAAAAAGTCAGTCACGAATGCATGATTCCATACGAGCTAGTATTCATCACATATTTTTTTTTCTTCCAAATGGGACCGACTTTTTAAAAGAAGTTAAAACTAGCTAGACTGGACTCTAACCTAAAATACCAATTTACACTAAAATCATGAGAAGAAAGATGAAATTAATTTCCAAAATACGTGAAAACGTCCACAATAGACTATTTTGTTTCCTTAAAAATCGTTTTATGGAATATAAGGTGTACATCCGTTTGAAATTGAAATTTGGTTTTAGTCAGCAAAATTATAGCCACTATAATATATCACCCATTAGTTTATGACTTTAGGTATTTCCCTTTGAATCAAAAGGGATTCGAGTAGCTATTGTGGTTCGAATCGGATTATCTTAGTAAAATATCGATTCATTCAATAACACTGGACAGTTATGTTTTTTTTTTTTTCTGAATAAAAAGAATCATATTATTATATAAACGCAATATCATAAATTGCTTTATGGACAATATCATTAAAAAAAATAATACTAATAATGGGGTCCGTCTTGTTTTTCGTAGGAGGTATGGACACTATGCAGAATCTTCAAACGAGTCACACAGCATCGAAACCCGACCAGCGTACAACCGAACCGTAAACCGGTTATCACCTTAACTGATTCGTGTTCTAAGACAAGCAGCTTAGATTCTGATCATACCAGCCACCACCGCGTCGTAGATTCCTTGCCCCACAAGCTACAAGAGCCGACACTTCAGCCACAGACGCAGACCGCTTATTGGAACCAACATACGGTTGGTTTCAATCAACCGACATATACTTGTTATGATACTAACTTCCTGAGTTTCTGCAACATCAACGGTGGAGATTTCATCGGAGACGCAGCAAGTTGGGATGAACTTAGATCTGTTATAGATGGCAACACTCAACACTTGTAATAATTTAGTTTCCTTTTTATCTCCTTTTTTGAGCTTTGTATAAAGGATAAAATAATACTATACGTATGTCGACACTACTCACCTATATAATATCAGTTCAATATTTAAAACGAAAAGAATTCAGCAAAAAAATATTTAAAACGAAAAGAATATTAAAAATCACATTTAAGACGAAATTACAAAATAAAATCAACACTGTAAAGACAGAGAACTTTTGTCTTATTCTTCTTGTTGATCAAGCAACCCGTCATTTTTCTCTCCTCATTTTCATTTTCTTTCTTTGATTAATCCACTGAGTCTTCACTTCCATTCAAAGAAAGAATATTCTCTAATACTGGAAAATGAATCGGGCTACATATAAATGAGTACACTCACAGAGAATCGAATTAGGATCAGTGAAATAGATTCTTGAGATGTTTAAAGAAGTAACCAGACACAATCTGATTAGTCTTCTCGGTCGGGTGAAAAGCGTCCCAGAAAACGAACTTATTTGCATCACTACAAGTTAACGGATTGTCCTGGCCGCAAAGAAATCCCATCTCGAACAATCCCGTGCCGCAACACGCAGAACTAGACACTTCTAGACCGTAACGTGATGGTTTGGTAACAATATCCCAAATGATATCATAAGGATTAGCAAAATAAATCCTCATTCCAATAAGCTCTTTATTCAGTTTCCTCACTAACATTCTCAATCTCCCATTGAAATCGATCGCCAAGTCATTGAAACTCCGAGTACAGCTAAAAGGGTCGTCAAGATTCGTCGCTCTTTCCAGTGGCAAACATCCCATTGGAGAGATTCCGGTGAAAGACATTTTCCGAGCACCTAGTTTGTAAAGATCCTTTAAGAACACCTCTGCGATACCGATGAGGAAGTCTTGGTACTGACTGATGCTGAACTGAGATCTCCTGTCCGGTAATGTGTAATAGTTCTCTAGGAAATCGTTGGTTCCTATGCTGACTAAGTACAGCGACTCTCGGATGATATATGCGGCTTTTCGGTGTCCGAGATAGGCCGCGAGTTTGTGTTGGTATTCCTTATAGTACTCGACTTCTTTCCATAAAGGAATCACGCCCTAAAACGTTAAAAGAGTTAATCATTTCGGCGTTACTTGTAACGCAAGAATCAGTTGATATTAGGTCGTGAAAATGAGGACTTACTAGCACTCCGGCGGTGGAATTGTCATAACCGGTGCCGGCAGAGGCGAAGCAAACTCCGGTGGCGAAATCAGAGATATTGTAGGACGGATCTAGATAGGCCGGCACGGTCGGTTTAAGACCGTAAGCCTCGGAAGTGAAATCAGACGAGAGACGGCCGTTGCAGAAGCGGCCGGTGGGGTGGCCGCCGGGGTAGTCGCGACCGTAAGGTTGGAAATTGGCTCGAGCCATGGTATCTATGAAGTTGTTATTGCCGGAGTCTACGGAAGAGTCGCCGAAGACAATGATCGCCGGGACTTTTGCTCCGACGATGGAGATAAGAGTGGTAAAAATAATGCATAATGTTGATGCAGATAAATAATGTGCTGCCATACCAACAACTTGCTTAGCTAGACGGCGATTCTACCTAGGAATTTCATCAGTATATATACAATTATATGGAGCATTTACTATTTAATATGCTTATTGCAAGATATGTACGAATTCTTGTATATAAATTGGGTTAATTTCAGTGTACTATAAGTTGTTCGAATTCGGTGGTATATATAGAATCAAATGGTTATTGTTTTTGTTTTTGTTTTTAAGAACTTAGAATTTAAGATATTGTCGTTATTTGAATATTCTTTAAAAAAGCATAATTGAGTGACTTTTGTTTATCTATATATAAACTTGATTAAAGAACCAAATAAAAAACAGGATAGAGTTGGAAGTATATACAACTATAATATTTTTTGAAGTGCAGCTGGATGTATTTATTGAATTAGAAGCTTTTTAGGTGTATGATATAATGCGTGCATGCTCACTGCGCTCATCAACAGATATGTACCTAAAAATTAGATGGGCTATTTTTTTTTTCACAACCCTACAATACCTCATTCAAATGTGGTTGAATTCTAGTAATGAGAAGGTAGTATATAAGTGAAACCGCTGAATAACTACAAATTCCGGCTAGAAATGAGGTTTTTCAAAATGAATAATGTTCCAACTTTAAATCATAGACAAAAATAACTTTACCTATAAATAAAATATGATATAAGTAAGGCTCCCATCTACCAATGATGTGGATTCGTGTAAGATGCATGCAATAACTCTTTATGCATCTCTCTGTATATCATAAAATGTAGTAATGTATTGTGAAGGTGAGAAATCTGTTATATTATAAGGGTATTATAGGTCATTAAAAAAAAACAACACAAATAAGGGAATATGGACAAGGCAAACAAAAAAGAAAAGAGAGTAGAAGAAATAGTGTGGAAGTGGTCGGTCCAAAAAGGGACATTAAATTTTGGTTATAGAGAGGGGTGAGAAAAGTGGGTGGTGAGGTAGTAAATGAAACGGCACATGTACATCGCTAATAATTATTACAATTACAATAATGTAGCTCCGGTGGTTGCACCCCCACACACTTATAATTTCGTCCGACCCCTGACCCGCATGGTTCGCAACAATCATATCATATAGACTTCATCACTTTATATGTAAAAGTGTTGGTAGCTGTAGACAATTAGGTTTCTAGGTCAAGATAGAAGTTAAGAGTCATCTTTAGGACTTCAAACTAGTAATTAAACTAAGATTTGTATTTCAGTAGATATGGAAAAGTCTTCTGATGTCACATGTCAATCCATTTAGTTTTTAGAACATTTGGAAACATTTTTCATAGATGCGATTGTTAATTGAAAAAAATAACGTATCACGGCCGTAACAATGTTTTATATTTCAAATGCTATTTCAACGACGATCTCATAAGATTATCAATATCTTATTTTATTTTCCTTCAAATAGATCATAACTTTGAGTATTGAAAAGCGGGTAAATCTTTACTCATTTTCTCTCTTGAGTTGTATATGGATTCTTATAAAAAAAAATTGGAAATCTTATTCGTTTTTTAAAATCTGTACAGAAACATACATGGCATGTGGTTCATTGCTTAATTGCTTAAACAAGATTCCATAGTCTAAAGAAAGAGTACTCTCTTTGACAATATGATTTCTCAATTAATTAAAGTTATCCGATTACGTGAAATCTTACAAAAATAGTTTCTCTTTATAAATTTCTGAACAAATAATCGAAACTCACCATGTAATTAAGATGGAGTCTTTACAATATCTTCCTTGAATTTAGCTACGCCAGGTGTCTTATGCAGACTGTTTTTATTTTTTGTTCATTCTGTTTGATTGATTTGTTCCCGATAACCGATAAACTATTCATGATGCTTTCACTTTACAACAACAACAAAAAATGGTTGACGTCAAACAAATCGGCTACAATATAATAACACCGATAAAAATGTGTGTGAGATGAGATACATACCCTTTTTTTTTTATAAAAGAGATGAAATACATCCTTATCAATGATTTATGATCCATTTGTTTTTAAAATAAGAAAGGTAGTTTTGAATGATAAAAATGAGGATACATTGGAATTACGTGCACACTTAGAAATGAATGTTTGGTGTCGATTATACTGTCAATGTTAATCTGTTTGTTCATCTCAGTCTGGTTAGGAACACGTTACACTTGCACACAATCCTCAAAGTCAAATTCGGATATTTTGTTTTATTTCCTAAATAGTGTTGCAACGGAAAAGTATTCAAGTTTTCCAAAGTTTTGGTGCATTTCCAACATAGGTTGGTTTACCTCAATCTTTAATTAATTAAAATAAAGAATGTGAATAACTGTTTACATATGGTTACTCACGGTCAAACACACTTAAGAAGACTCTTCTACAGTCAATTAAAGTATGATAGTCTGATCCCTAACGTGACCTCAGTTAAATATATGTTCTCTGATTAATGGAGTCACATCTAAAAGACTAAAACTATACAACAAAACTAAATATGATTATCAAAAGAGCTATCAAAACCAATTATATTTTAAAATCCCTATATTGTGTAAATAGTAAATAGAATTTGATCAGAACAATAACTATATAAAAATAAAATTACTGAAAATATATATATATATATATATATATTATAGTCTCTCTAGTTAATCAATACAAAATGTGTTTGTTGAAACAAAAAATTATAGCCACTCCGCTTCTTGTTGAATATAGATATATTACGATATGATATTTATAGATCATCATTTGATAAATACCATAAGATTATGATGAATGTTGATGTGATCAATAACAGTTGCGATTTATCTTTCGTCATAATATTTTGGTGAAATTTCGAAGTAATGTTATAATAACAAATGGTGTATTTTTCAGCAAAAATAAAAATCCATTTTTTCTCAATAATGAAATGAAAATCTATTTGAATTTGACAAAATTCTTATTTAATATTTACTTTTGAAGTATTTTATATATATATAAAAGACAATCAACTTTCTCTATATACTTAATACATCAGCATTGGAGAAGTTGACTAAATAATAAATTTTAATATTAAATTTTAAACCATTTAAAAATATGAAAAGTTTGTATTAACTAACATTTATATAAGCACTTAAAGAATATGAAAAAAATTGTATTAACTAACATTTATATTAATGTTAAATAAAAATTTATGTTATAACTAATTAAAAATATTGATAGATATATATTTAATTTTTATATAACTGTTGATTATTTAATAATATTCAAGATGTTAAAATTAAATTTTAAAATTATTTATAATAAAATACTAATAAATAGTAAATAAAATGATGATTAAGATTTCAATTTTTTTTTATTAATTAATTATTAATTAATATTTGTGTAAATGTCAAACAAAAATTTATGATATAACTAATTAAAAATATTGAATGATATGTATTAATTTTAATATAATTTTAGATTATTAAATAATATTCAATATATATTTTAAATTAATATTTAAAAACAAATTTAGAATAAAATATTAACAAATAAGTAAATAATAAGTGATGATTATATTAACTTTTATAAAAATATAACAAAAAAATCGAAAAATTTGAAAAGATAAATCCGCACGTTACGTGCGGATATTCACCTAGTTAGTATAATACCAGCTATAAATATGTAGAATAATAAATTACACATAGAATTTGAACGAATTTGAAAAAAAAGAAAAGGTTTAAGAATTCCGTTTGTTTGAACTGGTCTCACTAAAGACCACCTACAATATTCTACTAACTCGATTTTATATATTTTGAGAAATTGAATTGTATATTTATTTTGTATAATTAGTTAATTCGAGCTCGTTGACTTTCAGCAAATCCTACTTCCCTTGCTCTTTTATGTTAGCTCCTTTGTCTCTTTGATCATTCCTTCATTTATTCGCAATTTCCCACTAAGCTCTTCCGTATTATTCCGAGCTCCATAGTCGCCGGAGATCTCTCTCTCTCACTCTTTTCTTGTTCATTTTTATTTCTTTAATGGTTTTATTAGTAATCTAAGCACCTTAATTGATGTCGACCAAACTAAGCATTATTCTTGGCCTCATTTTCTTCATCATCACACCATTTTCTGGTGACTGTAGAATCCTTTCCGAGAAACATGACCATGATTCTTCATCCTTTTACGGCTTTAGTTTCCAAGATTCGATGCGTTCTAGTTCTGTTTCTTCTTACACAAGCAATGATTGCGGTTTCTCCTTCACAGGACATGATCCTGCCAAGGATCATACCGGAGAATCGGTGAAGTTTCAACTAAAGCGCCGGGATATTAAACAAGAAACCAAGAGAACAACACAATCAGTTGTCGATCTCAAAATCCAAGACCTCACAAGAATGCAGACGCTTCACACACGGGCTAAGAAAACACAGAGCCAGAAAAACGAGATCTTTAAGAAGAAGATTACCTCAGTTCTTTCTCCGGTGAGAGCTCCAGAAGCTTCACCGGGGAACCTGGTGGCGACACTCGAGTCTGGTATGACGCTCGGTTCTGGTGAATACTTCATGGACGTGCTTGTGGGAACACCACCAAAACAGTTCTCATTGATTCTTGACACAGGGAGTGATTTAAACTGGCTCCAATGCCTTCCTTGCTACGACTGCTTCCACCAACACGGCGCCTTTTATGACCCGAAAGCGTCTGTTTCATTCAAGAACATATCATGCAATGACCCTAGATGCAGCCTCATCTCATCACCAGATCCTCCAGTACAGTGCAAGTCGGATAACCAATCATGCCCTTATTTCTACTGGTATGGAGACAGATCAAACACCACAGGAGATTTCGCGGTTGAGACATTCACCGTTAGTCTCACGAACTCCGAGGGAGGAAGCTCAGAGTACAAGGTGGAAAATATGATGTTTGGTTGTGGCCATTGGAACCGAGGTCTGTTCAGTGGTGCTTCAGGTCTGCTTGGGTTAGGAAGAGGACCTCTTTCGTTTTCTTCTCAGCTTCAATCTCTCTATGGTCATTCCTTTTCTTATTGCCTTGTCGATAGAAACAGCGACACCAATGTAAGCAGCAAGCTGATCTTTGGAGAAGACATTGACTTGCTGAACCACCCAAATTTGAATTTCACATCTTTTGTGAACCACACAAATGCTGTGGAGACATTTTACTATGTACAGATCAAATCCATTCTAGTGAACGGCGAAGCACTGGACATACCTGAAGAAACATGGAATATCTCTTCAGATGGTGCTGGTGGAACCATCATTGATTCAGGTACAACCTTAAGCTACTTCACGGAACCAGCGTATGAGATCATCAAGAACAAGTTTGCAGAGAAAGGGAAAGACAAGTACCCGGTGTTTAGAGATTTCCCGGTGCTAGATCCTTGCTTCAACGTGTCTGGCGTGGAGGAGAACAACATTCAGCTGCCTGAGCTCGGGGTTGCTTTTGCAGACGGCGCAGTGTGGAATTTCCCAGCCGAGAATACATTCATTTGGTTAAGTGAGGATTTGGTTTGCTTGGCAATCCTAGGAACTCCTTCATTCTCGATCATAGGGAATTACCAGCAACAGAATTTCCATATACTATATGATACAAAGAGGTCTAGGCTAGGATTTGCACCCACAAAATGTGCCTGATTTATAACCTCTTATAGATTATACACATAAAGTAACTGTACACAAGGTAACACTTGAAGATCCTAATCAAATAACACATAGAACCGAGACTTCAAAAGAAAAGATTTATACAAGCTTTGTTCATTACTGGATATCTTTCATTTTGACAAAATTATGGATTTTTATTATACTTAATTAAGGGAAGAGTTGAACATAGCCAGTCAAAATAGCGATCGCTAGGATCAACAAAGGTGGAATGATTACAAAGGCACCGATGGTAGCAAAGAAAACAGAATCATTCCTCTGAGAGACCTCATTAAGGTAGGTTTGCCTCTTAATGTTCCTTTTCTGAGAAGTGGTTAAGAACTTAGGACTCACTTTTTTGAGGTTTTTCCCCAAGGGAATGGTGAAATCGTCGTCTCTGTCGCCAACAAGCCCAGCCAATTGGTCACGGACTGTGAGTCCCCTCGAGCCACCACCACCACCACCACCATCACTCAAGTAACCTGATGATTCATAGAAAAACGCTTTTACGATTTTGTTAAAAACCAAAGCACAAGAGTAAATAAGTAGCAGTCATGTACCGTCGCTTGTGGAAGTTAGCTGTTCGAGGAGATCTAGTTGTGTCCGTGCTGATGAGGAAGAAGAAGAAGAAGAACCTGAAAGGAGACGAATCGATTGTTAATAAAAACTCAATAGAAGAAAGTTGTTTCTCAATTCCCAAGTTCACCGAAGAACCAATTTGGGAAAAGTCCATAGCTTTACGAGACCCGCAAAAACCCTCATTTGAAATCAGAAGTACCTAAGCTCATCGACATGAGAAAACGAGAATCAAACAGCAGAAATCGGATCATGTACCAGAGAAATAAGACGAAGAAGGATCGTCGTTATTGTCGGTGACGCCGCTTTCGCCGCGCTCAGAACGTACGCGTGTTGCTGGAGGAGTAGATGGTTGCAGAAGGAGGTGCTTCTGCTTGGATCGAGACGAAGAAGAAGAAGAAGAAGGAGAAGGAGAAGAAGAAGATATCGGGTTCGAAATTGGATGAAGAGAAGCGGAGAAGAAATTCAAGGCCATGATCTAGAGAAAGGCTGACACTTCCACTGCAAAATTTCGATTTTTTGTTTCTTTACTGTTCCTCTGGAATTTCCGATTTTTGAGAGGCCAGGAAAGTTTTCAAATTTTATTTGGAAAAAAGAATATCTGAACCAAAATAACCGCTTCAATTTGATTTATTTTAAAAAAAAAAAAAAAATGGAAAAACGACTCCACTGGAGTTCGAACCCAGAGTCTCTGGTTTCGTAGACCAGCGCCTTATCCATTGGGCCATGGAGTCGTGTTTGTTGAATGATTTCAGTTATAACATAATACCCCTAAATACTAAGCTTCAACTAAACTCTAATTTCAAGTTCATTTTTGCCGCAATAAAGATCACGACACAAAATTACTACATACTGAGATCTATATTAAAGACAGCAAAGTAAGAATTTTAACATTTAATTGACTAAGATATCCAAAAACTTACAACACTAGATCATAAAGGGTTGCTCATGAATATATTTGTTTAATACATATGCCAACTTCGTAACATAAGCCAACTTCATAAAAGGGTTGATGTAAATAACTATATCATCCTGAGGAAAAAAATGTTTTGCTCTCTTCTATACTCAAATAGATTAACAGTAATCGAAGTAAACATATATTGTATCTACAAATTTTGAGATAATTATGTATAATAAAATTCGAAAACACTATCTTTTATAGTGAGGCTTACCTATGTCACTTCTTTTATATTGTTTGCACTGTTTCTCATATGTTGATGGAATTCCACTATGCTAAATGATGGGAGAAGAAAGTAGCTCTAGATATATAAACTGGATAGTTAATTTTTGAACACTTATATTTATATGTTTTACGTAACTCCCTACTATGAGAGATTCACATGTATATCTCCCACCAATTAAAGTTTTATGTTGAGGTATTACCAAGGCCGGATCTGGGAACAGCCTGATGAAACATCCGCCTATAGCCTCTAAATTTTTCTTTGGTTATTTACGAATTTTTCAGCCCTCAAATCACAAAAAAATATTTGTTCTTAAATTGTTTCTAACCCTCAAATTCTCAGATCCGGCCTGGGTATTACCGTTGTTTTCGAGCTCCAAACTCTCAGAAATTCTTAAAATTAATGTATATGTATGATCGAAGCAAAATTTTATATTTCTAATTTCTTAAATTCAAGCGAATTTCAACTACTTAGTTTATAAGCTAAATTAATAATAGTTGTTAGATGAGTGAATCTCTTTTGTTTTTCATGGGATTTGAACCCTTTATTCTTGTTTGTTATGATGTCTGATTTGCCAAAACAAACTTTTGCACATTAGATATTAGATATGAAAGTTTTTTGAATTTGTGATCAGATTTTAATGACACTTGGTTATTTGCATCAAACCCATGTGATTCATTATATACATAATTATATACATAACTAGATGTTTATAAAGAAAAAAGCATTTTGACAAATCGGCGTCAATAGGAGCATAAATTTAACACATGGAAAACATTGTAGTGTATACATAATTGATCAAGAGTAATCATTATTATTTTTCCACTTTCCATCACAAAACTTGGGAGAATAATACTGAGGACGAATCTAACTCAAAGGAGGTGTAAGACACGTGAGTAGCACGTGATCACATGGCGGCAACAACAATATTCAGGAAACTGGCCATTCTTTCTCTGCAAAAACCTGGCCATTGCCTGTAAACCCCACCCACCATCAACCAATAAGACCACGACCAGATTGCAAGTGCAAATTTTTTAATAATAATACTTAGGGACTTAAAATGACTATAATTATGTTAAAAAGCTGATAAGATTTTTTTGTTATTTTTCTTGGCAAAAAAAAAGAAAAAGAAAAAACTTTATCCAAAAGTTATGCTTCAAGTAAAGCCTCCATCAAAGGCTTTTAATCTCTCTCTCTCATGGATTCATTATCTCCAAGAAAGGCACATTGGTTTCTTTACTTATGAGTTTGTAACATTCCCCAAAATAAATATACATATTTATTCTCTCGAGCCAAATATCACAGTAAAATTTCTTCAATACATGTTTATCATAAATAATTTAATGAATGAGCCATTTTCTGAAAAACTTATTGAAGTAAACAAAAATATTAATTTAATTTCATACTTAGATAGAATCCAAATTTGACATGTGATTATGTGAAAGGAAGAAAAAAAAAGGCTTATTGAAGAGTGAGAATATAAATAATAGACCCATCCTTGCTACAAAAAAAAAGAAAAGAATAAATAATAGACCTAAAATCCCAAAGCCTGTGTTTTGGGAATTACCTCTTCTGTGCTTTGCCTCCCTATCTCTATGATCTATCCACTTCATTTTTTTTGTGGGTTATTTTAACAATAATTGTTAAAAATCTTTTTTTTTTTTTCAACCAGCTATAAATGTCACAGTTGACAAATCCACTGTCATTGCTTTACCTTCACTGCTCTCTCTACTCTCTCTCTATCTCTCTTCTTTCTCTCTCTCTTGTTTCCTCCATTGCAAACAAAGCTTTCTTTCCAGCTTTAGTACATATCACCAACCATTTTCACCAAACTTTTTTTTTCTCTCCGATAAGCCATTACTCTGTATTTCTATATACGCTTCCTTGATATATTATGATTCTTTTGATTTTGCTCAGATTTTTTTATTAAAAAATCATAAACCTAAATCGATTCCCTTCTGGGTGGACTCAGAGCTAAGCTCTCAAGAGGAACTTCATCTCGAATTCATCATTGGTATATATCTTTGCCAATTGATTTCTGTGGTTTTTGTCTATTCCACTATCATTCAGGTTTGCTTCCAAAGGAGAATAAAAATGGAGCCTTTTTTTTTTCACCGTTGTTTCTTCTGTTCTAAGATGAAGATAAATCAAAAGGGCAACCCCACACTCTAATGTAAATTTATGCTCTTTCTTTTTTGTTTCATGAGAAGAAAAAACGTTTCTTTTTTCCCTGAATGTTCTCTCTAAATTGTCTCTTGCTTCAAACTTAAGTGATGTTTTTTCAATGGTTTAAAAGCCGGGATTCTCTTGTTTCTCGACTTCCATCCTTTGTGGGGACACGTAGTGCCCATGACTTGCTTGTTGATATGCCGCAATTATATTACTGATAAAGTGTGCGTTTTTATTTTTTACTATTTCGGTGTTTCTGTGTGTGAAGGGTCTTTTTACTTACGTTCACTAGGTTCTTCCATCTGACATCAGATTTGAGTTACACAGAAACTGAATTAAACACTTCCATTGCTTTTAGGATTTATGTTTCCGTGTATACATGAGAAGTGTGAAAGTCTGATATCTCCTTAGTCGTTATGTGATGTTTGCAAGTGTTTAAATCTGAGACATGCTCTTTGTTTGTGTAGGTGATTATAGTGAAGTTGCAAGAGAAGCAAAAAGAAGGTTTTTGGCAACTAGATACAGAACCGGAGATGCCACCTGACAGTTCTTTAAACGCTGAAATGTCAAAGAAGATATCATTTTTTGGTTTGAAGGGCTTGAAGTTGTGGGTATGGGTTTGCCTGGTAGTTGGAGTATTCATAGTTATGATTCTCTGCATCTTGTCTCTATGGATCACATTCCGCCGGAAATCGAGAAGATCTTCAAGCAAGTTCCCTTTCAACCAAATACCACATGTCTCCAAAGATATCAGAGTCGACAAGGCTGGGTTTCAGAGTCACAATCCTCAACCTGAAAGTTTATACATCGCAATGAATGATAAATCCACTGACAGAATTTCTGGAAAAACTATGATGTCTCACTTGGGAAGAACCAAGTCTAGTGATAATGATACTCTGAGCCAATGCAGTTCTGTGAATCACCATGAGAGAGCTTGTAGTTCTCATTCCGGTGAAGAAGGAGGATTTGGAAGTGCTGGGAAACAGTATGGAGGACTTGTAACAGCATCTCCTTTGGTTGGTTTACCAGAAATATCCCATCTTGGTTGGGGACACTGGTTTACTCTTAGGGATCTTGAGCTAGCCACCAACCGTTTTGCAGCAGAGAATGTGATCGGAGAGGGTGGTTATGGAGTAGTTTATAGAGGTAAACTCGTAAATGGTACCGAGGTTGCTGTAAAGAAGCTCCTGAACAATCTGTAAGTTTTCAATAGCAATAGTAGATGTTTGTTAATCCTATATCCCAATGCTTCGTTTCCTTAATATTCCCATTGTCAATTTTGGTCTCTAGAGGGCAAGCTGAGAAGGAATTCCGGGTAGAAGTTGAGGCTATTGGTCATGTACGACACAAGAATCTTGTTAGGCTTTTAGGATATTGCATAGAAGGAGTTCATCGGTGAGGTTCACTCGTCTACTCGATTAATTTTATACATCTATCTACCACCGGAGAAGAATGATTTTTATTTACAGTGTCTAATCGAAAATGATGAATGCAGGATGCTTGTTTATGAGTATGTGAATAGTGGTAACTTAGAACAATGGCTACATGGAGCTATGCGGCAACATGGCAGTCTCACTTGGGAGGCACGGATGAAGATCATTATTGGTACTGCACAAGCGTAAGTGGTTATTAAGTGTCTGTGTAAAGTTAATTGCCTTTAATTGGATATTAAAAGGGTCTGCAATTGTACAATTTTATTTTACAGGCTTGCATATTTACATGAAGCAATAGAACCAAAAGTGGTCCACAGAGATATAAAGGCAAGCAATATATTGATTGATGATGAGTTTAATGCAAAACTCTCTGACTTTGGATTAGCAAAGCTCTTGGATTCTGGTGAGAGTCACATCACAACCAGAGTCATGGGAACCTTTGGGTAAAGTCCAAAACTTTGTACCCTCCTAAGGCCATAATAGTTAATTATTGTTTTCTGCAGATGATGTCCTTACAAAGAAATAATTGCTGTCTTTTGATTATTGTTTCAGATATGTAGCACCAGAATATGCTAATACAGGTCTGTTAAACGAAAAAAGCGATATATATAGCTTCGGTGTTTTGCTTCTTGAAGCTATAACTGGACGAGATCCAGTTGATTATGGACGTCCTCCTAATGAGGTGAGGCTTAATTAAATTGTGTCATTGTATCGAAAAAAGTGTGATGAATATGTTCATTTCTTGGAATCTTGAATGGGTTTTGTGTTTTGGCAGGTAAATCTTGTTGAATGGCTAAAGATGATGGTTGGAACAAGAAGAGCCGAAGAAGTTGTGGATCCAAGACTTGAACCTAGACCGAGCAAAAGTGCTCTGAAACGTGCACTTTTGGTTTCGCTTAGATGCGTCGATCCTGAAGCAGAGAAACGTCCTAGAATGAGTCATGTTGCGCGGATGCTTGAATCCGATGAACACCCTTTCCGCGAGGTATAAATATTTTATAATCAAAGCAATATGATGGTGCAAGGCTGCAACAAAATTGTTTATACGTTTCCGTATTTGTAATAAATCAAAACAAAATAATTCATGTTTTTGGCAGGAGAGGAGGAACAGAAGGAGCAGAACCGCGAGCATAGAGATTGTTGAGACCAAAGACGAATCTGTTGGTCCTAGTGGCGCAGAGACTCGCATTACAAATACAAAGCTTGAGAAGGGTAGTGAATAAGAGAAGTAGACGTGACACAAACGCCATTTAGGCTGGCTCTGTAGCTTCTTCAACTGTTCTTGCTCAAAAGCTCTGTTTCTACTTGGCAACTAATTGATCGATGATAGCACACACACACACACAAACAAGTTTGGTGCCTGTGGAGAGAGGCGAAGAAGACATCTCTCACACATGATCAAAATGAGCCTAAGAGTGAGGACTGATGCAATCTTATGAGGCATTTTGGTTATGTTTTCTTTTTTT
The DNA here is from genome assembly GCF_000478725.1 of Eutrema salsugineum. NCBI lineage: Eukaryota > Viridiplantae > Streptophyta > Magnoliopsida > Brassicales > Brassicaceae > Eutrema > Eutrema salsugineum. Next base: position 11,831,249 of record NW_006256908.1, on the reverse strand, counting down.
TTTTTAGTTTTTTTCTTTACAAATCAGATGGTTTGATAAGATTTCCTGTCTTGTTTGTACGGAATTTTTGTTAGTCAAAGACATGTGCTCAAAATGCTGTGGCGTAGGAGAGAGGGAGTGAGAGACGTCATTGTAGAAAATCTATTTAATCGATGACGTACGCAGAAAAAGAGCATAACGACGGAAGAAAGAGTTCAAAACTAAGTTCAATATTAGTGGCTAACTTACTTAAAATCATTAAACACAGTATTGATTATTGAACAAGGACGAAAAAAAGGAAAGGTACGAAACTGAATAATTAATACGGAGTACAATTGTATTAGTCTTAAGGTCTATACAAACCTTTTGCTTTCCTTGCATTATCTGTCAAATGTTGCGTCGTTTATGTCGTATTGTTTTTTGTGATTCTCACTTTCTCATAGTCATTATAAAATTGTTGAATTTAGATTCTTGGACACTTTCAAATCACGTGGCCAGTTAAAAGCTACAAAGAAATTCCATAAACTCTGCATACCTATCAAATACATTAAGAGAACACCGAATTTATGAAACCAATGCGTCTTTAGTTCAAAAATCATACAATGTTTTGCTAAGTGTAAGAGAATAGAGAAGGAACTTGACATACATTCTAAGAGCGTATGAGATAGGGAAAAAAAAGCCAAGTATATGGGATTGTTTGCAAGCTAAAAATGCTATGCATATCCACAGAGGTTTTTTGCCTTCAGGGTTTTTACGTTTTCTAACAAAAATTAATTACTTTTTTCGAATTTTGTGTTGGTTTCTATACAAAGTTTAGTCAAAGTTATATTAATGATACGTTTTAAATTTAAGTCAAAGTTGAGATTAATTTTTCTTGCTCAAAAATTTTTATTAGCAAATATGGAAGATTCATTTACGGTTAAAATAAAAGTAAAAGCTTGGATGATTTTTATATCTTTTTCAATAGAACTAAACTGGAGAAAATATAATGGCAATCACAAAAACCTTCGTGGCCCTTTTTTTGCTAGTGACATTAGCAATTTCGTTGTCCAACTACAACGTTTTGGCCGTATCAAGTATGAGGGTTTGAATATATTTTTCCAATTGATTATTATTGAAAATAATAAGAGCAACAGTTGAATTTTTTTATTTTTTAATATAGAAGTGGTAATCGCCATGTGTAACAGCATGTATACGTGTTTGTAAGAACTTCAATTTAGATATATGTATATATATTTTATTACTGATAATACTAACAATGGATTTTGTACATGCAGTGATCAAGGCAGCAAACTCTGGTCCTTGCATTGCTACATGTGTGCCAGGAAAGTATGAAGGTTATGAATGCAATCATGACTGTTTCAACAATGGGTATGATGATGGAAAATGTGATCCAAAAACTAAAAAATGTTGTTGCATACAATAATAGAAATCGATCATTCTCCTATTTTCCAAAATATGACTTATTTACTGTTGGTCTTTAGTTGTATTAAATAAAAATTCAGCGAAATCAAACCTATTATACTATACTATCGCTTTTACAACTTAACTATATGACCCGCATTACAAATACAAATACAAAGCTTGAGTAGACTAGTGAATAAGAGAAGTAGACTGTAGACGTGACACAAACGCCATTAGGCCCGGTTCTGTAGCTTCTTCAACTCTTCTTGCTCAAAAGCTCTGTTTCTACTTGGCAACTAATTGATCGATGATTGCGCACACACACAAACAAGTTTGGTGCTTGTGGAGAGAAGGCGAAGAAGAAATCTCTCTCTCTCTCACATGATCACCCTATGAGTGAGGACTGATGCAATCTTATGAGGCATTTTGTTTTATGTTTTCTTCTTTTTTAAGTTTTTTTCTTTACAAATCAGATGGTTTGATTAGAATTCCTGTCTTCTTTGTACGGTGTACGGAACTTTTGTTAGTCAAAGACATGTGCTCAAAATGCTGTGGCGTATGAGAGAGGGAGAGAGAGACGTCATCGTAGTAAATCTATTTAATCGATGACGTACGCAGAAAAAGAGCATAACGACAGAAGAAAGAGTCCAAAACTAAGTTCAATATTAGTGGCTAACTTACTTAAAGGCATTAAACACAGTACTGACTACTACTGAACAAGGACGAAAAAAAGAAAGGTACAAAACTGAATAATTAACTCAATATTAGTTTTATCAGATCATCTCCATTAATGTAATTCATGTTAGATCTCTTAAGAATTATTTAATAATTTTTTTTTAAGAGTTAGAGATAATTAAGAGACTCTTGGGTTTTCTCCTCCATTAGTGAGAAACGAAGAAGCAGTAACAAAGCTTCGAAATCGATCCTCAAAATCGATTTTTCAACTTGCTCGCAATTCACACTATAGCGAATGCATGAAGAATCAGGCCTCGGGCATCGGAAACACCACCTACGACAGTTGCGGCGAGTTCGTTAGCGCCCTACGAGAGAAGATTTTATGAATTGCTTTGCATGCGCTTCATCAGGTGGCAACGATTTGGTGGAGAAAAAGGAAAGAAGAGGTTGAAGACGAAATTCATGGCGGAGCAGAGAAGTGAGAGAGAGAAGGGTTGAAGACAAAGCCACGAAGAAGATGAATTTAAAAAAAATGAAATAAAATAATTCAATAAAACTAAAAAAATAAATAAACAGCCAATAATATATTACCACGTATTTTATAAGACCGTCTTTTGTGCTTCTTATATAAGGAGCGCTCTTTACCAAAATTAATCTAAAACTAATTTTTTAATATTTTTACCTATAAAACCGAGCCACCAAATGGGTTTAAAAACCTTGATGGAGATACTCTAAAGTCCATACAAACCACTTAGCTTTTTCCTTGCATAGTTGCATTATCTGTCAAATGTTGCGTCGTTTTTGTCGTATTGTGTTTTGTGATTCTCAATTTCTCAGTCATTATAAAACTGTTGAAATTAGATTCTTGGACACTTTCCCATCACGTGGCCAGTTAAAAGCTACATAAGAAATTCCATAAACTCTGCATACCTATCAAATACATTAAGAGCAGAATTTATGAAACCAATGCGCCTTTAGTTCAAAAATCATACAATGTTTTGCAAAGTTTAAGAGAATAGAGAGGGAACTTGACATACATTCTAAGACCGTATGAGATAGGGAAAAGCCAACAATATGGGGTTGTTTGCAAGCTAAAAATGCTATGCATACCCAGCGTGGTTTTTCCGTTCTAGGTTTTTACGTTTTCTAAAAAATTTATTACTTTTTTGAAATTTTGTGTTGGTTTCTATACAAATTTTAGTCAAAGATATATTAAGGATACGTTTTAAAATTAAGTCAAAGTTGATATTATATTTTCTTGCTTAAAAATTATTATTAGCAATTAAGGAAGATTCATTTACATATATATATATATATATATATATGAATGTATTGTGAAGAACTAAAACATTTAAAGTATAATATTTTGTCTTTTCAATAGAACTAAACTAGAGAAAATATAACGGAAATCACAAAAACCTTCGTGGCCCTTCTTTTGCTAGTGACATTAGCAATTTCGTTCTCCACCTACAACGTTTTGGCCGTATCAAGTATGAGGTTTTTGAATATATATTTTTTCCAATTGATTATTATTAATCATAGTAAAAGCAACAATTGAAATCTCATCTTTTCATATAGAAGTGGTAATAGCCATGTGTATCAGCATGTATACGTGTTTGTAATAACTTCAAATTGTTATTACTGATGATGCTAACAATGGGTTTTGTCTATGCAGTAATCAAGGCAGCAAAGTCCGATCCTTGCATTGTCATTGCTACATGTGTGCCAGGAAAGTATGAAGGTTTTCAATGCAATCATGATTATGCAACGAATGGGTATGATGATGGAGACTGTGATCCCAAAACTAACAAATGTTGTTGCATACAATGATAGCAATCGATCATTCTCCTATTTTCCAAAATATGATTTTTTTTTACTGTCGGTTTTTAGTTGTATTGAGTAAAGAATTCAGCAAAATAAAACTTATTTTGATATACTATCGTTTTTACCAATAAAACCTATTTCGTTCAAAAAACTAAATGAAGAACCCCGTACACAATCTATTTTCTGTGCAAATTTTTTCTTCATTATTATTTAGATTTTTTGTTGTAATATATTTGATTAATATTACGTACCACTAAAGAAATTTTAAAAATAGGATTAAATCATTTAACCAGAGAAAGAAAATCAAATTGGGTTCAAACCAGACTAATAAATTCTCTAAAATCTGATTAAACGTTATTCGAAACACACCTGAACCAGATAGAAGAAGATTTAAGCCCATTAGACCCACTATGGAAGATGAATCTGATTAGTCATGACTCAAAATGTTTGAACCAAGTCATCAGAAGCGGTAATGCGGTGTGTTGCGATGTGACGATCTAATGGAGGAGGCACAATTTCTCATTCGATGAAATTGCCTCTTTCGATCTCTACGATAGATCTTGTTCACACTACTTCACTTGGATTGTGAGCTTTAACCCTCCAAAGCACTCTGCCTTGAAAAGCCAAGAATGTCACTTTGATGTTAGACATGTCCAAGATGGCAGGATCTCTAACCGCATCGTTGAATTTCACCAAACATCCCTAAAACAACCAATGCTAGTAGAAAATGTATCAAATCAGTTCAATTTCTAACAAAAAAAAGAGAGAATAATTCATTCTAGTAGCAACGATGCTCTAATCTAATGGTTATTATAGTTGACGTTTTATTCCCTAAACTTGAAAATTTTGAAACTTAGTTATAAATTTTCTATGTGAATGGTTTATTTCAAGTTAGTCTAATTTACTACATTTTTTTTTGAAATTTTGTGTTAATTGTTATACATTTTCTATGTGAATGGTTCATTACAAGTTAGTCTAGTTTATTACATTATTTGAAAGTTTGTTTTGTTTTCTATACAAAAAGATTATTTTACCATGCGTTTTGGTCTAAAACAAAATTCATAAAACACACATTTTAGACAATCTCATATTTGTGATTTACATGTGTGAAGTGTGATACAGTCTAAACTAAACAAAATGAATAATTTTATCTTTGTTACCGTCATATACGATTCCTGTATCTATATATAACATGTTTTTTAGCCCATTCTGTTACTAATATTATAGATCAAGTTACAGTAATAAAATCATCCAAAAACTAAAAGATATATATATATATATATATATATAACTGTTATCACAATGTTTTATTATTATTTTCTCTTATTATAGTATTAGCGTTTTTGATGTCCAACTACAACGTTTTGACTGCCTTATATATGACAGTTCTTACAATTATCTTCTTCTTTTTTTGCTACAAATTTTCTTATTTTTACTTATGTTTTGCTTATTTTTTGTTTAGATTTTGCTTATATTTTGCTTAATTTCTATTTATTACAATATTTCCTTATTTTATTTATAGTTTTTGTTATGTAAACATAATTTAATTATAAGTGTATTTTTTTGTTTAAAATTTATAGTGTTATATTAATCAATTCCTCATTTGCATTTATATTTTCTTATAATTATAATTAACTATGTAAAATCGGTTTACTTCATGACCAAGAGTGTAGTCAGTGTTAAGTGTGTGTCATCCGATGTACCATAGTGACTTGGTCTTGTCGTATCCGTACGGTTCTTTCAGGGCAGTCTGCAGTGCTTACATGCGCTTGTCGAGTTTGCCATTTACTTTTTGTTCTTATTACAGGTTTAGAAATTTCTGATGGAATAATTTTCCAGAAATTTATATTATTATTGACTTAACCAATATGAATGCAGACAAAACATAAAAAGATAAATAAAATGTTTAAACTCACAATTCAAAACTACCTAAATTTGGTGATCTTTTAAAAAAGATGGCCAAATGCTGGCTGCTTCCTATTACCACGATATATATTTTTTAGAATTAAAATACCAAATTACTCAATGATTTTCGGATCATGGACTATCATTTTACAACTACTAGCCGTGTCTTTTATGTTTCGAGGAACTTTTTTTTGCAGACCTGAGCGTGAGACTTGGCTTCTCGCTGAAACTTCTTCACCATTTTTTATCATTCGGTTACTAAACCTAGTTCTTATCTTATAGATCAAGTTACAGTAGTAAAAACATCCAACAGCTTCATTAGAAGGCTCAAATCGCCCCAACAGAATACTTAACCAGCACATATTTGGCACATATTAATTATGCTTTGACAACAAAAACAAAAAATTATCATTAATTTTAAAATTTAATATATATAATTAATTTTTTAAAATTTCAGATCTCAAGTACAATATATAAATTTAATTGGGATGTTCAGATTTGTTGTCTATTATTAGTCAGAGTTACATAATTTTTCTTGCTTAAAAGATATATTAGCAAATTTTCATTATGTTCAAATAAAAGTAACAGATTGCACGAGATTTTTTTTTAAGATTGCACGAGATTTTTTATTAACAAAGTCATATACAGTATATATATATTTATATACATATTGTGAAGAACTAAAACATTATAGAATATATTGTCTTCTCAATAGAGCTAAATTAGAGAAAATATAATGGAAATCACAAAAACCTTCGTAACCTTTTTTTTTGTAGTGACATTAGCAATTTCGTTGTCCAATCAAAATGTTTGGGCCGTATCAAGTATGATTTTTTTTTTTTTTCAACTGATTACTATTAAAATATGATTGAACTTTAACAAGGGGTTGTACATTTGCAGTGATCAAGCCAGCAAACTCTGGTCCTTGCATTGCTACATGTGTGCCAGGAAAGTATGAAGTTTCTCAATGCAGTCATGACTGTTTGACGAGTGGGTACAAAAGTGGACACTGTCACATATATGCTAGATGTTGTTGCACACATTGATAGAAATCGACCATTCTTCTATTTTCCAAAAATATGAATTCAGCGAAATAAAACCTACACTATTTTACTACAATATCGCTTTTACATCTTAACTTAACTATACAAATAACTCCGCGCACAATTTTTTTTTTGGGTGCAAATTGTTCTTCCTAATTGTTTAGTTTTTGTTTGTACTCATATTTGATTGATGTTTAAATCGTCATCAGAGGCGGTGTGTTGCAACGTGACGATCTGATGGAGGAGGCACAATTTCTCACTCGATGAAATCGCGTCTTTCGATCTCTACAATAGTTTCTGTTCACTCTACTTCACTTGGATTGTGAGTTTAAACCCTCCAAAGAACTCTGCATTGTAACAAGCCAAGAACGTCACTTTGATGTTAATTGTTAAACATGTCGAATAACTCTAACGGTATCGTTGAAATTCACCTTAACATCCCTAAACCATCCAATGCGAGCAGAAATTATATCAAAATCAGTTCAATTCCTAACAAAAACGAATAATTCGTTCTAGTAGCAACGAAATTATAGTTGGAAGTTTTTCCTTCAACTTGGAAAATTTGAATCTAAGTTAGTAGAAACTCTCTCATGCATGTGTGCAACACAAGACAAGCCAAGTTATAAAATGTTAATATGTGGATGGTTCATTACAAGATATAAGATTAGTTCGCTAAGTGTTGCATAGCTGTGCAATTGAATGAAGCAAGACATACATATTAATCAATCAAAGACACGAAGCAAAATGCATTGATAATGATGATAAGTCCAATAAAGCTAAACTAGAGATATACACATTAATGCAACAATTTTACAAAAACAAACCCGGTTGATTTGGGCATGACTATTTCAACATAAAAACTCAAAATCTTTTTCTTGCTGCTTTGATTTCATTCGATGAGGACGTAACCATTCGGATCATGGACTACCATTCTACTACTAGTAGCCGTGCCTTCTATGTTATGAGGAGCTTTTTTGCAGACCTGAGCGTGAGACTCGGCTTCTCGCTGAAACTTCTTCACCATTTCGTCAAGTTCCAGTTTTCTAATCTCAACATTCTCTTCTGCCTCTGGCTCCTTGAGTCCAAGGTAGAGCAAAGCCGCGCCCACTAGTAACAAACCTGACAAGAAAAGAATGGCTGAGAAAAGTGCAAAGGCTTGTGGGGAATCTTGAGCTCCTGGTATGCCATCTACGTTGATTCCAAATAGACCAGTCACTATTGAGAGCAAAAGACCAACTCCTCCAAAAATTCCGAGGTTGTGTGTAACCGTGAGGCTTCTGTCCTAATCAAAGTCAATAAATGTTCAAATCAAAAATTAAGAAAGCTTATGTACTTATGTCATCATCTGAAATGTGAATTACTCTACCTGTAACCATGCTCGAACCGTGCTCTGCATGACGTCTTGGATAGTGAACAAGCGACCACGGACGGCGTCTTGTTCATTGATCATATCTCGGGTGCTCTTTCTTATTCCTTCTAGCAAGTCTTTTGTTGTATTGCCTTTTAATTGCTGAAGAAGCTCGAACACGATCTCTTCTCTAGCATGAAGCGACCATTTCACCCGTATAACCTGATTCAAAGATATCAAAGACAAATGATGAACATAGCGAGTCGAGAAACAAGTTCTTTCGAAAAGATGGTAGTGGTTCTAAGAGTATTATCGACACTTATATGAAGAAATTAAAAGGGTTAAGTAAACATAGACCAGATAATCTGATCTCCTCCATGGAAATCTAACAAGAAGGGAAGCTTTACCTGAGTAGAAAGCCTTCTGATTTCTTGATTCAAGATTATAGTAAATAGATTTAGATCCTCGTACATTCTCCTGAATTCAAGAAAAACAAAAAACTTTCATGCTCAGTCAGGCTTAAGGAGGAATGGCTACGCAAGAGAAGACTTTAAGATCAGAATAGGTTCAGTTGAAATACTTGTTCATAAACATCAACTCAACTTCATCGGCTGCACCAAATATATACTTCCGGAATAGCCTACATTACAGATATGGATATTATTAACCATCATTGGGTTAAATTCCAGTGTGAAGAATAATCAAAAGGTTCAAGTATCTTGATAGGTAAAAAGATAATACATATTGGTTTATCCTTTACTAAACCAAGGGACGACAAATACCTATCATCCCAGCGTGCAAGGCGACATGCAAGATGTGCTATTAGTTCATGAACGGTTCTTGGAATACAGGCTCCACCAGCAATAAGCATTTCCTAGTAATACACAGAGCATCAGCTTAGACAAAAAAAAAGCCACAGAAGACTGAAAAAACCTGTTTTGATTAATTAATCAAGGAATGAAGGAAACCAATGATTCAGGTGAGAAGAACAAACCTGAACTTCTGTGATACCTAACACACTAATGTTAGAGGCAAAGCCTTTAACGTGCAATGCAGTCACCATAAAGTTCTGAGCTTGCCATGACCTTAAGACAATGGGTATGTCATCTTCTTCGATAAAAGGATCACCAGCTGATTGTCCCAACAGCTCAAACAGCAGTCCACCACCAACTCTAACAGGAACCTATCATCATCCAACAGTTTAACAAGCTTGATCTATTATCACCTGTAGAGTCCATATCACAAAGCAACATTATTCAGATACTATATACCTCATAGAAAATATGTTTCATACGTTCACTTATCAGCTTGGTTTCGTCCCGGAGAGCAACGCTAACAGCCGGATGTAACCAGTGCGCATTATGCAACCACGAGGTGATACCTTGATGGCTTGCATCTACATGGCACCACCATGTTGGACCCGCAAGTGGTCTTTCCCAGTAAGGAGCTGCAAGCTCAGCAACTGTGGCTTCATCTTCATCATCTATGGCAATGTTTTGCAGATCCCAGTCATCATCAACCTTCACAGTATTAACAAGCTCAGAGAGCCTATCCCAACCAATTGGTCGCCAATAACTCCTCGAGTGCTCTTCTTCCCCGGCAACGAATTGGCCTGGTTTACACTCCTTTTTCTTGCTATCACAACAACACTGTTCACAGTTGGTTAAGAGAATCAACAAGAAAAAGGTCATTAAGCGAAATTAGTATGTTAGCAATTATCATACATTTGGAGCAACGTTTCTGGCGAATCTCCTCGCTGTGTAGACTGAAGAACATTTGTGTTGTGATTGGTTATCTTACGATGACCTCGACAAAACTCGAAAGCACAAATAAGCCCATCCGTCCAGAGATTATGATTCTCGCTGTGATTCGCATTCATACTTCAACCAATTTCACTTGATTTCACAGCTTTCGATTCATATCAAATCATCTCGCTTCTGATTCGAAAACAGCAAAAATCACAGAGTCCAAAACAACAGAGAGAGGGAAGCGAACTTAACAAGCACACTCGAATCAAAAACAGAACCACATTTCTCCAACAATTTCCCTAATTTCTGCACCGATTCGAATCAAAAAAGGAGATATTGACCTCCTTGAGAGAAACAGAGAGAGCAATGTGGCACTCGTCTCGAGGAGAGCAGGCGAGAACAAACAAACACGTGTATACCATCAACACACGTGTGATACGGAATTTGGGCCTTATTGGACCCACTCTCTATTACGGGCCCAAATTAGATTCGCATCTTTCTCCCGACTTTTTGATTTGACTGACACAGTCAATTTTTTCATTTGTTTCTCAAATCAGTATTTAATTTAGATTTGGTCCCAGAAGGATATAATTTGGTTGTAAATAGCTACAAGATGTTTAAAAACATTATTATGAATCTCTCTGTTAAAGAAGACAATTGTCATGAATCATCTGTTGAAAAGTAGGCGGCCAGAAACCTTTTTTTTGCAGAATAATTTGTTAATTATTATTAATCACAATTTTGATGACAACTTAACCATCTCCTACTCTTCACAATCATTCTTTTGGTGTCTCTACCATATAATAATTCACCATAATCTCCTTACTTAAACTCACAAACTCCTCTGAAAATTTCTGAATCTTTCAGCTGAAATATATTACTCATAACAATGGCCGGAGGAACAGCTCTAACTCCAACCTCTGTAGGATCTAAGCCAGTTCCAATGAGGAACCATGAAGCAACAGAAAGAGGTAATAACAACAGCAACAACAACAACAACCACCTGAAAGCATTACCCAAAGCGGTCCAACCGGTTTCATCGATCGAAGGAGAGATGGCTAAGAGGCCACGAGGTAGACCTGCTGGCTCCAAGAACAAACCCAAACCACCAATCATTGTGACTCACGACAGTCCAAATTCCCTCAGAGCTCATGCCGTTGAGATCAGCTCAGGCAATGACATCTGTGAGACTTTATCAGATTTCGCAAGAAGGAAACAGAGAGGTCTCTGCATACTAAGTGCCAATGGATGTGTCACCAATGTGACATTAAGGCAGCCAGCTTCATCAGGAGCTATTGTGACATTACACGGACGTTTCGAGATCCTCTCATTGCTCGGATCAATCTTGCCTCCACCAGCACCGCTTGGGATCACTGGTTTGACCATTTACTTAGCCGGGCCTCAAGGACAGGTTGTTGGTGGAGGAGTGGTTGGTGGGCTAATCGCGTCTGGTCCTGTTGTTCTCATGGCTGCATCTTTCATGAATGCTGTTTTTGATCGTCTTCCTATGGACGACGATGAAGCTGCTTCAATGCAGAACCAGCAGTACTACCAGAATGGAAGATCCCGTCCTATAGATGAGATCCATGGACTGCCTCAAAACCTGCTGACTAATGGAAACTCGGGTTCTGATATTTACTCTTGGGGGGCTGCGCAACGTGCCATGTCCAAACCTTGATATTACTCTCTAATCTCCTTGTTTCATCATATCAAAGTACCTTAGCTTTATCATCTAATTTACCTTGGAATCAAAGATCAATGTTTCTGTAGGTAGAGAGAGAACCTTAAGTTTGGTAAAAGAACTGGAACTAATCTTCCTCTGTAGTTTGTACCTGCAACAGTAAGAAGAAGAAACTTATAAAAACATAAGTAATTGTTAATGAAACAAACAGTAAAAATTAGTATATATGTACTATGACTGATTGGCATTATGATAAATCAGTATATATTACCTAATTGATAATCTTCGGCTACATCCTCCGAACTATAAAACTGTTTATTTCTCTGCTAAATAGTGAAACCCATTCTAGTTGTAGCGTCAAACAGTTTCGTTTAGTGTCTTTAAATGACAAAGTTGTTCAGCAAACTGAGGAGTAGCCAGCTTCTGGTTTCAGTGCAGAGACATCCCAATTCAAAACACCTAGTAAACTGTAAATCTCTGAGGATTTAGGATGTCTTTTCCCGCAAGATACAAACTCATGAACTTCAAAATCCACTTCAATCGAACTGCACCCTATTTCTTTCTCCATTTGTCTTTCCTTCATCAAAACCCTCTGCTCAACTGCCTCTTCGAACAAACCATAAGAAGCATAAGCATTAGACATGAGCACATAACCACAAGTGTCATCTGGATCCAGCTTCTTCAAACATTTTGCTGCGCGTTCAGCCATCTCAACATTACCGTTTTTCCTGCAAGCAGAAAGCAAAGAACTCCATATAATAGCGTCTTGTTCCATCGGCATGTTCTTTATCATTGCTTCTGCTTCTTCGAGTAGCCCCGCTCCACCCAGCACATTAACCATGCAAGTGTAGTGTTTTATTGATGGCTCAATCAAATATTTTTCTCTCATCAATCTGAAAAATTCGCCAGCTTCATCTACTTTCCCGGAGTAAGCACAAGCTGTTAAAACACCGATGAAGCTGACAGAATCTGGCTCTAAATCGGAGCTCTCCAATTCCGAGAACAAATCCATGGCTCTTTCCTCGTATCCATTATTAGCTAGACCAAGAACCATCGAGTTCCAACATGATAATTGCTTATTAGGAGCACTCTCAAACACCCTTAAGCCTTCCTCAATGCACCCGCACTTGCAGTACATATCTATGAGTGCTGTAATAACTATACTATTCAACTCAAATCTATTCTTTACTATATATTCATGTATCCATCTCCCTTGCTCGCTTGCTCCGAGGTAAGCACAAGCATTCAACAGACTCACCATTGTAAATCCATCAGGTTTCACATTTCTCTCCTGCATCTTTCGAAACATCTCTAAAGCATCCTTAAATCTACCATTCTTCACAAACCCACTGATCATCGAATTCCAAGAAATTTCATTCCTCTGCGGCATTTCATCAAACAGTTTCTGGGCCTGTTCGATCAACCCGTATCTAGCAAGACCCATCATCATCGAATTCCAAGCAACAACATCGAAATGCTTCATCGCCATGAAAATTCTCCAGGCTTCAACAAAACACCCACAAGTCGCGTACATATGCAGCATCGTATTCCGTATAAACGAGTCGTCTTCAAGTCCTTCTTTGATAACCATCCCGTGCAATTGCATCCCATCCCGAGCTTTCCCAAGACTAGCATAAGCCTTGAACACCGAAGGGTAAGTCAATCTCTGCGGCTTCGCAGACGCAGAGCTAAACATATCGATAAAAATCGTAATCGACATTTCCGGAAACGAGCTCCGAGAGAAACCACGGATTATGGTGTTCCACACAAATGGGTTTTTGTGATTGATCCTTGTGAAGAGCAAATAAGCGTAACTCATGTCAGACGGAGACGTGCAGCAGAAGGCGAGGACGCGGCTCGCGGCGATAGTATCGGAAATTAAACCGGTTTTAATGAGATTGGCGTGGATTTGCTTGAGCTCTCTCATCGTGCTACATTGTGTGTCTATCAATCGGATATGCGAGTTTCCGGAGACGGAAATCGTCGACGAAAACGTCGGCATTGTCATGCCGGAGTAGCAAAAGATCGTCGAAAACATCATTTTTACCCGCCGAATCAAATTTTAAAGGTCGGGGATTATGGAAAAAGGTTATCCTTTTAAAAGAGATTACACACGTGTGCAAAGTGATCGCCATTGACATCGAGATTCAACAACAAGACACACACGTGTGCTCGTCTTCTCTAAATCTTGTCATCATTTCTCTCCCATTCTCTCTGTAAAGTGGATAGTGTTTTAAAGGTTTTTTTTCTCTGTTTCTAAACTTAACGATTCATTTCGTTGCATAACAAGATCAATCAACAAGAAGTGAAGAACAGAAAAGAGGTTTAACAATCTGTCTCAGCAAAAGTGACATGATTATTTCATAAACTATCTCCTACGAGTACAACACCAAGGCAAAAACCACCAAGACGAGCAAAGACCAAGGCTTTATCATCTCTATTGTTTCAAATCTGCAGTGCATCAGCAATGGATCCCGCGAGGCTCAAGACTTCGAAAGGAGCCTTGTTTCCTATGGCCTTAACCGTCTGTGGACAAGAATCCGTAATCCAGAAATAAGCAAACGCCTCTTCTAGTCCTAATTTGAAGACAAAACAAAAACAATATAGATTTCAGTTAAAGCTTACAAGAAGATATAGGAACAAATGATAAATTCCGTTACTTTTTTCTCCTATTGTTTATAAGGTAATTACCGTTGCTCTTGTGAGTGAAACGCTCCCATGAGCTCTTTGGGAAGACACCATGAGTTACATAAGCACTCACCTTCGCGGCTCCATGAGCTGCCAATACTTTCTGCGTGAAACAAATGAACAGTTAAGACGAGTTAAACCACCATATTCTGGACAATCTCAGACTAGGATACTCAGCATTCAACAAGTACATAAAACATCAACTGCAGATTAAAGAATTAACAAAGATTTTTCGATCAAAACTGGTTTGAACTTGGAATACTAACACAATTCAGCCTGAAAGCCTTATAAGAGAAAACCATCTCACAACTATTAACTCATAATTCATGGAATACTGCTCAAGGTGAAAGCAAAAATGCAGGGATCTCAATACCTGGCACTCAATGAGTGTACCCCCAGACTGCACAAGATCATCAACAATAACAACGTGACAACCAGCGGGGTTTCCTTCCTTAAGCCTGACAATTCTCTTATCGCCTTCACGAACCTTTGTGCACACCACCTATTAAGATTTAACATTGGATTTCGTAAGGTATTGTGATGCTCATAGCTTGATAAAACATTAATTTAGATCGCTACAAACCGTGGGATACTGATCCAACAGCTTGTGGAAACGCTTCCAGGCTCCATCATCTGGAAATGCAACTATGATCTGCAAACAAAAAGGAATCAAATTTAGCCAAAAGGAAAAAACGCAAAGAAGTAACTTTCTGATTTGCATGCATCCTTTATCATCTCAGCTATAAACTAACCTTCTCGTTTTGAGGAAGCTGTTGAAGACGTTTCGTCAACAACGGGATTCCAGTCTCAAACAAAGGAAGAACCTGATCAGCAAAGTAAAACCTTTCCTGCAAACACGAGAAAAGATCGAGACAGCGATAGTCAATACTTACAGATCATAGGGAACTAGTCTCATGAATATTGGAAACAGAAAACAAACAAACCTGCAGAGCGTGAATGTCATAGATGACTACACTGGTCGGACCTCCACGCGAAATGGGGATATTGGACACAATCCTTGCCATGGTAAAAGCAGTTGCTACATCTCCTTCCTCTTCCATTCTCTCAAAGGAACCAGTGGGGAAGAAAGGTAACACCAAGGTGAAGGACGCGACAAACAAGCGAGGGAGCAAGTAAATGACAGAGATCTGCTCAAAGATGACCGCTGGAGAACTGAATGAAGCAAGGAAAGCAACGTGCTGGCCTCGGATTTCATGTGCGTTGTTAATAAACAGATTCGGAAATCCATCAGCAAAGCTCCTGAAAGCATATATAAACCAATGAACAAAATATCCTCAATCCCATCTATGAATCACCAAATACTACTATTCACACTAAGAAAGAAAGTGAATTTAAAACACTTATACATTGCAATACTCTTGACATAGGAAACTGAAATTTGCCGGAAAATGAGGGTTTTGAATGCATAAGCCTTAGATCAAACAGCCACACAACCAAAACGCAGATTATGGTGCAGAACAACAAAAGGAAGCTTATTGGCAGAGTGAATCCAAATTTCACAATAAAGACATGATTTTTACTTATCCTAAGCTCACAGAAACCCATGAAGTTTTGAGCATCACCCAGAAATTCAAACAATAGATTCCAGAAATTGGGGAAAGATGAAAAAATTACCTCCAGTTGATGGATTGAAGGGTGATATGATCAGAAGCGGCGGCGATATTGTGAGCAAGCTCTTCGCACTCTAAGCAGTAAAAGAGATGAACTTTCTTCTTCTGTAACTCAGACACGATGGCGTCTTTACAAATCTTGTTCTCCATGATGTTTTTGGCTGCGTTCTCAGACATTGACGCCGTGTGAAGAGCCTGAATGTCTTTTGCTTCGGAATCGGATACACAAAAAGGGTTTAAAGGTTTTTCCCAAAAGGCCTTCTTTTGTTCGGCTGACAATTTTGATTCCTTTACACTTTTTTTGGCTTTTTGTTTTTACCCCAAATCTTATTATATTCCAATCAAATCCAGGTAATGCGTATATTTTTCATTTTTCAAAAAAAAACTAAAAACAACTACTTTACGTTATTGGCTACTGAGTTTTAAAAATGGTTTATAGCGCCCTTCACAATGTTAAAAACTTAGAATTATACTACTGTCTAAACTAGTAAACTGAAGTAGAAAGATAAAATTGAAAGTTTCTGTTTCTCCCTGAAATTTTTCATTTGTGTCATCATTGATTATTTCCAAAACTGAATATTTTGAAATATACACAAGTATCATATTAAAACTCAAACAAGTACCTGGAACTTGCGAGACCTGGGTTTTCATGCAACAATCTATGTCTTTAATATCTTTGGACAATAACAGGTTAATTAGTTTTCACTTTGTTCAAACTCGGGATTTTCAAAAATATCTCTCTTTTTAAAAAAAAAAAATGGTTACATAATAGTATAATACACTAATGGTGATAAGAAAACATATACTACTATACTTTTGAAAAGGGTATTTCGCATCCGATTTTTTTTTTCCAAAATTTCATTCTTTTTGTTGCTTCATTTTCATAACTTTATCCATAAGTCAAACTTTTATTATTCTTTCAATGAGATACCGTAGAACTTGTTAAACGGCATGAACCAACGCAATTAGCCGAAAATGTATATTATTTTACATAGGAAAAAGAAATCTGACTAGATAGTAGATTCTGCCATATTTTTCTATAAATTTATAATTTTTTTATGTTACGAACAGTTTATTCTGAATTCATGAAATTTTAAATTAGAACCTGACTAGTGTGAGTGTGACAGTAATTTATACTGCAATTTAAAAAAAATTAAAACCTGACTAGTGTGATTGTGACAGTAAATTTTTTCTTAAAAAAAAAAAAGAGATGCTCAACTAAAGTTGGAAAGTATTGTTGTGTTGATCAGGCCTTGGCGCATTTTCGAATATTGTAAAATCAAAGTATCCCAGCCACCGAAATTGGGCTCCAGTAATTAAAGAAAAAACATTCCCTATAGAAAGAAAATCCATGAATTTTCCGAGAAAACAAAAATCACTTCCACAAAAAAATTGGGTGAATTATATAATACATTGAATAAGTACGTGGAGCCATGTGTGCTACAATACGACAGCACGAGAACCAATCATGTTCGTCTCTCAATGATCAAATCCAATATAGTCGTGAATCATTCGCTTACGCAACACAATATTGCGTGAATCACACGCACCATTCGAAGCTAGATCTACCGTCCGATCATCCCACCTAAGTCTCATCCCATGGTTCAACCGTCTGATGAAACCCTCGCTACGTCTTTCACAGTAACCCAACCACCTAGCCACAGACACAGACTCCTTATCCTTCCAATGTCCACCTAACTCATCAAAACGACATCGTTGTACACCTTCCAAGGCCAAATACTCCACCATGCCGGCGACAAGCTCCGGCGAAGCACGTGGCTCGTCTCCCCATAGCCAAATCCTAACCATAGAACGTCGCAATGCTGACTTCACGGCGTTAACAAAGTCACCTCTTTCCATTAGAGATGAGCTTAACCTGATCACATACTCTCCATGACTTGCACCGGAAGTTACCGAGACCCTCTCGACTCCATCGCTTCTGTCTCCATAGAATCGGACGGTCACGTGGTGTACACGCTTTCGGAGACGATGTGGAACACCTTCGTAGAGCAATCTCTCCACAAAGAAGCTTGTATCGAGCAAGACCCGCACCGCAGTATCATCCGACTCGAAGAAAAGAGAAAATCTTTTCCCGGAAGGAGAACCTTTAGCTTCGTTGATAATAGTTATGGAGAAACCTTTCGATGCCTCGTTGTTTGCCCACAAGGAGATTGCTCCGACGAGAATTACAGAGAAAATCCGTAAGAGAATACCTGAATCTGATTCCGATGGTGAGCCTTTGGCGGCAGGTTTGGCTTGGAAAGGTTGAAGAAGAGTCTGATCCGCCATTGTAGCCATAGAGAGAGAGACGTGTAACGGTTTTGTAATGGTAATGGACCTAATGGTAACTACTTGAGACAGAGACTTGAACCGAGTCTGTTGTAATGCAACAACTAATTAAACACTGATCATGTCTTTCACATGGACAGGAGTGTTATGTATATACAAGAGGATGATATATTGATATATACACATTACAGACAAGGAGAAGTTTTAAATAAAGTATCTAACGTAATGTACGAAAAGGAAAATTTTTAGATCGGATTTATTTTTCACGTGAAGTAATCCAAAAAAACCGGTTACTCTGTTCCCAAGGAAAAACAAGCCGTGATACTGTACATCTGCTTCTTCCATATCAGCGCTTGATCTGTACATTTACCTTTGATGGTGGGTTACAGTTCTCATCTACTGGTTTTAGTCGGGGTTTGAGAGGACTCTTCTGAAATGTTCTTGGAGTTAACGTTCCCCCTTGGATTCTCGATAAGATCCATTGTGTAAGACCAATCTGAATCAGGGGCGGTTATGTTCCAAATGCTTGAAAACATTTGCTCCTGTATGATCCATGAAATGAAAGGTGAAATCGGTGGACACAATATCTGAAGAGACTGCATATGCATTTGGAAGGCAACCAAGATTTTGGAATTAATAGACTACCTGATCATTGGAGTCTTGACCATCATCATGGTGGTGGGTGACTTCTGAAAACAATTGCTTTTCGTCCTTCATAGGACTCGGATTCTGCATGTATGAAGCAAGAGCAGACTTTCCTTGGATCTCCGCATATGCCAATGAAGCAACTTTCCCACTGTTGAATTTCTCCCATATTTTACCATTGAAGGTCTGCAAAAACAGGCAGATCAAAACTTACTAGTCTAGACTTGACGTATCACGGTATCAGGCAAATTCAGTTTCCTAAAACAATGGTGAAGAGAAAAGGTAAAAACCTGTTGGAAGGGAACAATGTGCAATGGAGAGACCATGTTGACAAAAGCGTGACCCATGTTGCACTTATTCTGTATCCAGAAGAAAGCTAGAACGTCAGTAAGTTCTCAGGTCAGACAAGAGCATCATGAGTTCACTCTCTTATAGTATAGTACCTTAAAGTCTACGGGTAAGCACAGAAAGTCATAGTCTCCCTTGTGCTTTTCGTCAATTTCAGCCACCAGCATCTTGTAAGTATACCTTACAAAACAAAGCATTTAAGAGAGTTACACACTGCCCACAGATCTAAAATTGAGAGCAATGAAACGCTTACTTGTTTGGGATGTTTTTAATGATTAATGTAGTCCGGATATCATCTCCAGTAGCAATTCTATCCAAGTCAATATGATACCTCCCACCATCTATGAGTTGATTTCGATTGTAGGTTTCGAGGTGTGGGATCCTACCCTGCTCAGTAAAAGGTTCATGTCTTACTGATTGTAATCCTCTAATCCCACCAAAAGGAACTGTAGGCATTGAGGACATGCCAAAGCCAGTGAAATCCCTTTCATTATGGTTTCCCGGTAGACTCACACCAAGGTTCGCATGAGCATAGCTTTTGTTGGTTCCCATATCGCCAAATCTAAGGGGTATCAGAGAAGATGTGTCTGGTGATCCCGGGTAGCAATTAATTTGGGTATTAAAATGAATGCTAGAGGGAGCAGAGCCCACATGATGCTGGTATTTTCCAAGCAATGAACCCTGCCTCTCAGCAAATGGAAAACCATGCCTGACAGAGAAAGGACGTTCAGTAGATGATGATGATGACGATGACGCTCCAGTGTAACCAGGATAATTCATATGCTGAGGAGGGCTTCCCCAGCGATAACGGTTATCAGATGAAGTCCCAAACCCTGAGGAATGTGGAGCTATAAAGCTCATGGAGTTGGAAATTCCCCCTCCTATATGCTCTGGCAACGAATGAGGTTGCCCATAGGGAATGTTGTGCATCAATCCCTTCTTCAGAATACTTTGGTTTGGATGATTCAATAGCCCTTGGTCATTACTGACTGGTGAAAATCCATGAAAGCTAGAGGGCTGACCAGGGAGAATTGAAGCCAATCCCGGCATATTATCTGGGTTAAATGGCCTCACGATTCCTAGACCATGTAGCCTCGGAAAGGCATGCGAAGGGGAGCCCTTCACGGGGCTGCCAATTGGCCAGTTACCTGTTAAGCAGATTGAATGAATTCTTGACTAACCAGTGGAGAAGAAAAAAGTGTATAGGAAATGATCAAATATGAGTTTACCTGGTGGGGAATTGGTAGCTTGTGAAGCTACTTGATTGTAGAAATTTGTAACTTCGTGTCTGTCCAAATCTTGACTTGCTGACGGGACCGAGCTGCATACAAATAATTCCAGTTCACTGTGTATACAAGATAACCCAATTCATTTTTGGATATATACAAAGTGCAGGCAACTCACACTCGACGGGCCCCTCCAGGACGGCTAAGTTCGAGCTTTATACATTTTCCACCTATCTCGCTTCTGTTCAGTGCTTTCAGGGCTGTCTCTGCATCTCTAACATCATAGTACTCAATGAACCTGTGGAATCGCCGGTTTGGGGTTTCTCTAATCTGCATTTAACAGGTCAATGATTAACAAGAGGAGGATTTGATACATCAAATACAAACAGAGAGAAGAATACCCTAGACATAAAGATAAACCATTGTATACAATATGCACATTTGAACGAGCAAGTTAACCAAACAAACATAAATTACCTCTCTTATTTCACCATAAGCACCGAACAGCTGAAGAAGCTCATCGTTCGATACTGTTGTGTCCACATTAAAAATCACAAGAGTTCCTTGATTCATATCCTTCTCTGACGGATTTTCCTATCATGTGGCAGTAAACTGATGATTAATAAAATGCTAAAGAAAAGCTGAAACATCAAATCAAGAATATCTCTCGTCGACCATACTTTAGGAATGGAAAAGTGAATGTCCAGTGTCCTTTTTCTTAAGAGCGTGTTCTGTAGTGCACGCATTGCGGCATGAGCAGCTCGGATATCATAGTAGGATATCATTACAAAACCCCTGCTTTTGCATGCAGTGTACAAACTTCTGATCTCCCCAAACGGCTGGTGACAAGTAGAAATCACGTCAGCAAGAGCAAGCAAGCCTCGATATTAAATGAGTTAAAGCTAATAATAAGCAAACAATTGTGCATCACCTCAAAAATGGCGCTTAACTCAGAATCCTCGACACTGCTGTTGATATTCCTCACAAACAACGTCCTTGAAGGATGTTCACCATTTGGATGTTCTACTGAAACTCTGCCAGACGTGCTGGGACGTTTACGAGGAACAAACGCATTTCCCACACCGAGGTCAGTTATCTGCATCCCTGATGCATCAACAGCATGATTATCTTGGGACTCAACATCCAATTCCATACCCCCTCCAGTGCAAAAGACATCACATTCTTCGAGATCTTCAAGTTCATCAGGCAGGCCGTTAAAATTAAGCTCATCAATGAGGCCAGGAAGGAGCTCATTTTCATCCTCAGGCAGCAGGATTTCTAAAGAATCGGGTTCAACATCTTCCAGAGAATCCTTCTCAGAGTTTCCTATGGCAAGTTTGTTCAGATTGGGTGAGCTATCATCTAGGGAGAGCCAGCTATCTGAATCAGTCATATTCACTGCAAGTTTGTCAAAACAAAAGAAGACAACAGAAAGCTGTTAGCACTGCCTACAAGTAAATTAAGCTGATCATTCAAGGATTCTAAAACATACGCTTTTCATGAAAAAGTGTGGGCAATGAGCTTGAGAACATGCTCAGATCACTTGTAGAACGATATCCACTGCCTCCATTAAAAGTGTCAGATGATCTACTGAGCAAGGATGGCATGTCTAGATTCGACATATCCCAAAAGATGAAATATCAAAAAATTGTAAAACAAAAAATGGTATTTTGCATCAAAACAAAAAAAAAAAAAGAGAGAAACAAGAAAGTATCTTTTCCTACCAGCAGACAATGATTCCTTTGGTTCTAGCTCCATCTTTTTGGCGTCTGCAACTGCAAACAAAACAAGAAATAACTGTCTTATTGACTTCTGATTTTGCATGATTTCATAAAGCAGAACAGCTACTTCCTAAGATCATTAGCCCTCAATCACACATGATATAAACAAAGCAAAACAGACAGACAGATCAAATATTCAAAACAGGAAGATAATCGAAGTAAACCATGAAACTCTCAGTTGGTCAACTCGATGAACTCTAAAAAAAGTTTTGCTTTTGCTGCATGTGACGACAAAACATCATCAGAGACAGAAATCATCTGCGCAATAAACTCTAATCCAAAGCTTAATTCGCAATAACCCAAAATCAATAGCATCTGAAACAATAGAAATAGCAACTGGTTTTCTCGCTAAAACCATCATCAGTTTTAGATACACAGGTGAGTAAGAAAAAAACCCAGAACAATCACAATCAACTACATGAACCATAAAGCAATCAAACATAAAAGAAGAAAGGGAATACAAATTTCATATGGAAAGTAACAGAAATCAACCGATTGAAGAATTTCAGCGAAGAAAATAAGAGAAAGTAGTACAAGTACATGCGATGGAGGAAACCATGAACGAAAAAAAGCTTGAGTAGACGATCAAACTAAACAGGGAAGAGAATCGGAGAAGCAAAGAGGAGAAGAGAGCTATGTTTCGTAGAAGAAGAGGAATTTATTGCTTACACTCTTCCTCCTCCTTCTTCCGTTGCCGGGAAATTACACAAACGAGCGAGAGAGAAAAAAAAAATGAAGGAAACCGAATTTTATTTTTTTTATTTTTAAGGGTGAAGCAGAGAGACAAAAGGGTATTTATGAAGTAATTACAATTAAAAGTACGTAAATTATTTAATTAGAGTCTATAATTTTTTTGAAAATCGTTTTTTCCGGCATCAGGCTAAAGTGCCTAACCGTTGACACGAACCCAAACCAGCTTTGATAAATGATGACATTTATAATTTGTTTTCAACTCTAAAATAAAATGTTGACATCTAACATCTGA
This sequence comes from Eutrema salsugineum, assembly GCF_000478725.1. Taxonomy (NCBI): domain Eukaryota; kingdom Viridiplantae; phylum Streptophyta; class Magnoliopsida; order Brassicales; family Brassicaceae; genus Eutrema; species Eutrema salsugineum. Next base: position 11,808,049 of record NW_006256908.1, on the reverse strand, counting down.
TATGTAAATGTTCTTACACGAGTTTTATTCATCGATTATATCAAACTTTATTGCTAATAGAAAAAGGGATTATATATTTATATCAAACTTTATTCAAAACTTATAACAAATCATCTATCCAACAAATTTATGTAACAGTAGAGAAAGTTGAACAAAATTTCCTCCAGAACTATAAACCAATAAAATTGTAAGCAGTTGTTTATTAAAACAAAATATTCATTAGTAAAACTAATCATGATATCACATAAGTTTCAATTAACAAGGAAGTTTTGAATCTTTGTGCCATAATTATAAGTACATGTAAGAAATTATATATTTAACAAATACTCATAGCTGAAAATTTAAATATTTTTGGTTTGAATATATCTTAACTTTATAATTAATATATTTAAAGTTAGATTCAGCTTTGACAGATTTGAACTTCCGATATTTGAATTTGAAGTACTCAGACTTCGTAAATATTCGAAGTATGAAAACATGGTGAAATATATTTTAAATTTTCAAATTCTGGACAATAATTATCTCTCTAACTTATAGTAAAGAGTTTATTTATTTTAGTTTGATAAGATGTTTCTAGTAATTAGACGACTTGGTCAAACAGTGTAGTCATATCGATATTGGAGTAGTAATGTAATACAAGCTATAGTTTAAATGTAGGTTATGGAATCAAATTGCATCTTGAACGAAAAAAATATTAAATTGCATTTTTCTTGTCAAGAATTAAATTGCATATACTACTTAGAAATTAAAAGTTCCTTTGAGGGTGACACAAAAGAAAAAGAAAAAAATAGAGAAAAACAAAACAGAAATAGAAAGAAATAAAATTCATACTTTTATGAGTTTTAAAATTGAATAAGGCCCATAGATTTATTCAATTTTAAAAATATGAAAGAAATAAAATTCATATTTTTATGAGTTATAAAGACTCATAAAAGTTTAAAAATTTTAACAATTTAACAGAAATAAAATTTTAAAAATTTTAAAAATAGATATTTTTATGAGTTACTTTGTCAAAATAAATTTAACATATTATAAAAATTTATTGGAGGTTCGGAAATATGAAACAGTGATATGTTAAATGTATTTTGACAAAGTGACTCATATCACTATTTCATATTTCCGAACTTCCAATAAGTCTTTCATCATACTGTTTCGGATATAAAGTGTTTTATAATATGAAATTTCTTTTTATAGTTTTTGTTTTGTTATTATTAATCGTATAAAAAATTAAGAATCTAAACAATCTTCTTGGTTCGATTCATCACCTTTTTTAATCTCAATAATTATGGTATTGTGGTCTTACAATTTGATTCATATTAATAATATATTAAAAAAAATTTGACTGTTGTACTTCCATGAATTCACACTAAATAATACTTCTTCCGGATTTATTTAGTTGTCGTTTTAAAGTTATGCACACAGATTAAGAAAATATTAATTGTTTTAGTTTTTCAATATAAAAACATCATTAATTATCTATTTAAACACAATTCAACCAATAATAAAATAAATTACATGATAAAAATAATATTAAAAAATAAAAAAAACTAATAAATGTTGCATTGAAAACTGAAAACGACAACTAATTTAAAACAAACAAAATTCTCTAAAACGACAATTAATAAAAAACAGAGGGAATATATAATTATGTCATACATGCAAATATACAGAATAGTATACTAATAAATATCAGCAAATATGGAAATTTCATATATGGTCAAAACAAAGTTGGATAGTAAATTGAAACTTTTTTGTTGACATTAAGTCATAGAAAACCATATAACATATTTCTTCTCCTTAAAGTAAAAAAAAATATAATTAATATCACAAAAACTTTTGATTCCTTTTCTTGTAATAACATTAGCAAATTCATGTCCAGCTAAATGTGATTCTGAGGGACTTTCCATAGTATAATGCATTGATGAGCAATCCATCCATCGTTGGTTCGATTTCATAAACATTTTTGATTTCTACATAATATTTTAAAATATGTATTAATATAAAAGTTAGAAAAATTATGTTTATTATGAACATTTTATAATTAATTTTAACTTTTTTGCTATTACAATATTGAATTATAATTATTTAGGTTATAAAATCCAAATATCAAAACAAATAAAAAAGTGGTTTACTTTTTACTTATGTTTTCCTTATTCTTTACTTATGTTTTGCTTATATATTGCTCAATTGTTTTTCTTTAAATATCAAAACTAGATTTTATCCCATACTCACGATTTCAACTATGAATGTTAGTAATGGTATCCATTCTCAACAGATCAAACGTTCCTCTGAAGTGAAAATGCTGATACACGCATGTATTTTAATATGCAAAACTCACACATGATCTACTAGCTATTAGTACTCATTATAAACAACCACAATCTTTTTACAACGAGTTAAACCGTAAATATATATATATATATATAAGTATCAAGAAGAAACTAAAATTATTAAACAAAGACTAAAAAAGAAACTAAATAAAACTGAATCCAATGATAAAGGAAACGGGAACGGCTCCTAAAGGCATAAACCTGAACCCTCCAAAAAAGACATGAGCCCCCAGTTTTGGTTAAATCCATCTGTAATGTCGTACCACTTTGGATTGGTTTTTTTTTTCTCTAAGTCGTGGATCAGCCGAAAACTGTTGTTGTTATCCACGACTCTATATTACGGATATAATTGCATTTTCTGAAGCCTTCATTGGGAAAATGGCCGGACTCCATTTGCGTCATCTTAAACTATAGTTTTTCTTCCTTCAAACTATAGTAGTAACAATAATATAATAATCAATTAATAATGAGATAGAACTGATGAAAAAACTTACCGTCCAGAAAACGAATAATCTTAGCTTGTTGTCCATATACAAGTTCGGAAGAACTTAATAAATATTTGAATGAGAAAAATGGTCATTGTATTAGTAATTTATATAACTATTATAACCAAAATGTCAAGTGTCTTCTAAACTTTAGACAAACCTGCCAGCCAATCTCAATGGTGCTAAGATTATTAATCTCATATCGTCCCGAACTGATCCATATCTGCGATATGGACATCTCTTTTGCTCCTTTCACGCGGGATCCCACACGCTAATTGTGGCTTTTGCTCCAAATGACTTGGGTGGAGTTTTCATTGCTATGACCGCATACTATCCCATAAAAATTATTAACTACTTAGAATTGATAATGTAACCGAGCATACTAAAAATATATATGATCAGATATTATTAAAACGAACCAATTTTTATTATTTAAAATTTGATTAATATAAAAAAATTAAGAAAAAAGAGATTAAGCATATATACATCATGAACGGGAGCAGAACTAGCGATCTCAAGTTCTCTCCGATGATTTGAGTTGTTCCCATAACGCTGTAATGGTATTGTTCCGTCGGGACATGTCGCAATGCTAAGCTGTGCTTCCCAGGTTTGCTATTTGTTCTTTTTAATTGTTTCCATCATTATAGAAAATTCAGATGGTAATTCCTATTATTTTCCCCCAAAAAATATATATTATATTATTTTTTCTTCAACATAAAAAATTAAAGGAAATTGACTACCGATATAAAACATTAACAGATAACTTTATATTTTGTTTAAATAACAAAATTAACAGACCTGGAATTTGTGATTTTGTAATAGAGGATGGCCAAATGCAGGCTGTTTCATTATGTCCACGCAATCAACAACATCTCCATCTGAAGCAAAAAGATACCCATCTGAAGTCTGTAAAAAGATAATCAAAGATTAGAGAAACCTATTAGGGAATAATCAAAGATTACAGAAACCTATTAGAGCACAAAATTTTCAAATTAGTCACAGTAAAGATCAAAAAAATGCACATGTTGTCAAAAAAAAAATGAGAAAAATAAATTCACAAAAAATGGAGGCTAAATACAAATATAAAATAAAATTGTTTCTAATTGTAATTTTTAAAATTGTTTTGTTAAAGATGTATATATATGCATATATATATATATTCTTAATTTCAATAAGTTTTGGAACATTCGAAATAGAAACCTGGACACACTTCAATTATTTGTCCATTTGGTGGAGCTCTTCTATTTCTGTAAGAACCACTTTTTCCCTTTAACTGGATAGGTTGATTCCTTGATTAGTAAATGGTAACTTTTGCAAATTAGTATTGTTAAATTGTACTATTTGGTTCACGATATGAATTAAACTTGTCCAAACCAATTAAAGACTAAAAAAGACTTGTCAAAGACCAAAATTCGTTCAAGCCTTTTATCGTTACAAAAAAAACACAATTAAAGACCTAATTCGGTTTCAAAATTTAAGACTTAAATTTAATCCACTTAATAAACTTCACTAGATTTCATCATGTTTCAAAGAGACTGCAACATTTTCGTAGAACAAAATTTTTAATTTTGAGTTCGTTGATGATATGATCAAATATGTCTACTGAAACTAAATACTTTCTTCTTTTGAAAGCACCTGCATCTTTTAAAACAAATACATCACATGAATTTCAAACATGGATTTTAAGAATACTAATAGCCTCATAAAATATATCTGAAAATCGCAATGCACATTGAGAGAAGATCGGTAATTATTTTCTTTCTTAAAAAGCACCTAATACATATATTATTTTGCATCTATACATAAAACAACAGATAGTACACTCTAGTTGAAAAATGCAACACGCATAGAAAGAAGAGCTGTAAAAATTTTCTTCATAAAAAGCACATAATATTATAACAACAACTGAAGAATTTCAAAACATGGTTTTTAAGATAATAGTTTCATGAAATTATATCTGAAAGCAATTTGAAAAGAAAACCTGTAACTTAAATAATTTGAAAGGCAATTAATTAGAAAAGCTATGTTGAAAGGTAACTTAAAACAAAAATTGTTTGTTGAAATCTATATAGAAGAATCGGTGAACAAAAGTACAGTAATTCTTTTTGAAATGAACTATTGGGGACCAATGGGCTTACACGCACACAAACGCAGGGATTTGGTGTCCGAACGGGTGTCCCTTCGCTTCTCTGCTGATACTTAAGCGCCACGTCACTTATGACACGTGTCGATTGGAAGAAAAAGTGGTCCCATTGATTAGCCAATTAGTCCACGTGACGATTGAGCGAATCTATAATTTATCTTACGCAACTAAAAGATCAATCTAAGCTGGTATTAGTGAAAAAGGAAAGAGAAATGCAAATTTTGATGGAATAGGTGTTGCCACATCTATATAAGTGTTTTTTTACTCGTACTAACACATATTTACGGTATTTCATCATTTATAGGTTAGTTGTTTGTTTTTTTAGCACGACTTTTTAAAATCTGAAATTTAGTGACATGGTAATCAATTTTACAAAATATTTGGTAAAAATGTATTGAGTTGTTTTTTAAAAGACAAAAAAGTGTGATAAAAACTTAGTTCCAGTTTACAAAGCGTTACCAGAAAAAAAATGGATGTTTATCAAGAAAAAGTGTGTTTCATCTTGTCTGTAATTCGTTTTCAATTCGTTTATTTCTACATTTTGGTTATAACCAGTTTTAGTCAGTGAGCCTTTTTTAGAGGTTATTGAATCTTGACCAATGTGTAACCATGATAAATTAGAGGCATATCTAGAAGTTGTTATGAGTTTATGTCTTGAAGAAAATTTCGATCAAAAAAAAAAAAAATCTAGAATTTGTTATGAGTTTCTGAGAAAACTATAACTTAAAATATTAGAAAAATGGTATACTAAAACCGAAATAACACTTTATATATGTACCATACGTTAGTCATAACAAATATTCGATACGTTTGTCCACTGTTTTATTCTTGTCGTTGTTAATTCATTAGTGACTCAACAAAAAACAGCTTATTTTCTAGGTTTATCCTATCATTATATTTAACCATTCCATCCATGTGTGCAATAGATCTAATTAGGTGAATATTTCATCAGATGTAATAAGAAATGCTTAACCTCTAAATATGTTTAAAAGTATTGTGAAGCTAACGAAGTCGAGATTCCGTGATCCATAGACATGTTCGTTTACTCTGGCTTTTTTTTTCTCCACTATCAAGAAAGAAGAGGTCAAAGGCAATGCTATTTGACAGCACGGGACCAGCTTACACCATGTACATTGATTAAGACGATAACTCCTAAGGCCATTAATTAATCTTAGTCTGATTGATTTATTCGAAATATAAACAAATTCAGAAGGGAGAGGAACTTCATCAATTTTTTCACGGTTCAAAGTAGATTCCTAGTCATGACTTTCTAAATTGGCAGCCTATGGGATTCCATTTTCAATGGCTGGACCAATGGCTTGAAGAAGAGATTCGTCTGCATCAGTATTCACTAGTGCTTGATCCAAATATATTATCCCATCATAATCGACAACATATTCAGAACAAAAGTTAGTAATTTTGGGTATGTTTCGGGTTGAATCAATATATGTATATGATCATTTTAACAAGAGCGTTTCGGTTTGGGTTCAGTTTGTCGTATATAGAAATAGTTTTTATTTTTATTTTTGCCTTGCACAGAAATAGTTGATGTCCTTTACAAAACTTTAACTGTATGACAAGAGTTGATTCATTTGTTAAAAATCAGTTATATCACTTATCTGAATTGGAATTGCATTCAGTAATATGAAATGAATATTCTCAAAAGTTACTGTTGGATATCTGAAAAAAACATATGAAAGTTTACATAAAACTTACTATTATTTTTTAAACGTTTGATGTGCAAACATCTTGGTTCGCGTATTGAGTCAATGTTTTAATTTCAATATGGGTTTGGTTTTGATTGGTAGCATTAGGTGGATTCTGTGTGAAACAATAAGACACGTTCACTTCTTATGTTAAATGGACTGTAATGGGTAACTGAAATATGCAATTAAAAATTGAAACGAAGTGGTTCGTAAAATAGATGGCTTACAAGTCACAACCTTATGTTTGATAAACAATGTGTCATAGCTGATATATCTAGTTTTATCAACTCGTTTTATGTTCTATTGATTAGATAATGTCAACATTAAATTAAATATTTTTAGAAAATCGAAAAGATGAAATTTTCTCAACCATTGTTATCTTTCTATTTTATGACCATCATGATACTCCCATTGGTATTTCCCTAAACTTAATATATACATATACAAGCTAAGAAAGTTTTAGAAAAGAATGAAGATAGATGGAAAACAGAATTGATTTTTCGTAATTAAACTAAATAGAGCAAATGATTTACGAAAAAATGAAAAAGTTTATGGAAAAAAAATGTTTAACAAGTAAAATTAGTGGAAATTTCGAATAATGATTAACAATATCTTTTTGCGATAATTCAGAAGTAGGATGAACAAGGCATGAATGAATGGCAATAAATATCAAATATATATCACATACTAATAATGATTTGATCAATAATGTGTTAATTTATAGAACACTTGATAAAAATATCTCTACATAATTGCCTTTTTTGTTACTAAATGGATTTTTAGATCACAGTGGCAAAAAAAAGCAGCTCACCAAACGCGACCATTAAACTCGTATATATAAACCCTCTAGATTCCTTCCTTATCTCTCTCCTTTCATTTTCACTTGTTTCTCCTTCTTCCTTTGGTTTCTCTATCCTTGTGTGTGTGTGTGTGTCGGTGATCAGATCTCTTCTCCTTTTCTCCTGCCGACGAAAACTTGCGTTTAAAGCAATGCTGTTCGCACTCACCTTTCAGCCACAATTGCTCGGTTTAGCTTAAGCTGGGTTTTGTTTCGGTTTTCGTGGGTTTGGTGAGAGAGAGAGAGAGAGAGAGAGAGAGAGAGAGAGAGAGAGAGATAGAGAGAGAGAGATAGAGAGAGAGGGTTTTATTCGGTTGTGGCGGAGGAGAGGTGAATGAGAAATTCGCCTGCGATTCTGTCTCTGTCGGTGAATTATTGCCGGAGCAGAAGCAGGTGGGATTCTAGCCTCGCGATTTGGAGCAGTGGTCGATGGGGCCAATGCGGCTGATCTGATTCTTCTCTCCGATTTCGATTTCCCCTAAATTCAGATCGATCCTGATTTCCACGGAAATTCAATTTTCCAGGAATTTTGTTTTTCTTTTTCAATTCCACCGGTTAAGTCGTCTCGTCGATAATCCAAGGATGAACACGATGCAGCAAGATCATCGTAAGAAGGTGAAAATACTCTCCTGTACCTCTTTGTAGAAATCTTTGCGGTGAGATATTTATGTGTGTTTCGGTTAGTTTTGTCTTTTTGTTGTTGATGGTTGTTGTTGTTAATGTTATGTTACAAGCGTTTGAACAACAACGCATAATTCATAATTCAAGACAAGAAGATGTGTTGTAGAGAGATTTTTATTTCTTGTTCAGGTTTCCACATTAATCTATCTGTCGTCATGCTTCCTTAGGCGTCGTCCCAGCTTCTATCTGCTCTGATCATCTTTCATTTTCTGAACCTTCCGTATCTGTTAAAAATTTTGGCTTTCCGTGAGTTTTGAACTTAAAACCTTTCGATCATGACCTGTATGCTTTATGTTTCTATGTCTGCTGTCTGGGTCTTTCAAGCGGTGTCTGCGAGTTTATGGTTGGTTCATCGTGTTTGTCTTTATAGCTCCCATCGCATTGTGTCGGTAGATGAATTGCATTCAACTTTTGCGCTTGATTCCCTCCCCTCAAGGGTTTCAGTAGTCTCTGCTGTTGGAAAGTAATAAACTTTAGGTGTTTTTTATTGTCTTTCTCATGACTACGATAGAGAATTTGGTTGATTAGAGAAAATTGAGTTTAGTATATATCTTCATTGGGTCATAGTGAAATCTTGTAGCTTTTTTCTTGCATACAGTAGACGATGGGGAATATTTAACAGTTAACGGCTGAAGCTATGTTGTGCTTTGTCAACCGGGTTAATATTTCAGCGATTTTTTTTGTTTGTTTCACATTCCCTTGTTTGTCCCTTTTCACTTTGCAACCTTATCAGCAGCTTAAGATGTTAAAAGAACTGTAGTTTTTTTTAATCATTGTAGCGATTGATGCGTTAATTTTCATGAATAGTGTCGTTTGTTAGAATGTTTCATGACTTAAAAAACTTGCTGTCTGTAACAGAACAACCTGGAGATGGAGTTCTTTTCTGACTATGGCGATGCCAACAGATTTAAAATTCAAGAGATAATTGGAAAAGGCAGCTATGGAGTTGTTTGCTCGGCCATAGATACCCTTACGGGTGAGAAAGTTGCGATAAAGAAGATTCATGATATTTTTGAACATATTTCTGATGCTGCAAGGATACTGCGCGAGATAAAACTGCTCCGGCTCTTAAGGCATCCAGATATTGTTGAAATTAAGCACATTATGCTTCCTCCTTCACGAAGAGAATTCAAAGATATTTATGTTGTGTTTGAGCTCATGGAATCGGATCTTCATCAAGTTATTAAAGCCAATGATGATTTGACTAGAGAGCATTACCAATTTTTCCTGTATCAGTTATTGCGTGCACTGAAGTACATTCACACAGGTAGTCCATTTCTCTTGGTCTCAATTTATACAGCATTTATCTTTCTCGCTCTGTAGATGAAATTTGGACTTACAAACTATAGAGTCTTTCAGATTTGTCTTATAGGACTTTATAATCTACACTACTATTTTGTACGTTAATGCACTGCATTGGATTCATTCGGTTACCTAATATCTGGAAAATGTTTGCCTTTTGAAATTTGGTCTTGTCAATACTTCTGAGCTTTACCACTGCTGGAGATTTAGTTTGTGTTATAATATCTTAATTTACCTTGGTTGTTGCAGCTAACGTCTACCACCGAGACCTGAAACCAAAGAACATATTGGCAAATGCAAACTGTAAACTTAAGATTTGTGATTTCGGATTGGCAAGGGTTGCATTCAATGATACTCCCACAACAATCTTCTGGACTGTACGTTGCAAAAACTGGCTCTCTGAGATTCATTTTCTTCTCGTAAACTAAGTTGGTCTACGTTCTAATCAATTCGTTGCAGGACCTGATACTCTTCAACCTTGTTTTCTATGAAATTTACAGGACTATGTTGCTACAAGATGGTACAGAGCTCCAGAGCTTTGTGGATCTTTTTACTCTAAGGTATTTTGTTTGTTCTCTATATAACGTTTTTAATTGTTGTATCACTGCGAGCTAACTTTTGGTGGATTTTGGCTTTGTAGTATACACCCGCAATTGACATCTGGAGTATAGGCTGCATTTTTGCGGAAGTATTGATGGGAAAACCACTTTTCCCTGGGAAGAATGTGGTCAACCAGCTGGATCTTATGACTGATCTGCTAGGGACACCTTCCCTGGACACCATCTCCCGTGTACTGATCTTCTTCTTAAACAGAGTGCATTGAGTTCTTCAAATCTTAAGCAAGCACCAATGACGAGTACCCTGTTTTATGATATTATACAGGTAAGGAATGAGAAGGCAAGGAGGTACTTAACAAGCATGAGGAAAAAGCCACCCATTCCGTTTGCTCAGAAGTTTCCAAACGCAGATCCTTTGTCTTTGAAGTTGCTGGAGAGGCTTCTTGCTTTTGATCCAAAAGACCGCCCAACTGCTGAAGAGGTTATTTTCAACTTATAATATCACCCCAATTTTACAAGTTTCAGCTTCTTGGCTTTTTATTTCTCTTTAAGAAGAGAGTATCATGCATATGCTAGGTCTATTGGGGTGACCCACTAAACTGATTTTTTCCTAATACTTGCGTCAGGCACTTGCCGATCCATATTTCAAGGGATTGGCAAAAGTGGAAAGGGAACCTTCATGTCAACCCATCACGAAGATGGAATTTGAGTTTGAAAGAAGAAAAGTCACTAAAGAGGATATCAGAGAGCTAATATCAAGGGAGATACTTGAGTACCATCCTCAGCTGCTAAAAGATCACATGAACGGGGCCGATAAAGCCAGTTTCCTCTACCCAAGGTCTTACTTTTTCTGATCACATTTCTGAGCTGAGTATTGTGTCCCACCCAATCCCTGACCATTGATGTTTACTGTGCAGTGCTGTTGATCAATTTAGGAGACAGTTTGCGCATCTTGAGGAAAACAGCGGGAAAACCGGCCCTGTGGCACCTCTAGAAAGGAAACATGCCTCTCTTCCCAGGTAAATCCTCATTTTTGGTTTCTGCAATATCTGTTGTCACATTATCTGATTTCGGTTATCTCCTCTGTTTATGACGGGATATGCAATTGTTAGACTAGTTGTATGTCTATTCATGAGATAATCATAGCCTCAACAACAATCAGTGTTTATGGCACCACCAAGGATAAAAGCAATTGTGAAACCGTGACTATTATCTCTTTCTTGTATTGAGTCGTGCCAACTTGATTTATTTTATATTTTCTTTAGTTGATAATTGGAAGAAAGAATATATCTTCCTGACTCTCTGTTTGTATACTTTCAGATCAACAGTTATACACTCAACCGCAGTTGCACGAGGAGGACCACCAAATTTTTCGAGCCTTGAAACTAGTCAAAACGTTCCTCTTAACCATCATGCATCATTGCAAGCACCGCAAAGAAACTTCTCAGGTACTTTTAACCACTCATCCTGAATCCAAACAGTAATGTATCCAAACAAACTCTATAAACCGTAAAACATCTCTCTACACACAGCCGCCAAACCAAGCACGTTTATGGGCCCGGTGGCACCTTTCGACAATGGCAGAATTAGCAGAGATGCATATGACCCGAGATCATTCATCCGCAGCACTACTCTTCCCTTTCCACAACAGTCTGCGACAACAGTGAATCAACAAGAGAGGAGACCAACCATGGAGTCTGAGAAGCAGGCAAGACAAATATCTCAGTGTAATAGATACGCACCAGACGTAGCTATCAACATAGATAACAACCCGTTTATCATGGCTCGAACCGGAATGACCAAAGCTGAAAACATCAGTGACCGGATCATAATCGATACAAATCTCTTACAGGCGACCGCAGGAATAGGAGTTGCAGCGGCGGCTGCAGCAGCTGCTCCTGGTGGTTCTGCTCACCGGAAAGTTGGAGCTGTTCGTTACGGTATGTCAAAGATGTACTAGTCTCCACCTAATGCGAGGATTTGATCACACAGAACATCGTATGTTTCAGCTTTTGTGATATAAAAGAAAATTGTCTTTGACACAACGTTATTATCAAAGAAAAATTGGTTTTCTTTATCAATGTTGATCCGTCATTTGTTTTTGCTTTTTTATTTGTACTTTATATTCTCGACAGATAAATAAATAGATGTTATATTCTGGTATTCTCACGTTTAAAAGAATCGCTGGCTATAGTCTATAGAGGATGGATTAGTGTGGATGATGATGATGATGGTTTCATGGCACATCCAACGCATGTAATAGTGGGAGCCCATTTCACATGCACCACTTTGTTCTTCCAATGTCAGTAGAAACAGAAAGCTGCATTGCCACTTGATCAAACGAAACAATTCGATCGTGTATATATTTCCTTACTAGTAAACAATCGACTTCGCTTAGTTTCTTCTTTAAACATGTTTCTTCTTAGGATACTATTTTTTCATAAAAAAAAATGGTCCTAAGATTAGTACTAAGAAATTAATGAAGGAGCTAAAAACTCGGCAATCATGATTAAAACCGGATAAAACATCTACAGTACCTTGATTCGATTAGTAATCCATTTCGCTTCATTATCTGTTTTTATTTATAAATTCATGGAACTACGAATAGTCACATTATTACCGCAATTGTTTAGCTTCTTCTTTTCTAAATCTTTTAATACATAAGTCTAAAATAAATATTCTTACTGCACAAGATAAATTTAGTGTACAAATTATAAGTATATATCTCACTGCAACCAAACGAGGCTAAGAAAGGAGACAAATAACACTTGAGGTGGGGCCACAATCACTGTAAGCATTGTCCTAGAGATCACCCATCATGATGGGTCCACTTTGTTTGGCCCATATCTCCAGCCTTACTTAGATAAAGAGAAGAGAATTTTTCCTTGAATGTATTTGTAGCTAAACAAAACCATTCACAATAATCCCTTTGGAGAAAATCATTCACAATATGTTGTTCTTGTCTTAACCAAACCCATCACAATCTTTGTTTTATCTTTGCAGCAACAAAAATGGTACTAACAATCATCTTAAGCTAATCCCATGAATATGAATATTTAGCTTTTTTTCCATCATTTGAAGAGTTAAGAAAAAAACAGAGAAAAAGAAGAAAAAAGGAAACTCCAGCCACAAAAGGACATGGAACTGATTATTCCAAGACGAATGTGAAAGCTGGCTGAAAAAAGCAGAAATTAAATTTCAGAGTGTTATTTTTGTAACATATTTAATGTAAATTGAAATACATAAATAAATAGATACTAGAATTGGGGTAAGTGTCAGTTTGGTAGATGGTGAAATGCGAAAGGCACCCGATTTTTGTAAATCTCAATCCCGAGAAACCAAACCCCTCTTCGTCCCCTCCTTGGAAACATCATCAAAAATCCTTTTTTTTGTACATCTTTATAAACATCTAAACAATCCTGTTAAGAAATACTAATAATTATGTGTCATTCATTATAATTCTTAAACCACAAAACCATAGTAGTCCTATCTTTTATAGTTTTATTACTCTTTTTGAAAACATGTAATCAACTCTATTATATAGTTATGGTAACATGAACTTCCTTGGCTTTCTTTTTGTTTTATATTTTGGTTTTGTTTTTCAAAGGAGTTGACAAAAAATGAAAGGAGATTTGGGGATGGATGTGGACCCAAGGGAGTGACACGTGGCCACCATGCCCGAGAGATATGCATGTGGATGGATCATCTTATGAGAGCAAGTAGTAGATAGATTAGATCCTCATTTGTACGAACCATTCACTTCACTATAGAGAGAGTATCTACTTGATCTCGATCTCATCCATCGATACACATATATTCATGTGCAGTTATGTGTATATAGTAGAGTCTATAGAGAGAGGTGCACATGGGGATGGGGCTTGGAGAGATTTTCATGTGAGAGCACATGTTCCTTCTCTTTGGGCTTTCTGTGGGGTCCTTTCTTCACTCCCCTTGTTCCTATGCACATGTCTCCACTGCCTCTTCCTTATCTTCACGCTCTTCTTCTTCGCGCGTCTCTTTGTTTCTTTCTTCTCCTTTGTTCCGTCCGTACCGCGCGTAGTTACTTTTACTTTACTTAGGATTTGTCGTCGTCTTATTTATTTTGTGGAAGTGGATGTCAAACCCCCCCAAATATAAAGGTTTCTAGTATAATATTTCGTGGAATATACATAAAAAATATTCCGTTTGATTATTTTTACAGAATTTATTATATTAGTTTAGTAGATATCGCAAAAATACCAGTTTTCTTTTTTTTTTTGTTTCCTTTGTTCTTGTCATACTTAGCTTTCATGAGTGTTCCAATAAAATATCAAACTATATAAGATTAAAGTAAGAATGAATTAAAAATGACAGTTTAAATTATTCATGAGTAATTTACTAGACTAAAGCTTATAACTTTTTTTTTTTTAAATATCCATTTACTAAACAAAGCAATCCAGTTTTAGATGTGAGAGCATGGTCGACTTAGATGAGTGACGTGTCCACTAATGTCAGAACCAGTCGACATGGCGCGTGAACTTCTTCAATAAAACCAAACTAAATTAAGAAAAAGTTAATAAAATCTGCACAATCCGAAGCACGAGGATATAATAAAATTAATTAAATTTAAACATACAACTGGACCCAGCTTTGATGGCAAATACCGCCCTATTAACCATTTTCTCATTACCATATATAGAATCTTTTAATCGACTTGCAATTTTATATCGTTTAACCAATAAAAACCGACGACAAAAAAAAAAAACCCAATAAAACCCAAAGTTCCTTCCGAACCGAACAAAATTAGACATTTCATCAAATTTAGTAAAAAACGTACAAACAAGCACGAAAAACCAAACTAAACCGATATAGTATTGTCTCTAAACACAACTCCAGCATTTAATAACTTATAAACCAATCAATCTAAAATAAACCAAAGTAAAATCGGATTGAACCGGCCAAAATATAACCGTCACCATTTTGTCCACTAAATCCATCATCACTCCTATATATATATATACACACACATACACACATGCACTTTCCTTACCTCTTCATTATTCTCTCAATCTCATCATTTCCCTCTCTCTCTCTCTGTCAATGGAGAAAACTCTAGCCACTCCCGATTCCACTAGACGCTCTCTTTCCTCGTCGCGCGCAGCCACCGTGAAATCACGCGCCGCCGGTTTCGAGCGCAGAACCAAACGGAGATTGTCGGAGACCAAGGCAAGCGTGTGTGTGTCCGGTGAAGAAGAACAAGAAGAAGACGACGAAGAAGAAGAAGTGGTGAAAGAGAAGATCTCTGCGTTGCAGAGGATTATTCCCGGAGGAACGGCGCTTGGTGTGGACGCGCTCTTCGAAGAGACAGCTGGTTACATAATGTCTCTACAATGCCAGATCAAAACCATTAAAGTCCTCACCTCGTTTCTCCAACGCTTAGATAAACAAGATATGAAGTTCGGAGGTTGAAGATGATGACTCCAAGATTGCTCTTCTTTTCTTTCGATTCCGACCCAAAAAAAAAAAAAGAAGAATTTTCATTATGTAGTTTTGTTTTTAACTTTATTTTTTTGTTTGATATGGATTTTAGCTTTGATATATGGGGAAAGAGATCTCAGCATTTTTTTCTTCGAAATCTTTTTCTTTAGTAAGACTATCATCGTTGTCAAAAAATAAAAAGTAAGACGATAATCTTTGAATCTTAACTTCTCGTTTATTTAAGCCGTTTCGTAGTTATGAGAAGTGTTGATTGCGATATATTACATATACATTAACGAATATACTATTAATGTTGGGACTTGGGAGTGTAACTACACTATAACTTGTTTATATAGTTGGAGGCCATATACTATACGTAGATATTAAATTAGATCACGAGGTAGCACTTGCATTTGAGATTTGGATTTAATGATATTGAGAAAGTTAATGATACGTGGCCCATTTTTCATTTTGTGTGAGCTCATTTCACATGCTAGATAACAAAAAATTTCCAATGTCGGTCGATATTTTATTTAAGATTATGACGAACATGCATATATTGGATTAGTTTTGAGTTTTCGTGGTCCAGGAATTGAGTTTCATGTCTATATTCCTTGTACATACAAGACAATCTTTCTAGTCGTGTAACTATAGAGCTAGCATTTACACAATTAATAAAGTCAACCGCTATAAAATTTAAACATAATAATATCCATAAAAAAGTCGATTAGTTTTAGGATTAACTATTACGTGCTACAATGATCTATGTATTCCAACACTGTTTATCCAAATTATAAGCATAAAGTACTTAAATTTTCGATTCATATATGAGAAGACCCAAAAAATGTTTACTAATTACTAATTTTTATTTTGAAAAAACTACAGATCTACTTAAAGCATAGGTAGTTAAGCGAAGTTGATCAATATTCATTCATGTTGTTAATCAGTAATGATAACTTTAAATCCTTTACCTTAAGATCATTGATACATTATTACTTTACTACATGTCCAACAACAAAGACACGAGTCAATACGATTTGCTAAACATGTCGTAATTGGGCTTAATAGTATTCGGCTGGGCCCCTTAAACTCTAAGGATATCCGTACAAAAAGTATAATGGAATCTGCTTAACAACTTTTATCAACGTTCGCTTGCCAACAATTGTAACAACATTTAGGATTGGTTACCAAAAGACCATAATCTTGGTTTGCCTGAGGTCAACTTTTACAGATCAGCAGCCCGGAGAAGCTCTAGGAGTCCGCAGCAATTCCTCCACGAAGTTGGTTGCAGCACGGGTTGCTTGGGGCAGAGCAGAGGCATCTAAACATTCAATGGATAGTCTCTTAATAAACGTATGTTAAAAGCTTCGAGCTAAAACTGAATTATTGGTAATGGACACTTTGGATTACAAACCTGGTTTTCATCTTTACGTACAGAAGAAGATTCATCTTGATGGGTCTCAAGTTCTTCGACATGAGCTGAAACCGGTAAGGACCCGTCAAAGTAATACCTGGAAAGGCTTGAATCATGGTCAGAGTCACTGGAGGAATCATCTGTATCCTTATCTGAAGCTGATGATGACTTGATTTCTTCTGGTACTTCCGGTGAATTCAGATTCACTGTGCTTTGATCGGCAAACTCATTGCTATCATTGAAACTGTGGAACACTATATTTGCATTTGCTTGTTCTGTTTCTGCAGGAGTGTCTTCCTGGAACTCAAGTACCATTCCTTGAGACTTGTTGAGATATGGGAAGTTGTTTCTCTCGTCGATATATGGTATTAAACCACTATTACGTCTGAAAAACTCAAGAACCTTCTCTTCTTCCTCCATATCAGATTCATTGACATCATGATCTTGGAAACCAAACGTGTATGAGTTAGATGGATCCGTGGAGCCTTCTTCTGTGGAATCTACTGGATCAACCAGTTCAGCGACTGTACCTCTGATCTTTTCATCTTCCTCTTCACTCCTTACGTCCTCAGCTGAGTTGCTTGCTTCTTCTATGGTGTTCTCCTCGTCTTCACCTTCCTTTTCCATTTCTCTCTCTCTCTCTCTTTCCTTGTACCTCGAGCTGCAACGGTATGGATCTTTTTCCGGTTTAAAGAGAACTTCCTCCACGGACCCAAGCTATCTAGTCGGACGTTGCTTCATATTTTAGTTGCAATGTCGTCGTTCAAACAACCACTGCGAAGCCAAAGACAGACTAAAACCAACCGAGTAAGATAAAGAAGAGAAAAAGTAAATACTATGATGGGAAGTTTGAAGAGTAGTTAGATAGAAAACGTTCACACAATAGTTTTGACTAGTTGGTTCTCGATGTGGAAAACAAGACATGATGGTGTTCAAACACATCAACTTTAGAAACAGAGACACATCAGCGGACAGACCTCCTACTTGCTTTCCCTACTATCAAATTTCGTCTGGACTAATAAAGATGCTAACATTTTTTTTTATTCTCTGGTTTCTGGTGAATTCAGGGCTTATGAAATATGATCATGATGATATGAAAGGCAGTGCATCGAATAGATAATTAGGGATTAGGGTGTTGAGGCATAGTAAGTGCTCCATTTACTGATTATATCAGTTTCTCTTGGTTGATAATTGTGAGTAATAAGACTGATTGCACTAGTAAGGTTAAACGGTTTATCAAATCCACTTCACAATATAGATTTTTTAAATGTAAACCTTCAAATTTATTAAGATATTATTGTTTAATAAAAATGTCAGTTTTCAAATTTTTGGAAATATAAGTTAGTTTTCATAAGAAAAACTTTAGATTGTGAAATCAAATCTCCATTATTAATTGAACAAAATGATAAAAATTATTTTTTTCTAAAATAACAGAAAATAGAAAAGTTGAATATTAATGTTATTTGTTGGTATTCCAATAATCAAGATGCATGCTTATATATACACACAATGTCTGTTTTTATAGTTTACCATTATCATCAATTTATAGAATTTTAGTTCATAATTAGCACAAAAATTGCACATGAACGTGTTTACTATATCGACTATAATCAATAAATGGTGAAAACAATTTTGATTTATATTTGATATTTTCTCTTGCAAAATCTTTGATATGAACATTTTTGGTATTTTCAGGTCTTTAGTTTTTCTGGGAAAACAAGATATCCATACTGGACTTCGGATTGGTTGCTGCTGGAACTCTCGCTGCTCATAAGACTAATCAGTGGAGAAAGAAGAACCTCGAACTTGGTTCGAGTTAGGGATTCTGCGCAACCAAGGTAATTTTGTTAAGGATGATGATAGCCCTTCTGATATGACGTTTTGGTACGTTTAGGCATTGTTGTATTATACATTCTTATGTGTATTCATTAATCGTCATGCATTCTTGTGATTACAAGTTTAAGCTTTTTTTGGAAAGCAAAGCTTGGAATTAGAAGATAGGATCTCCCACTTTGCATTCTGATCTGATGTTTTAAGTACGTTTAGGCATTGTTGTTTCATACATTCTTACGTTTATTCATTAATTTTCATGCATTTCTGTGTTCATGTGTTCAGATTAAAAGTATTTTGGGAATGTAAAACTAAGACATGTGGATTTTATTTGAAAAAACTACTAGATTAACATTTGTCTATCTAATAGTATTAAATCTAAAACAAATGATCCAAGAATATTTTTGTTAACAAACAAAATTTTCCTTTTTAAATTTGGAAGAATTTCAAGGAGCTAACTATGCTTTGCAATAAGAAAAAAAGAAAGAAAAAAGAATACTGCTTTGCAAAGTATTACTTATTCTTATTGATGAAATTCACCTACTCTTATCATAGTTAGCTATTGTTCTAATTTTACTCGATTTACAACAGATGATAAAAGGAAAAGACTCTCTTAAAACATATTATATGAACGTATTATTCCATTTTAACACAACAACAAATCTTATATTTTGCCAATTTACATTTAGTTTTTTTTTTCTTTCTTAGTCGGAAACAGTGGCGGAGCCACATGTATTAGCATGGGGTCATTCGCCCCCAACTAATTTTCAAAAGTTGATGTAATTTAGTAGTGTTCAATGTTAATGCCCCCATTTACTAAATTATATATACTTCTATATCCCCCAGTCAAAAACAATTCTGGCTCCGCCACTGGTCGGAAAAGCGTCGCATCACAATTGCTTTCATGCTGCTTAAATAGTTTAAAAATACAATAAATCCAGTTCGGTAAGTCACCGCCTTATACATACGACCGTATTCAGGACACTGCCTAAAACCGACAAAATGCGTGTAAGAAATAAGATGCATAAAAGCATAAACCAATATGAATATGAAAACCCGTAGGTACACGAGCATTCACCAAGCGTTAATAGAAAGATGAAAAGAGCATCATATAGATAATAATATCAAGACCTAGACGAACCAGCAAAATAGCGGAAAATGATTATAGAAGACACTAGAGTGGTGGCAAGCAAAACATTTGGGATTCGCAACTTGATCCAGCTAAACATTTGGCGTTTCGGAGATCCCGGTACGTGGTCTTGATAGTGAAATCCAGATCGGTACACTGATGAAGTCCTTGGACGAAGTGAGACCAGATTCTCAACGAAATCAGACACTACACAAATGTCTGAAGAGAGGCAAACGACTTGATCTGTCTCTGGGTAGTATTTGAACAACCTGTTCTCTCGTTGTCATGGAAGAAAAGGTTCCCACTGTTAGAAACCGCCACTGGCCTGAACCACACGCTCCTCTGCCGACGGGAAAAGACTCCGGAATTAGCTAAACTGATGGAGTAAACCAAGCTCCAAGTTTCTTCTTGCTCATCCAAGACCCGTATCTCAAATTCCCAAGGCTTAGTATAAGCTGTGACTATGGCTAAACGGTCCTCAAGGTTCACTAGTTGGTCTGCTACAGCACAAGTTGGCGGAAATGGGACAACATCACGGAACTCCTCTGTGTGAAGATCCAAAGCAAATACATTGTCACTTTTAATCATCTCTATCCAATAGAGGGAGCCATTGACAAACGCAGGCTTCCTTCTCGGTTCAACCTTGTAAGGAGGCGGCTTCACTTCCCTCCATTCACCAATGTCGACATCAAGAATCTCGCAGTAAGGTATAGGATCAAAGAACATCCTCACAACTTTATAGCTGCCACTAACTTTGTCCCTACCGACTCCCATTGCCCAATATGCAGGAAAAATATTCCACCATGTTTCTGCGATTTGTAAAAATTTCAAAGACTCGATTTTTATCAAATGCATTAGAAAAAGAAACGATTTTTAAAACTTCATCGTATAGACTTACCGGTGAAAATCAAGTTGTCGTCGTAGTGGTTGGTCACTGGATCTGGCCCGGAAGGGAAACTAACGAATTCTCCGGTGGAAGGGTTTAAAACGTTGACCCAACCTGGTACGGGGATGCAAACCAAACCGTCACACGTCAGCGACGGTCTTGTGGCGGCGTCACGGGAGTTTATATAGACTATATCGATCTCCTCTGTGTCTCCTTCTCTGAATAGCGACTGGGACCGGTGGTCTCCGGCGGCCAGGATTTTCGGCTTCTTCTGAACTTTCATTCGACTCTCCACGAAGCTCCTCGACTCCAGGATCGATCTCCATTGTTTTGAGACGGTTTTGAATTTGAGGATTGATTTCAATGGCAGTCGTAGAAATATATCTTCTATTAGATCGGGAATCACGTCGCTCCGACCCCGATAAACTTCCGACATCCTTTTTTTTTTTTCCTTGACCCCAAATGAACCTTTTTTTTTTGTTTAGCTTTTAGGTTTTAAGCTTTGAAATATTGAGAAATTGCAATAAAACCCAATATGTTTGTATTTCACCTAAAAGATCCCACTAAAATCGTGGATTTGATTAAAACCATTAATATCATAAAACTGTGATTTTATCTCCCACTTTATCTCATTTCTCCTTCTCTCTCTCTCTCTCTTTTTTTCCTTTAAAATTGGAATGTTGTATTCATGATAAATTAAATTTTAACAATTTGTTAACTGAATTTGTAACAATTTCTATCAACTGAATGACAAAGAGAAACTTTTTGCTAACAGATTGCTTGACAGTACTGCTTCACTACACAGATCCTAAGCATTAGTGTAAACTCAAGAAAATGAAAAAAAAAACATGAGCAACTTACTATAAGAAATCATGATGTGGTCGTTACATCATCATTCTCATGGCTCTATATATCTATAATGCCATTTTGGGAGAAATTTTGATAGGCATTCCTAGTGATGGAAATGGGAGAGGATCCATGCTGATTGTCTCATCTGGGTAGACTAAGGACCAATCGTAACTGGTCACGACCAAATGCAAGAAAACGAGAATGCTGACTTTTGCTAGTTGGTGACCTGCACAAAGCCTTGGTCCTCCTCCAAATGGTAGATATGTATATGCTTGTATTGGCTGATCAAACCTTGAAGGATTAAAACTCATTGGATCATGAAAAATCTCAGGATTGTAATGTGTTCCATATGTTGTCCAAAGTATCTGCACCCAACAAATTAAGAAACAGAAATGTATTTTTTTTATTAGTATTTCTTGAAAGAAAACAGAGTTTCTTGATTTGGGAAATTTGAAGGATATCTAGAGAGATGATATGTGTTGTTTCACCTTCCAGCCTTTGGGTATTGTGAATCCTCCATAGTCTATATCAGCAACTGCTTTTCTAAAGGAACCGAAGATTGGAGGAGACAACCGCATTGTTTCACGAACAACTTGCCAGCTATACTTCATCTTCTTCACATCTTCCACTGTTAGATATTCTCTTTCCCTTTTGTTTGCTTTTATTTGATTATGTTCTGAGATGAATCAAGAGAGAAATCTGAGAGTTGAGTATGATACTTCTTTTCTTTCTTGCTGATAGGAAAAAGAATTAATGATTTCAAGATTAGTTATTGTTCTGTTAGTTTACCTTGAATGAGAGTGTCACGACAAGTTGGGTGCTGAGCTAACATCTTGAAAGTCATGGCCATGGCATAAGAGGTTGTGTCGTGTGCTGCAAAGACTAGCAAAACCATATTATCTACAACTTCGTCTTCGGTTATTTCTCCTTTGGTCAACCCTTCTACTAGTCTCGAGAAAAGCGTTGTATTGGGCCTCCTAACTTCTTCTTCCATTTCTTTTCTCTTCTCCCTAACCTTCTCAACAAGAAACGTCTCTATCTCTAGCCTTGCTTTCTTTGCTCTAGCAAACCTAGAGCAAGGAAACTCAACCGGAAAAGCAAAAACTCCTTCTAAAACCCTTTCAAAGATCTCTAACATCCCAAGCTCCACTTTGATCCCATACAGACACTCAAAGACTACAGTAAAAGTGAGGGCTTTTGCCGAACGGTAGAGGCTAATCTCTTCCTTGCCTCCCCATTCTGTGTCAAGATGAGATCGGACAGTGTCACAGAGCTGAGGTACTAAGGACTCTAACCCATTGTAGCTAAGGCTATTAGCTACAATCCCTCTAAGGACTCGATGCTTCTCGCCTTGTTTAGCCATGATGCAGTTCATGCCCATCAGCTGAACAGAAGACGAAGGCCATGAGCTCACCACCAAGTTAAACTCATTAGACAGTATTAGCCTGTTGGCTTCAGCTCCATTGACTACTATTGTTGGTGATCCCATGATTTTTGTCTTGAAGAGGTTCCCATGTTTGATGATCCTTGGATTTACGAAATCCTCGAACACTCTGTTGCTTTTCTGAGCTTTGTAGAACTCCATTGTTTCGCCTATCCATGGAAGCCCCATTTCTCCAGGAGGAAGCTTCTTGTTCTTCTTCTGCTGCAGCTTCTTTGATGTGAATTTGTGAGTTTTCTTGCGTAAGAAGAAAAGTGTGCTGGATATTGTTGCAGCTATGCATAAGAAGACCCATGAGAGAAGAAAGTTTGGTTCTAGAGCCATTGTGTTGTTGATAATCAAGTTTTGCAGAAATCTGGACTCTGAGCTGGGTATTTATAAGTGGAGATTTTTGTGAATGTCTTTAAGGTCAAAACCCAGTGGGATTATTCGGAGTTTCTTTCTTTGTTTTGAAACTTTTTTTTTTTTGGTTCTGACACATGATTGATCTTCAAGATACAGTTCCTTAAGAGCTGCAACAATATATTTTTTAATTTTTTTTTTGTGCGGACGGTGATACTAAACATGTTATGCAGATGCTATGTAATATAGTGATCACAAAATTAATTACGGATAGAACACATACTTTCTTATACATAAATCATTAAATAATATATAAGACAGTACCATATCGAAATGGTTTTCTTCATTTTCTCCAATATGAAGATTATGAATTAAAAATTAGACGAAAATTTTAATTCATAATTTTCTGTTTCGACGGTATTTTGTATAGTAGATCTACTATATCTATTATATAAGTTTCTTGCCTGCAAACACGCCAAACGGATGCATCATGTTGAAAACTTTCTGTAAACTTGTTCCATTAATCTGCAAATTAATAATAAATTGCACTTTCTGGAACTCGAAACCCAAAACTCCTGGTGTAAAAGCATTAATGAACCCATTAACCAGTAAGCTAAAAGACTTTCACAAATCTTCAATATATTCTTAAGAAATTAATAATAACCTTTAACAACAAAATAACAAAAAGTTTATAAGTTGACTTTTCAATGATTTCTTTTTTTTTTTGAATATGGGTGAGAGAGAGACAAATGCATGTGCTTGGAAGTTGGAATATGCTATAACCAAGATTGTAAATGACTATATAAAATATGAATCTGATTCCTATAATCTCCCTCTTAAATAATTTCATAATAGTATTTTTTTGTTCATTGTTATATTACAGTATAAATTATTATGACTAATATGTAAACATATTTGCTGACGAAATTTCCATTAGACTTATATCATTACTTTGGGGGGGAAAATTATACGCGAATCCCTAAAGATCTGCTTTGGCCGGCTGCATCGTTATGTCGAATTTACGTTGCAAACTGCGTTAGAGAGAGAGAGATCAGTTTGTATATTTATCTAATTATCCATCACATACATTAAGTTATTAAACTAATCTTAAGGTGTGTTATACCTCCAAATAATCGCATTTCTGTATACTTTTGGGAATTTATCACTCTCGAACGTTGCGTTATGTTCAGATGATAATTTGTATGTACACTATTGATTCTTGAAATTTGGACAATTTATTTTTCATGGCATTGTTCATGCACCTAAGATAAAATTATATAATTTGGATATTAGCCGAAGAAAGGATAATTTGGAATAAGTAAGAACGAATAATTGGTTAAGAAGTCACTTTTAATAGATTCCTTCTAAGTTCTAACAAAACCTCTCCTCATATGAAAATAATTTTAAAAAGTTTATCAATCTTGTCGCGGCACTAAGCATAGATGAGGCTACTTTACGTCGTCGGTTTCGTTAAATAACTTGCAGAACAAAATAAGAACGGAATTTTAGTTTAAATATCGAATTATTCGATTATCCTAAGATGTAGTTTTGTATTTGTAAACTATAATTAGATTATTGAGAAGAAAGAAGAGTAGCAGCCGCAAGAAATGATGATGATGGTTGGCATTGACAACAACATGATTATAAATCGTTATGATGGTCGTCAATTATCGGTTAGCGAACCCTATATTATATTACATATGAATAATTTAAGAACGTGTTACTCGAAAAATGCAATTAGAACTTTTGAATATAGATAGGCAATTAGGCACACACACATTATCGTATTGGTATGTATATACGTGTGTATGTGTATATTTGGTTGTTAAGGCTTTGATTCTTTCAATGGTCGGGGCTTTTAGTGAGTTTGGTTGGTCGGATCGCTTCGAACGCTTAGAATGAAACTTGTCCGTATGCCTTGTTGCCTTAGTTTTGGAGTAATTTAGATTGAACCGTTTTAACCATTAGTGGAAATTAACTATTCCAATCAAATGAACATTCACCGTTTAACATGTTTGATGGATTACACCGATTTAACCACATCAACCAAAAAATGGAAAAAAAAAATCAACTACATTGACAATACGGAGGGACTTGTTTGGAACCAAATTCACCTTTCTATTACTTTGACATATCGGTCAACCAATACAAACACATTACAATTCTTCAAAGCCTATACAATAAGAGAAAGATATTATATACATAAACATGTATATTCTGTATATATACTTATAAAGAAAGCAATCATCTACAGTGGAAAGCCAAAGGCATCTTGAAGTATCAACGGGTTTGAATTGATATACCAACTAACTAACATAGTTTCATATGTGATGTCTTGACTCTTGTTAGTTTAGTTGGTTTTAGAAAATGGAATTGATCGTTTAGCACTTTCATTTCAAAATTTCAAATTACATTTCATACCGTGACATGGTATCTACATGGGTAAAGGACATTAGTCATACATTTGTACTAACAAAATTGATCATAATCTCTATGGCCCTAATCAACATGTCCGAGTATATTGTATCCGGGTCAGTATAGGCCATTTGCTTGGACAACTAACTCATAAATTTAATTCAGTCCAGAAAAGAACATTTAAGCAATTAAATTTTGAAATAAAGATACATTATAGATCATAATCATTAAATATCAAATTACGCTAGCAGGGAAAAAAGTTTGTGACTTGTCGTTTGTTGAACTAAAGTGACAGGAAAAAATCAATTGATGTTTTAGCGGGCTTTAAATTGAAATTGTGGAAATGTGGTTGAGTAGGATTTTTTAAGTGTATTTATTAAAATTATAGAGAGTTATCTCAAATGTAAAGAGATTTAAATATCTTAAAATGAAAAATGACCAGCGTAGAAACGTCAATATCATGGCTTAACAAATTATTCACAGTTCAATAGTATAGTATAAGAAAATGCAGAAGCCAGAGGAGCAAATCCAGAGAGGATAGACAGTATAAGAAGTAAATTATTTTATGAAGCATCATCGGGTTATAATTTTTCAGACCCACCAAAACCAACTCCAATATCACATTTATTTATCTCTCTTTTTCATATTTTTTAATCTCTAAAAAAAAAAGAAAAATCATCTCCTCTAAAACTTCTTCATTGTGGGTCCTCTTCTTTCACTGCATCTCCACGTGCTACTAATGGCCTCGCTGTATCTACTATTTACCACTCTTATTGTTACTAAAACTTAAATGTCACTTGAATGCAAACTATATCTTTAGGTGAAAACCAAATAAAAAAACCAATAAAAAACCATACATTATGCTAATTGAAAACTTGGAAAATACTATATCTATAAACCAATGATATATATCCAACATTGGGTTTTGCTGCCCATATGAGGCCATAAGGCCATAACACGAGACCGAGATGAGAGAAGTGACCTTATTTAGGTGTATTAAATGTAGCTTGACTTCTCTTTTAACGTCAAGTGATGACAACTAATTTAAGCATCTCCTTAGCTAGTCTTAGAAAAACACAAAACAAAAGGGCCTACGTTAGTCTACCTAGATTCTTGATTTGAGGCTTGCCCTACATTTCAAGCACTCAAGAGTGGAAACTTACTTGGATTAATTAGCTTCACATGATATCAGAGCTAGCTTGCATTTTAAATGCAAAATTGACGTCCTGCAATAAACATAAGCAACGTATAATGAGTTATCGATTGAAAGTACGTAAATAGTAATAATAGTGGTAGAGAGATAAATCATCTATATGGGAGACAGCTTCTCATACGCGTCCATGCCTTTGCATGAAAGATTAATTGAACTCTTTTAGATTTTTTTTTTTTTTTTTGGGGGGCAGAATTCCAAGTGTTATTGCAATCACCAGGGGTATTAAATGGGATAGTGTAAATGCACCTGCAACACATCAACTAACCACACACTCCTCCACCTGTTTGTATTTACTTCGAAACTTTCAAAAACCCTTATGCTTCATTCCCTCTCTTTATAAACCCTTGTTTCCGGTTTACCAAGGACCACGCAACACCATCTGCAAAAAAAAACTTCTGCTTTCTGAATTTATCGTTAAGTTTTCAGAAATGAGAGGGATGAAGAGTTTTACCATTTGGGCTGTCTTTGCTGCTTTACTCTCACAGCAGCTATTTGCTTCTGTTGCTTCCATAAGGTTTGAGGATACAAAAACATACTACTCTCCTCCAGACCCAAATGCAGGAACTCCTCCCTCTGGTAAGCAGAAAATAACACACTTCTAACTTTTAATGCATTTTGATGTAATAACTAATAAGAATCTTGATTTTAGCTATTCCTTACTTGATGACTCGTTGCATTTGTTTGACATGCAGGAACTCCTCCATCACACGGAGGATACACTCCAACTCCTTCGACTCCATCACACACCCCTCCTTCTAACTGTGGAAGCCCACCTTACGACCCTTCAACTCCACCTCACATTCCAACTCCATCAACTCCATCTCACACTCCAACTCCATCGACTCCATCTCATACTCCAACTCCATCACACACTCCAACTCCATCACACACTCCTCCTTGCAACTGTGGAACTCCACCTCATCACGTCCCAACTCCTTCCACACCTTCACACCCTTCAACGCCTTCACGGCCTACGCCCTCAAATCCTCCTTCTGGTGGATATTACTCATCTCCTCCACCAAGTACTCCGGTCGTTGTGACTCCACCAACACCCATTGTTGACCCAGGCACGCCCATCATTGGAGGAAGCCCACCAACTCCTATCACTCCTATTGACCCTGGCACTCCTGGAACTCCTTTCCTTCCTGCTCCTTTTCCACCAATCACTGGAACATGCGAGTAAGTGACAAATATTCCTCTATCTAACACATACATTAAGCCATATATACATGATGGTCTCACACTTCATGAGTCTTAATTATTATCTTTGTGCAGTTACTGGAGGAACCACCCTACACTGATATGGGGTCTGCTTGGCTGGTGGGGCACTGTTGGAGGAGCTTTTGGTACGGTCAGTACTCCCAGTAGCATCCCAGGGTTTGATCCTCACATGAACCTTCTTCAGGCACTTTCCAACACCCGCACAGATGCCATTGGAGCTCTCTACCGTGAAGGCACAGCGTCTTGGCTTAATTCCATGGTCAACCATAGGTTCCCTTTCACAACCCCTCAAGTCAGAGACCACTTTGTTGCAGGACTTTCTTCAACCAAGGCAGCCACAAAGCAGGCCCATACATTCAAGCTTGCCAATGAAGGTCGTCTAAAGCCAAGAATCTGAAAAGAAGAGAGTTTCTTCATTTCTTAGTTGTTTGTTGGTTTGTCTTAATTAATTATCTTATGCTGTGAGTGTGGTCAGTAGAGTTTTAAGTGTCCTATAGCTTCTAGTAATATTTATCATCATGGCCCTTTATATTTGATGTTGCTGTTTCAATTTTTCTTCATCTTAAATAAGTTTTATTACTTCCCCTGTTTCTTAATCAGTGTTCAAGAGCGTCCAAATAAAATGCATTACATGCAAATAAACCTGAAGGAAGACAAAACATTGCACTTCGTTTGATACCAACACGAACATGAAATAGGATCATAAACATTAATATCAAAAGAGACCGCAAGAAAAGAGAGATTATTAAACATATTTCATACATAGACCAAGGTACCAAAAAAGTCAAAGTCTAAATATAGATTGGCATGCCTAGCGACAAACACAATATCATAACTGCTCCAATAAATTGTTCATGAGAAATTCTTAAAATCAGGCCTAAGTGATGTGTCTCACAACTGGATGTATTTCCAAAAAAAACAAGTCCATGAAAGAGAGAGAAAGACCAAACATTAAGAAATAACATTAAAGAAGGGGCAGTACTTCAGAGGTGTGGTGTTACTGTAATAAACTCGTGGAGTAAATATTGCAAGATGGTCTCCATGCATTCAAGTTTCAAACCCCAAGTTCTAACTACCAATGAATATTACCTTCAATGACTCTCTCTACTAATGTCAGGAAAATTGCATTAATGATATTGAGTTAGTAGTGTCATGGTTACAAGGAGACATCAACTCTAGAGATTTAGGAATAACCTCTTTATCTCAAGTTATTATTTTCTCTTGCTATATGATCTTATGACTGATGCTACTTTCTTAACAATCTCAACACAATCCATAAGAAAACTGATACTAATGGTCTCTGCATTTCTAAGGATATGAAAACTTGAAGTAGCAGTTGTTTGAAATCATTTTCCATTGCATTATCATTGATCAGCCTTTGAAAAAGAGATGATCCCTCTCTCATGCCTTCGACATAAACAGAGTGTTAAGTAGTAAAGTCTTTGCTAGGTAAGTGTAATAACCTGAAAAACTGAATTAAGAATGGAAAAAAAGAAAACAATTATATCATAAGATGTCTCAACACATGGGCATTTGCAGCCTATGCCACGAAAGTGTGATCTGTCCACATAGACTGGTGCTCATAAGTTCATGCAATTCTTCTGTGGAATATACATATATATCTTATAGCTACTCAGCTCATAACTTCATCTTGATAATGTATATGGAGCAAATATATCGAGAATCATTAGTATAACATTAATCTTAATCTTTATCGAAAAAACATAAATCTTGATATCTCTAACGATGTTGTATCAAATCAAGATGATAAAAGACATTCTCACCAAATCAGACATTCCACCACATTAAGCAGAAATCAACCACCGAATAGAAGCTGTGCCCAAAATAAAAGATATCAAATCACATTCTCGCATATGCAATAAAAATCTTGACACAATCACATGTCTGCAAAATCAAATTAGTCTAAGGAGATTATTACGTATACTAGCTTAGAACGAATTTCTAAACTTAAGCGTGAACGCTAACAAGATTCGTAAATATACGAGAAGATGATACGAGCTTAGTGATGTTTTTGCGGGCCTGAAGCCCGCGGGCTTATACGGGTCTTTCATTAATTTTTAAGTTCGTAGCCCGTTTAGTTATATGAAATCAAAGTAGATTTATTTACGTCCGTTTATTATACGGGTTTACCCGCGAAATAAAAGGGTACTCATGTACCCGAAAAAACAAGTGAGGATGAAGTGGGTCCCATGTGAGTGAAAATTGAAGAGTATCAATATCATCATGTGAGGAAGGTTGTCTTCGGTATCAGTCGAATCTTCGCTCTGACTTTTCCACCTTTTTTGTTCTTACCTTTTCTTTAATTTTCTTTTTTCTTGTCAACATTTATTATTATTTTCCTTTGGTCGGTTAATGTTCTAAACAAAACAAACAATTTTACAACAAACCATAACTGCACATGAACATTTTTTAGATTTTCTACAGTCAAATGAGAGATCGTTGGCATTATCGCCTACTTAGTCTGTTGCTTTAGTGTTGACTGTCTTCATTGTTGTTTCTTTAATCGTTGAGCGCTCCATTTTTCGTCTAAGCACTGTGAGTAGCCTCCATTTGAATACCTCTACATTGAATCATTTTGTTTCTTCATGATCTTGAACCTTTTCTTAATCATTTTACAGTGGTTAAGGAAGACAAAGAGGAAACCTTTGTTTGCTGCATTGGAGAAGATAAAAATTTTTATGTTTGTGAAAGTTGTTTATAAATTCTTTTTTTTTTTAAGTTAAATGTTATTTCTATTTTTTTTTTTTTGCAGAGCCTGAAGAAAAAGATCAAGTTTAAATCAAAGATAATCTTTACAAATATTTATTTTATAATTTTATGTTTGTTTGAACAAAGCGTTAATGTTATATTTTTGAATTGGATTTTGTTATTAATTACTTATTTACTTATGAAATGTTGGATTTTGTTTATGATATATGTTTATTCATTTCAGAAAGTTTTATTTTTTTAAGATATTATGTTTTCTAAAAATATGTAAAAAAAACGTAATATATATTTTAAATTTATAATAACATACATAATATTACAAGAATTCAAATGTAATTTAAATAATTAAATTAAAAAAAAAGATAAATGGGCTTAAAAGAGCTATTTAAGCCCGCAGGCTAAAAAATTACAAATATAAACAGATTTTATATAAACGGCCTTTAATAAGACGGGCTTTATACGGGCAGGGTTTAAACGGGCCCGGGTAGCCCGTAAAAACAACACTATACGAGCTAAGTTATCTCGACGATCTGGTAACTTTGTGCGACAAACCGGCGAGGGATTAGCAAGCGTTTAACGGCTGAGTTCGAAACACCGTCCCGTTTTCCTTACTCGGTTATTATAATCTTTTTATTCAATGGGCTTGGGCTAATTAATCAATTAAATTATGAAAACAACTCCAAAGTGTGCTCCGTTTAGCGTTTTCAAACTTAGAATTCATGCCGTCTTCTCCTGGAAGCGCTTCTTCTTCTTCTTCAACTAACATCTTCTGAAACACGATTAATCATTCCCCAAATTGCAAATTTGCCTTCAATCTAGTTTCGGTTATATTATTGCTTCTAGTGTCATATAGATAGGAGTAAAATTTTCATCTTTCCCTTTGGATGATCTATATTTACATGAAATTGAAATTACTATTTTTCAAGGATTTCACCCTTTTGTTTCCTTGGTAAATTGGATGCATTGATAGAGTGTTACCACCTTTAGGCTTGATTTGTTCACGAGCACGTTTAATTGTCTAAAGAGAGCTCACTACGTAGTGGTTTCTTATCGTTTTGAGTGAAAGTTACCAGCTTTAACCTACATCTTGTATTGAGGGATCTAAAGGTATTGAGGGAGACAATCTTCTCCACAGATTAAGACAGTTGCCAGAACACATGCAGCAACGAAACAACAGTTAGATATGAGAGTTTTCACTCATTTAACTGACAGGACGTGTAACTGGTTTGGTTGCTCTGTTGCAGTAAAAGTTAGGTCTTTTATGTGTTTTTGTTACTTTTGCAACATGAAATTTTGGTTTACTGTTATTATAAAATCATGGTGAGAAATACACGAATGTACTAACTCTTGTAGAAAGTCATGGAGGAGATGACAAAGTGAGACGAGTCCTCCTTGACAAACTCTTGCAGAGACTATATATCAATTTCTCATATCAAGCTTCTTTCCTCATCACTGCGCTTTGGTTTCAGGTATAAACTTCCTTGCTCTTGAAATCTTACTTAAAGCATGAGTATCAAATCGCATCCCTTTCCTATATATCCGCACTAAGATACGTCTCATTGCACTAACAGAGTCTCATATACTGCAGAGTCATAACCCGAGGACGACTGCCTTTGTGGCAGCCAGGAGGCTTGCTTCTACCACCAGCTTTGAGTTCTCGTTGTCAAAAGACCTTACACATCCTCTTGTCTATTCATAACATGTGACATGTCGCTGTGTCGCTGTTAAGATCTTGATTCATTTAAGTAACTAGGCAAGACTCTCAAATCCACAATCGTTTTGCAATTCAGTGGCCTTGTCTAGAGATTAGTAATCATGAGGTACGTTCTACGATCTCTCTCGTGTAAATTTTTTGCATTAGCTTCAGTAGAAAGTGCAAATCTTGAACTGATAAAGAGGAAAAAAAAGAAACTGTCCTCTGCGCTATGAGAATGGCAGGGGAAAAAGTTTTTGGCCTTTGTTAGCCTCCCTATTCATACTCCATGTCCATACCTACAACTTATATAAAGAAGTAGATGTAACCTGGATGCATGGACCATGCTTTTGCATCTAGTTTTTAGGTCACAGCAACACAATTTTATTTGAATAGGCAAACAGAATGGAAAGCAGTAGGAACTACTCAGAGATTTTAATGACAAGAGACCCTGTTTTTACTTGGTTAAATTCTCTTGTTTTGAAATTATTAGCTGCAAGGTTTACATACATATAAATAATCAAAGATATATGTAAATTTGGTCCCTCTCAAATCGTTGCCCGTCTGCATTTTAAGTATGAGTATATATGCATCAAAACGATCTCAGACGAGGAAAGAAGCTTAGATAGATTAATTGGACATAATTAAACAAGTTGGAGAGGTGGTTGGTCTTGGTCGGAGGGATTCTGATTTGGTTCGAGCAGGTTAACCGGAATATAACTCCGGTTATACTGATCCGACTGATGAGAGGATGATACGCCCGACTCGTAAACCGTCCCTTGATGTATCACACTCGATTCCTGCTGCTGTAGTCCCACTCTTTCAGTAATCTGCACAAGCATATATATAGAATTTTTCACATCAAGACATTGCGTACAAGAAAAGAAAAAAAGACAATTCGAAATGCTAATATATACAAGACCTTGGATCGGAGATACATGTTATCGTTTTGCAGCTCGATTTCCTACATGAAAACAACAAAAAAGGAAAGCGATGATTAGAGAAACAGGTAGTGTATAAAGTAGGAGTG
Organism: Eutrema salsugineum; assembly: GCF_000478725.1. NCBI lineage: Eukaryota > Viridiplantae > Streptophyta > Magnoliopsida > Brassicales > Brassicaceae > Eutrema > Eutrema salsugineum. Next base: position 11,774,360 of record NW_006256908.1, on the reverse strand, counting down.
AAGTTACTTGCTGAGGAAGATAGGTTTTTACCCTCTTTTGCATGTACTCTATCTCTGCAACTAACATCTCGTGCTGAGGAAAAACAAAAATCAAATGTAACGGGCAAGAATAATCAGATAAAGTCGTGAACACAATATATCCAAACATAGAAGTTTGATCAATGAAACTATAGTGATTAACCTTTTTGGAGCGGACGCGGCTGATGCCTTTCTCAAGCCTACTTTCGAGGTTCTTGAGTTCCTTGAGGTTCAAGGAACCAAGAGATTCACCAAGAATGTGTCTGTTCAGATTCTGAATGTCCCGAATTTGTCTCCGAAGCTTAGACGACTCTTGCTGATAGTACTTTATCAATATAATAGATGAAAGTCAGAAAATGAAAATGGATAATTGTAAAGAAGAAAGAAATAGCGAATAATTTATTGAAAAAAAGGTGAATTTTACTTCATTAATGAATGTTACCTGAGTATTAGCTTCGGTGACGGAAGGAGGATTAACGGCGTCGGAGCAAGCTTTCTTGTACCTTTCGATCGTTCCTCTCACACTTTTCATCGTACGATTTCACCCACATCCACACAAAGGAAAATATATAAACTTTAAATCATCAGCCTAATCAATTAAACCCAGAAACCTATAACATTAACAGAGATAAAATGAAATACTTTAAGATATTGATTTTAATAGTTTTTACCTTTGGATATTAAACATCCTCTGATATATTTAAGCATTTGAAACAAGAAAGTTTTTTTCCGGCTAAAAACCTTGAATTCAACGACAAAATAGAGTTACTGGACCAGTCTACTACGTACCATATGATTGGTTCTCCCTCTTTTTGGCATATTTTTGCTAAAAACCTTAAAAATTTATGTTTTTTCTATCATAGATAGGTTGATTTCATACAAGGATCAAAGTGTTAGTTTGCAATTGCACCATGTGTGATGCGTATGTGAATAATAGTTAATTTGAGGCAACCAAGAACGTGAAATTCATAAAATCCTTAGCAAAACTGAAATGTTGCGTTTTCATTTTCACCATTTAATTCACAGAAATGGTATGATGGAAAGTTGAGGTTGAAAGATATCAAAAGACAAAAAGCTTGAGGATATTTGAAATAAGAAAGAGAGTATAGACTTTAGCTACACAATTGAAAATAGAAACCTAGAAACTACAATTTTCTACATACCTAATGCATTCCTCTTTTGTTAATCAGATTAGTTGGGTATTTAACTAAAGATACTTTTATAAGTCATGTCACATACACAGTTACTAAATGTAGTTTTTTTTAGTTTAACTTTTATCCATAGGAAAAGAGTTGACTAAAAATATTAGATTATATATAACACCCTCAACTCTGTAGTATTAATTTACCCCCCAAAAAAATTCTAGAATATTTCTAAAACAATTATTATTAAGAAACAGACAAATAATCTGAACGTTGAAATGAACATGAGTTGTTAATAGCTGGAAATGTATTGAAATAGAAATGACAAGTCCCCAACTTGAGAGTGGGGAAAATAATAATCAAAAAGTCAAATTTTCTGATTAAATTGTGTTTTGCTTGATTGATGGATGATTAATTAGTGACTCAACAACAAGCTTTGTCCCGAGATATTTCTTGATTTAACAGACCAAATCACCGAAAGATTTAGAGAAGTGTCAGATAACAAACACCCTAGTTTCCCCCTAGTGTATCAATTTTTAAGGAATCTACTTAGCTTCATAGCTATACATAACATATAATATTTATATAATTTTTTTCTTTCTAGAACCCTACTTTTTCATTACTCTGATGGAAACCTAATGATCAATCTGCAGAAATAAACCTGATGGGTCATCATACTGATCGAATTGTCTTGTAGAAATTGACATACATAGATACATATAGATGCTGTTTTAAGGATTTAATAGAAGAAGAAAAAAAAGTGATCCTGGAACAAGGTATGGTGATGCTTATTAATTTATCAAGAAGACCTCACAGCTTCGTAAAAAAAAAAGAACTCACAGCTTTTCACAGAGAGAGAAGAAAAGAGATTAGGATTTCCCCCAAAACAAAACTAGGGTTCCGAGTTTTAGCAAACCCTAATTTTGGTACACATATATAAGTTAGAGCTTTCCAATAGAGAATTGAGCCTCAGAGAAATTTACCCACTGAGAGAAAAACCATAAAACTGATGCAAATTAAATCCGTAATAAACAAAAAAAAAAATCAAAATTTTATTGCCAAAAAAAAAAGAAAGAAAAGAAAATCAAGATCTTAAGAAGTGAGAATAGTTGTTTCTTCTTCTTACCTGTTGTTGGCGTACTCGTAGAGACGACCTCGTGTGGAGAAGATGACAAGAGCAACCTCAGCATCACACAAGACAGAGAGCTCATAAGCTTTCTTGAGCAAACCATTGCGTCGTTTGCAGAAAGTGACTTGGCGATTCGTAGTGTTCTCTATCCTCTTTATCTCTATCTTCCCTCTCCCTATCTTCTTGCTGCTCTCTGCTACTTCATTACTCGCACCACCCTCCATTTATATAAACCCTGTAAAGTATAAACGAACCAAACATAATCAAACACTACACACACGACAGAGAGCTAGAGATCAAAATCTTTTTGCACTCAAACTACTATAGCTACTATTCAAGTTTCTGAGATTTCAATGGAGAAAAAGAAGAGCCTTTGATTAAAAGAAATGGGTTTTTTAGTGATTAAATGAAAGAACAACCCTAAATTTGGTCACTCCAAGATTCAAGGATTGAATGAAGAAAAAGGAAGAAGAACCTTTGGTTACAAACTTGGATTTCAGTTCTATTCAGTGCATAGTACTAATAACTATACCTGGGTTTGCAAGATTATGATTAGAAAGAAAAAGAAGGAGAAGCAAGAAGAGAAGATAAAATCTAAGAGAATTAATTTTGTTCTTGCCTAAAAATACTATTCTTATTAACTCAGTACCAATTAACTGCTGCTTCCTACTTTATTTTGTTTTGATTCCTTTTTTTGGTTTACATTTTCTTTTAGAGGAATATATCTTTGGAAGTATTTAAAAATCCACTTGCAGAAAACAGAAGGTTTGGTGGTTTTTTTCAAACTGAAATGTTATAGAGGAAAAAGAAAGAAAGAAAATGGACCATTAGTCTAACATTTTCCCAAAGATCTCATACCCAGTTCTTTTAATTCCCTATGTGTACATTTAGATTGAAATTTGAAATTGATGGGAATTAAGAGGTAGAAAATATCAAAATGGAAAAGAAAAAAAAAAGAAGAAGAAGAAGAGAGTTGGGTTTGGATTGGGTGGGAGAGCATTGAAGGAGGACCATCCAATTTTTCTTTCATGTTTCGGGGAAAAAAGAGAGGTATGGGCTCTGTTTCTCATCAGAATCAACTTTTCGAAATTCTCCTTTTCTGGTAATACTCCTTTTTTTTCTTCTTTTCTTTTTATTGCCCTACTCCTATATATCGATCGTTAATATTAATAACCTGGAATTATTATTATTATTATTATTTTTAAATAATCATATATTCCAATTAAACCAGTATCCAACTGACATGATATATGGTAAGAATTTGCGTATTTAATGGTGTTATATTAAGCGTTTAGAACTTATCAACTGCCAAGCGATCCAAAGAATGAGATTTCATGGTTAAATATTTTTTTATGAATTTTTGAAAGTTTTAACCATTTAGATGTTAAAAGATGATTTACATTCAAGCTAAACAAAAAATTCATGACAGAGCAGTGTTTTTAATACCCAAAAAAAGTTGTGAATTCAACGCGAACACACAAAAGAACAATAATTACCAATGCTATAAAAATTGCTTGATAAAAATGGGTACATAGATTAATTGATTTCGTCTTTCCAAAATCTTATGTCTTCCTGGACACTAGGTCAGTGACGTCCAACGGCATCGTGATTATTGAGGATTTTGATTTTATATCATTATATTATATGTAACTAATTGAGCAAGAGATGCTGGTTAAAAAAAAAAAACTTAAGCAAGAAATGACCTCATATATACGACAATATAATTATGGAAGATGAAACTAATCAAGTAAATGAGAGCCCACGGAGGATGACTAATCGTTTGCAGAGTCATTATCCATAAACCCCTTTCATAGATTTGCATTAATTAATTTTAGTGACGAGAGGAAAGTCTTTTGAGTTTTGCCCATACCCCCCATCATTTCCATTGTACTTACTTCTATTTTAATTTTCTTCACGAGCAACACCATATAACATACACAAATATGTCAATTTTTTTGCTTAAAATTGTGCAAAATCATTTCAAGAAGGAACTGGAGAGTTGGTAGGGCTTTGATCGACTTCATTCCGTGGCATATTTTGTTAATATACTTTGAAATCTGAATGTTCTGGATATCTTGTTATCTTTGTTGAGACTTAGCGTGAAATAATGTAATATCATAATGGATGTTAATTAAATTTACTAGCTCAGTCTTTATCATATAATATACTATATGTGTTATGTGAAAGAAAGAGAGATTATGTAAGAAATAAGTCTATATAATTGTTACTTTTATATATAATTGTTAATTTTGCTAGCCCAGTGACAAAAATATAATCTTCATCAAATAGAATATCACTGAAGAACTTTAATTTTATGAAAATCAGTATATAGACGGATAAGAAAACAGAAATGATATAAAGACCTTTACAGGTGAATAACAATTCACAATCTCGCAGACCAAATATCACAATCAAACTGTGTAATACGTCCAATTTCATTAATTAATGCATAAGTTCTTGAAGACTAACTGACTCTTGTGAAGTAAGAAAAGAATCTTATTTAAGTAAAAAATAATATCCCGCATATAATTCATAGGAAGTTATACTAAAACCAAGACTCTAGATTTCCCTTCATCTGATTTTTTTCTCCTATGCAAATACAGAAGAAACAGGTTCATGAAACGTATCAAAGGGTTGCATGTAGATTCTTTACCTGACTTGTGACCTTAACTCACACAAAGATTCTTGTTTGAAGAAACTCAATCTTAATGTTGTGTATATATCAAACGACATAGTGCTAAAGAAGTTTGTTCAGAGAGATCAACAAGAAGACAATTTCTGTTGAAAGAGAAGACTGAATAAAGACTTTAAAAAATGGGTGTCATCATTGTGATTGCAAAACGTTTTGATGCTCTAATTGGGTAAGTTTTGATGTCTCATAAGATGTTTAAAAAAAAAAAAAAAAATCCAGACATTTTCATTTTTTTAACATCTTCAGTTCTTGGTGCATACAGGCCTGGAGTTATGCTTCTCTATCCTCTGTAAGTGAAGTCAAATTTAAACTTTTTATTATGTGGTTTAAATATATTTAAATGAATATTAGTTAAAAGAAATGGAATGAATGAGTAGGTATGCATCGTTACGAGCAATTGAGAGTCCAACGATGTTGGATGATCAGCAATGGCTTACATATTGGATCATTTACTCCTTCATGACAATATTTGAGCTATCCGTTTGGAGAATCCTTGTCTGGTAATAATAGTATTACTCTCACTAAATTCTGTCACGAGTTCATACATATATAAAATTATTATGATATTAAGACTAAAAAATATTTGTCTTTTTTTGCATTTTTTGCAGGTTACCATTTTGGCCATACTTGAAGCTTTTGTTCTGTATGTGGTTGGTATTACCAATGTTCAGTGGTGCGGCTTACATTTACTCAAATTTTGTGAGAAAATACGTTCAAATCGGAATGAATGTTGGAGGAGGAACGAATTATACAGATGAACAAAGAAGAGTTTTACAGATGATGAGTCTTGATGCTAGGAAATCTGTTCAAGATTATGTTGACCGGTTTGGATGGGATTCGGTTGAGAAAGCAATCAAAGCGGTATTGTATTTTCTCGTCAATCTTTTATATTATTCCATGCATGTATTTGGGATTTTAACCCAACTTTATTCTGTCTTCTTTGTGTTTGATTGTAGGCTGAAAGAGAAACAAAGAAACATTGAGATGGAAATTTAAGAATCAAGAAACATTACTCTTCGTTTTCTTGTTTTCGAAAGTGTTTTTATATATATGTGTATAAATTGTATAGAGCAAAAGTAAATACGATTGAACTGTTGGTAATTCGTGTGTGTTCTTTAAGAGCAAAGATACTTAGAGAAGCCACCATATCTTTCAAAAAACAAAAATTGGATTCAATTTGGATGGCCCTCAATTTGATTAAACAAACATCAGGAAACGATTCGAATTAAAATGAGAATACAACACTCTTTGATAAAATAAAAATTTCTCAGACTAGCAAGCCATGACCCAAATTAATCGAGAAGGACAACGCTCCTCTTAATAAAATAGACGTCCTAAAAATTTCATGCAAACAAAATTCACTGCTAGCATTTCACTTTGACTGATGAATTATATTTTTTAACCCTTAATTTAAAAATATTGGTCTGGAGAAAGAAAAAAAGTTCTTTAAAACCGGTAATTGAACCAGGTGAACTCAAATGATGCTTAAAAGAAAGCAGATTACGTTATAAATTCGAGCATTATTAAGACCTTTTTAAATCCTCGGTCGGAAAAACTATAGTTCATAAAGTAACTTCTTTGTCTAAATTTTTGAGAAGAGACTCCACTATTAAAAGAAAAACCTCACACGAGTAACTTTTTTTCTTCCACCATAGCTGTTGTTAACCTTTTTTGTTGTCTATGACTTATGTAAAAGAACACATCGTTTCATAATCGATCTTTGACTTGACGTTAAAAAACTCAAAAGATCCGTGATTATTAGCCCCGAAGCCTTTAGGCCACACACGAAGAAATATATGCGACGAATAAGATGTTTTTATTTCCCATATTATATGGATTGATTGATATATTTAGAGATGTAAAAAAAAAGGAAATATTTTTGAGATTCGACGACATCTCTTCGTCCTATTATTTACTGGTAAATAATTATTAGTGGGCAAAAGTTAATAATTTGACAAAAATCCCTCTTCCTCATAGATTCAAGCGCATACTCTCTTTTGACCAATCTAGGGTTTCTGGTTACTTCTAGCTTCTCTTAAACCTGTCTCACTTGTCAGCAGCCTCTTCCTCTTCCGCTGTCGCCAAAGATTGAGGTATCTTATCGTTTCTGCGATTTTCCGACAAAACACGTTTGGTTTCCCTCTGTTTGTTGTCCTGTTTTGCCTTTCCTTTATCTGGAATTTCTAACAGATCTTTCACGGGATTTCTATCTTTTCGAATTCGTACGCCCATGAATCATTCGTAGATGATGTCCAATTTAGTTGTTGAGCTGTTGAGAAAACAATTCACATTGATGAAAGTTCAAAAGTTTTTTTTTGCATCTCACATATCCACTTTACTCTGGAGCAATTCGCTTGCATCTGCCATGCACTCTGTTCTTTATTTGGGTTTAGTTTTCTCTGTGTGTTTTTCAACTTAATTGATGTGTACGAATGATTTTGTGTGAATCAGTTCTCTTCCTGATATGAATCTCGTTACATATGACTAAATTTAGTGGCTGTATTATGAAAAATTTGAACTTTGATAAGGTTAAGTATGATTTCAATTTTTAAAGCTCTTAAACGAACTCCCTGTTAAGTAGAACTTATTGAATTTGAGTAGATGTTTATGGTATTTGGCCAGCTGGTTGTGTGATTATTGTTCTGTTTGGGTATGACGAGATAAAAACATCAACTTTCCCTCTTTTGTCAATCAGTTCTGTCTTCACCGGATAGTTAAGACGCCAAAATTGCGGAAGAGATAACTTTATTCTGAAAAAAATGGAGACGAAGAATGACAAGTCTAATGATGCTACAAGGGCCGAGGAGATGAAAAATCAGGCCAACGACGCTTTTAAAGGTGTGTCTTTTTTGTTAACGTTAACATAATCTAGTGAAATCAGTATTGATTTAGGGAATAGCTCACTAAATATTGTTACTTGCTTACAGATCACAAATACTCCCATGCTATTGATCTATATACACAGGCTATTGAACTCAATGGCAATAACGCTGTGTATTGGGCAAACCGTGCATTTGCTCACACAAAACTGGAGGAATATGGCAGTGCAATACAGGATGCATCAAAAGCCATTGAAATTGATTCAAAATACTCTAAGGTATCATTCTGTGACAAGATGTTGCCTTTTATTCTTCCCAGGTGTATTCAGCCTTATTCGCTGATTATCTACTGAATCACAGGGCTATTACAGGCGGGGTGCTGCGTATCTTGCCATGGGAAAATTTAAGGATGCTTTGAAGGATTTCCAACAGGTTGAGCATAGTGCCATTTAAGTTCTTGTTTGTTACCTCGTACTTTTTGAATGAGGGAGTCAGGCTCATATCATAATACTAAGTAGGAAATGCTCTGGGCGTCTAGCTTGAACGCACCCAAAAGGTCATAACTTGACGCATTGATCTGATTAAGTGATAAGATCCTGGAATTTTGATAGTAATGTGAGCAAATCCAGTTTGGTATCGGTTTAGAGAAATCTGTGTGTACGGTATTGCTGACATGGTCTGCTATTTATATTTTAGGTGAAAAGGATTTCTCCTAATGACCCAGATGCTACAAGAAAGCTAAGAGAATGTGAAAAAGCAGTGATGAAACTGAAATTTGAAGAAGCAATCTCTGTACCTGCTTCTGAAAGGCGCTCAGTGGCTGAGTCCGTGGACTTCCACACAATAGGTATACTCCATCTGCTTGCTTATCTTGCCGTTGTCTTATAGCTTGCAGTTTGCTCTGTCACCCCTGGCTCTTTCTTCTCTCGTTATGACATGCCTTTGATTTAGTAGTTGACAAAATGGTTGAGTGTAGCTTTAGACTAGTAATCATTCTTCTACCTATTGTCACATAATAGGGAACAAACCCAGATCATCGCCCATGCCCACCAAAACGGCTTTAGCAGCAGTTGTTGCAGCAGTAATGGTGGTGGCTGTCCGGGGATTTGCCACAACTGAGATACTCATGGTGTTGGTTTCGGTGGTATTAGGGACATATTGGTGGGGTAGCTTCAGTGGTAGTAGTGTCTTTTCTCTGGTTAAATCCTCATCCTAGGATCAATGTGGATCATTATCATGCATATCGAAGCATGGATGTGTTTCCTTTCGTGGATACTCAGTTGAGAACTGAATTGTTCAATGATATTGATCAAAACCATCTCCATAGGAGTGGAACATTTCGTAGATTTTCTCCTTTTAAAAAAAAAAAGAAACTGCCATAGCTCTTCTGCTACATTGTAACTATTAGCAATAAAAGGTGTCCATGGCTCTTAGTTTTTAACATTCTTTGACACTGGTGCTCATTGTTATAGAGGTTTTAGCCCCTCTTCAATTTACTGATGTTCTTTTTTTTTTCGATTTCATTGTAGAGGTTGAGCCACAATATTCTGGTGCTAGAATTGAGGGAGAGGAAATTACCTTGGATTTTGTGATACAGATGATGGAGGATTTCAAGAACCAAAAAACATTGCATAAACGGTTCGTTTTCTTTTTTGTGGTCTTAAACTTAGTTAACACAGTGATCATCTGGTAATGCGTTGCTGCCATAATATTTGTAGGTATGCATATCAAATCGTCTTACAAACAAGGAAAATCTTGCTAGCACTTCCTTCTCTTGTTGATATTAATGTACCTAATGGCAAGCATTTTACGGTCTGTGGTGATGTTCATGGTCAGGTAGGATTTGGTTTCACTCACTTTCCTCGCATTACTTTTTATCTCAAGTAATTCTGAGAGGCTTGAGTTTTTTTTTCTTTATACATGCTTGAGGTTGCAATAAACCTTGCACATACTAACCGAGTCCCTAGCTATATCTATGAAACTAGATTTTACTTTATCTTGGTTTGTTGGCTAGCCTTCTGCTCCCTTTTACACCAGCTAGTGCTGTGTAGTGTGCTCTATTGGGTGTGTTTGACACTTTGGTTTATTTTTGCAGTTCTATGACCTCATGAATATCTTTGAGCTTAATGGTGTTCCGTCTGAGGAGAATCCTTATCTTTTCAATGGCGACTTTGTGGACAGAGGCTCTTTCTCTGTTGAAATCATCCTCACATTGTTTGCTTTCAAGTGCATGTGTCCATCATGTAAGCTCTCTAATTCCTCTGAACCCTTGCTGTAATGCTTCTTTGATGTTCAACTTAAGAATCATTTTTAGAGCAGATGATTAATATAATACACTTTGTTTATGGGTTAAAAATTTCCAGTTCAATTGCAAATTGCTGTTTACCCATAATTAATTTTTTTAATTTGCAGCCATATATCTAGCGAGAGGAAATCATGAAAGCAAGAGTATGAACAAAATATATGGCTTTGAGGGTGAGGTTCGATCCAAGCTGAGTGAAAAATTCGTGGATCTCTTTGCTGAAGTTTTCTGCTACCTACCGCTGGCTCATGTTATCAATGGGAAGGTGTTTGTGGTGCATGGAGGTCTCTTCAGTGTTGATGGCGTGAAACTATCCGATATCAAAGCCATTGACCGGTTCTGTGAGCCTCCCGAAGAAGGTATGTTTCATCATACAAATCTGTTGTATGATTGCTTCTGTCTAATCTGGGTAATGGTTTTTTTCAGGATTGATGTGTGAACTGTTGTGGAGTGATCCTCAACCTATCCCTGGAAGAGGCCCAAGCAAGCGAGGAGTTGGTCTATCATTTGGTGGAGATGTTACGAAGAGATTTTTGGAAGACAACAACCTAGGTTAGTGTATTTTGACTTGTCTGATCTAAGATTCTCATTTGATTCTTTTTAGATGGCTATTGGCTAACGTTTGTGAATCTGGCAGATTTGGTAGTCCGATCACATGAAGTCAAAGATGAAGGTTATGAAGTTGATCATGATGGTAAACTCATCACTGTGTTCTCTGCACCAAATTACTGTGATCAGGTAACTCTAAAAACTCTCTGTTTAATTTTGAAACCGCACTAAATTACTTTATTCTTACTTATATGAAAAATATTATTGCAGATGGGTAACAAGGGAGCTTTCATTCGCTTTGAAGCTCCAGATATGAAGCCAAACATTGTTACATTTTCAGCAGTGGTGAGTGTCATATAGCTTTTGCCTCTGGTATATGGTTAAATTCATTTTGAAAACTCTTCTAATTTTATGATATTGTTATTTCACAGCCTCACCCGGATGTGAAGCCAATGGCATATGCAAACAATTTTCTAAGGATGTTCAACTAACTAAGCAAAAAGCTTCTTCAACTCAAATGCTAGTCTAAAGACTCAAAGACCAAATGTGTTTTCAGAAACATAATGATATAAATTTTTTTTTACCCTTGTCTTATGCAGTTTTTCATGTTGTTCCAAAAAAAGGGAACGATAGTATAGTATCCGGATTTAATCGGTTTTCTTCATTTTGATAAAGATGTTACCTCTTCCTCTAAAGCTGATCCAGTAACTTTTGTCTATTTTGTCTTATGTTGTGAGACGGGTAATGAATCATTCTTATTTTTAGATGAAAATCTTGTGATTACACAACAGAAGCGTGACCAAATGACCCCCCCAAAACTCTCTGTACAAACATGTTTTCTTGAATCAAAAATGAAAAATCAAAGGGTGGTTTCTTAAAGCTTCTTGTCTGCTTCTTAAAACCTTTAGATTCTTTTTTAAATAGGATGTGATTCACATATTCAGACATACAATAGATAAAAGACAAAAGTCAGTGTATAGTTCTTCCAACAGTTTTTCTCATGTAGAATTCAGTTTTTCTCATGTAGAATTCAGTTTTTCCCTTCTCTTATTTGAGTGAGTACAAACCGTGAGCTGTTAAATACACAGTCGAAAGAAAAAGCTATTAATACTATTGTTTTCCACTCCCCACATGAGCTGTTTTAGATCAAAATAGCTGTGTAAGAAGATACCTGCAGATTCTCAATAGATCTCTCCATGAATTTTGCAGAGAATTTGGCAAAAGATGGCCTTTGTTTATCAATCAACTGCTACTGAATCACAGAAATATAAGCCCTGTTTTGTAGATAAACATATCATCAGGTGATCCGAGGATATATCATCCAATGTGCATACTGTTAACTATATGATTTGTTTGATATATCTATGCATGTCTATACGTAGGAAAATGTGGAGAAAGCAAAAGGAGATGGAATTGGAAGTGGTGTCAAATCGTAAAGCACTTTTATAAGGAGTGAGAGATCCAGAAAGCATTACGTGGATTAAATAATACAGTAACAAAAAAAAGTAGATACTTTTTTTTTCTGTTTTCATGGTGCTTAGCAAAATTTGACAAGTTTAAGAAGGGAAGAAGAAATCTGGAAGATGTGTTTGAGTAATATGATTTTGTTCGATTTTTAAAATTCTTCTACTAATTCTAGGATAAAATTTATAACCGTTGGATCATCTCTTTGTAGGCCATATGTGTTTAGATCCGTACGGTACATAGTTGGGGTTCTGATTTAACCACTCCAGTGAGTCAAGGCTACGATTAGATCCTTCACTACATATAACACATACATGTACGTTTCTTCAAAAACATCTGCTACATTATTGGCAAGTGTAGTACAAATCACTTAACGTTTAAAATTTTGACATTTTCTTTTCTTCTCACAAATATATGTTTATTTATCTTAATTAGTGTAATTTTCTGAGATTTTTTTTTTGTGTGCTACGAAGAAATTACTTTATGTTTTATCAATTTAATTACAATAATCGAAATCTTTCTGCATCAAATTTACAACCCTTTTTAATTAGCTTGCGCTCTAAGAAACATTATATATCAATAAGTAGAGTAAACATAAACTGAAAATCCAAAGGTTTAACAAAAACATATTGCCACTGAAAAAAAAAAAACAAATTTATGTGGCTGTTAAAGGTTGTTCCCTATGCTTTGAATTAAGATACAAGATACACGTATGGAGTATCTATGATTCTGTTTGGGTCAAAATTCAAACTATGGATGATAAAATCTCAGAGAAATTTAGAAAGAAAGAAAAAAAGACTTGAATAATTGAAGACAGTAAATAGAGAGACATACTATGCCCACCACTTTTCAAGAGCCTTTCCTTATTAGTTTTTCTCATTAAATAAATATCTAAACAGAAAGAAAAATGATTTGAAATACCTGATAGATAAAATTCAAACTGTTGAGTGAACAGTCAAGAAAACTATTGTGAGTAATATTTGTGACAGTGTGGACTAATAGCTACACATTGTGATTGTCATGTGGTGTATTGCCTTTTGAACCAACCATCAAATTCCTCCTACATAAAAAATTTACTAAGAATTTGTAATTTTTAACACGCTCTCTGAAAATGTTGCCTAGTCATTCATATCGACATAATCTCGTTAAGGGATCATATTCCGAGATGGATCATTTTGGACCTATTCTGGATCGAATCAAGTTGGTTATAATTTATTAGGACGTGTGTTCTTGATACCTTGTCAATTTGTGTGAGTTTTTAACTCAAAAACCATCGGTAGTGAATGGATCATCCCATGTTTCTCATATATTATTTTTAGTCTCATCTTATTTCTAATGTGTTGTTTCTAACAAAAACCCAAAAAAATTTGATTTACAGTAGACATGATTCATACAAAATCGCTTTCTTTACACACTCGTCTAAGCAGACCATTGATAAATATCACATGGGTGGAAACTAATACATATAGACAGGGACACAACACAGGAAAGCCGCTCCACATAACCTGAGAGATTCGAGGAGCTAATGTATTCACAAGATTAATACCAACAAGACAAGTCATTCAAAATTTGTTCAAACAAAGGTGCTTGAATAAAGAAGAAACATGTGTCTATGGCCTTACAAAACCATCAAGTACTCTTTTAATTTGTGTCTTCTCTTTCTCTTCCCAATCTCATGTGTTGAGTCCCTACCTCTTTGTCTCTCACTACCCCACACGTGTCACTCTCAATCACTTCCACTTATAATTGCATCTCACACACACTCAAAGCCTATTCCGTATTATTTACTAGCTTTCTTTGAAGTCTTCACTCTTTTATCATACCTTGTTTAGATTCTGATTGTTCACGTGTCTCTGTCTTGTCTTGTCCCCAAATCCTTAAACTCGTCACTTAAACTCATAGAAAGCTTGAACCTTTTTACTAAGTTTCTCTTTAAGGTTTTTTACTCATCGATCATGATCTAATGCTCTTTCTTCTCAAAGATCCTAATTAACGTCACATTTCTCAACTTTTCTATTCTTTGGAGAAAGAAACTAATGAAAAAAAAAAAAAATCTTTTATGAATTCTCAGTATAATATCAAGAAGAAGGAACACACTCTCTTTCCTTTTCTCTCTCTTACACCACCAAATCCATGACGATGAAGAGAGCTTTATCGTCTCCTTCCTCACTGCTCTTCCATCTCCTGATAACTCCTCTTTTTCTCTGTCAAGCAAACAGAGTCCCTGTCACAATGCCTCCATCTGAGTCAGAGACTCTCTTCACAATCATGGAATCAATGTCATCTGATCAACAATGGCGTCACTCCCACCCAAACCCTTGCGCACCTGGCTCGTCTTGGCCAGGCATTGAGTGCAAAACCGGTCCAGACCACTTGCCTCACGTCTCTCGACTCGATTTCGGCTCTGCTCCAAACCCTTCTTGTAAATCCTCTGCTTCTTTCCCACACTTAATCTTCTCTCTCCCTTTTCTCCAATCAGTCTTCTTCTTCAACTGCTTCACTCACTTCCCAACCACAATCGTCTTCCCCATTAAGCTCCTCCCTAACTCCTCCCTTCAACAGCTTAGCCTCAGATCAAACCCTTCTCTCTCAGGTCAAATCCCTCCTCGAATTTCATCTCTCAAATCCTTACAAATCCTCACTCTCTCACAGAACCGATTAACCGGAGGAATCCCGCCGGCGATTTTCTCGTTGAAAAGCCTCGTACACCTCGATCTAAGCTACAACAAACTCACAGGTAAAATCCCTCTGCAGCTAGGGAATCTCAATAACCTCGTTGGCTTAGATTTGAGCTACAATACGTTAACGGGCACCATCCCTCCCACGATTTCGCAACTGGGTTTGCTTCAAAAACTCGATCTGAGCTCGAATTCTCTCGTCGGAGGAATCCCAGAAGGAGTAGAAAAGCTCCGATCTTTATCTTTCATGGCGTTAAGCAACAACAAACTAAAAGGTGCTTTTCCAAAAGGAATCTCGAAACTCCAGAGCTTGCAGTACTTCATAATGGACAATAACCCTATGTTCATACCTCTCCCCGTTGATTTAGGGTTTCTCCCTAAGCTTCAAGAGCTCCAGCTCGAGAATTCTGGATATTCCGGCGTAATCCCTGAGAGTTACACCAAACTGATGAACCTGAGCTCGCTGTCACTCGCTAACAACAGATTAACCGGAGAAATCCCTTCCGGGTTTGGCTCTCTGCCTCACGTTTTCCATCTGAATATCAGCAGGAATTTGCTGATCGGCGTCGTGCCGTTCGATTCGAGTTTCCTGAGACGGTTGGGTAAGAATTTGGATTTGAGCGGGAACAGAGGATTGTGTCTGAATCCCGAGGATGAGTTCAGCGTCGTTAAAACCGGAGTCGATGTCTGTGGGAAGAATGTTACAGGTGGTGGTGGACCCAGACCGTTGCCATCGAGGAAGAAATCTCAAGCCTCTCCATGTCGATGTTACGGATCTTGTTTCTTCTCCAATGCTCTGTTTCAGTTTGCTCTGTTTCTTGGTTTACATCATCGATTGGTTCTCTGAGTTGGGGATAAACCAAAAGAAATGTAGAATTAAATATTTTATCCCTAAAAAAGAGAGAAGATTTGTGTTTGTTCCCAAAGTAGACGATGATTTCAAGGGAAGTTATTTAATAATCGATTTTGGTGTGTACTAGTTTCCTATTAAAGCAATGTAGTTCATGTTGTTTTTAGTTTAATAATACTCGTAATTTTTTGGATTATTATATGATTGTTGAGTCATTATGGGTCTAGGTGTAAATATGGGTCCTGAACAACTTCTTAGCCGTGTGTATGAATGTGTGTGTATACAAAAGGAAAATAACAGATGAAACGACGTTTTTGTTTTCTACTGGATAGTAAATATTTTATTCTGGAAATTTGTTATAAATAACATCTTTTCTTGTGAAAGAAATAACATAAGTATTTGAGAAAATTTAAAATATAGGACGTATATTTTAATACTAGAAAGAGTGTAATGAACAAGAAAAATAAGGGAGCAGTTTGGACAAAGAGTGTGAAGTTATCTGATAAAACGACACAACCTGATTCAGTCTGACCATACAATAAAATTGAAGAGTTACAAGATATTGATTTATGGAAAATGATGTCAAATTTCAGGAGAAATTGTGCTTAACTCTGTAAGTATGATTTTTTAATGCGAAATTGGTTCATTGGTCACTAATGATCACTAACATATACTATATACAATAGAATATAAATAGTTTTTTCCTGTTTCAATTATACAAGTATTCAAAAATACTTGCATACGTTGTTTAACTTTTCGATAATTTTGGACAAGTGAATTTAATTTTATATACATCGGCTTTGATTACGTCAAACATTCAAAGTTACTAACATTGTATGACACATGTTTTTGGTTCGACTATTAACGCATATGAGAATTTCGCATATTTGCAAAGAATCAACTCTAGATGTGTAAACAATGTTATGTAACAATTAAATGCGAGTAGACGTCATGCTCTCAAATGATCGTGTCTAACTAAAATAAAAACAAATATGATCCACTAGTATAAACAAATTTTGGTCTATAATCCTCTTCCACCTTTTGTTTATCGTACAAATCTTGCGGATGTGATATGACTAAGGAGAGGTTAAAATATATTTAAACAATATACAACCGAAAGCACCATAAATGGGAGAAAATTATTTTATAAAATAATAATTTGTCAGTCATCTGTCTAAATCCAACTACTCTTTCTCATGCTTTCTTCCTGCAAGAATGGCCTTTCCTTTGCCGCTCTCACACATTTCTCCTTTTGTTATTTTTTGAGAAAACTCCATTAATGTGAAAAACCTCTCTTTTTATACTATATATTAGTAAAATCTATTTTCACGTACTTTCTTGCTGTTTATTTTATTGATCTCTGATTTTATCAATTATTATAGCCTTAGTTGATGGGAATTGTGTTATTGTAAAGATAAACAAATTTATCTCCTAGATGTGTAAAACATAAAAATTATGCATGAAAGATGTCATAGTAAGAAGTAAGAACCGCTGCAATTTATCTTTTAATCAGGAATGATAATTGATATGAATTTTGATATCGCATATAGTATTAAAAATAGATTCTTCATTAGTTTTTCTGAGTGGTCGATTAGATCCTTCATTAGTTGAAAACGGAAGGATTGAAAGAAATATATATCTATCACTCTCATATTCAGAGCCTCACGTGGGGGAACTTAGAATTCCAAAATTAGGTACGAGTGAAACTATACGGCAGGCCGCTTTTAACATCTTATTTATTAGACCTATCACTCTCAATCTCATATTCTTCTTTTCTTTTTTAAAACGTCATTAGACCTATTCTCCACATATATAAGAGTATAAGACTAATAACGCAATACACGACCATAATAAAGGAATAAATTATAAACGTTAATTCCCATGTATACGATAACTACACTTTGGTTTTCTGGTTAACTTTGAAAAGACTCATCCTTAAAATCGTAGATAATTCATCATGCAGGTCGAGATTATATTTTTATTTTTTTGGTAAAAAGGTCGAGATTATAGTTGACAAAAAAAAAAAAAGGTCGAGATTATAATTAACCATGACTGAAATGACTGTGACTATCATATACACTTCAACTGAAAAAAATTACAGAATTTTTGCCATACGTTTTGAAAAAGTAGTCTAATTTTGGTCTATAATTTATCAGATTATAAGATTAAATCATAATTCGAAACGAAAATGTTGGTTTCTTCGAAGGTAATGAGTGAAGCCAAGAAAAATAAAGCGAACGAAAATGGTCGTCCTATAGAGAAAAAAACTAAACACTACTGTTGGGTCGAAAGATGCATATCCGGAGGCCCATATTTAAAACTCGGCCCATTAAATACATTTCCTGGCAATCACACTGGATTACATTTAGCAAATCGAGGAAAGCATTCAACTACTACTCGTTGTTGAAGCGTCTGAGACGACGCGCATGGAACAAAAAAACACGTGTCACATTTCCATGGCGAGTATACTCTACTCTCGTATCACCTAGAGAAGGTTATATCAGATGGGAAACTGGATATGTAGGTCCCATGTAACTCTATAAAACAAGATAATCACCGTTGATCCAAAGATGGGTCCCAGTCAGAGTTCCGCAAGGCTAGTACTCTCTTGCGCTTTTCTACCGTTGATATCAGGCTATCCGTTGGATATCAAACACGTGTATATGCTAGATCGATACTCCTGCCCGCAGGGGATAGAAACGCGCGTTTCATAACTAAGAGTGACTCATCATAATAGCTTTTGCTCGCTTTCTTCTCCAATCTTTGAATTCTGATTTTGCTGGTGTTGAAAATGGAGATACCGGAGAAAGCTAGAGCTCGATTGGGTGTTCTCTCGGCGCATTTTTCGGCAAATGATCCTGTCGAATCAGTACAGGGATCTCCGGCGATCGAGCGATGTTACACGTTGTCTAATATCAGTCCCCTGAAGGGAGCCCTGACGGTCGTCGACGACCGCACCGAAAAGAAATATCAGGTCCCGGTCTCAGCTGATGGCACCGTTAAAGCTGTTGATTTCAAGAAGGTATCTTTCTCTAATTCTGATTGGAAAGTTGGAGAATTTTGTTAATATTGTTTGTGATCTTGTTTTGCCTGTAATATGGTGAATTATGTGTATATAGCTTATAAACGGGGATCTATGTTGTGTCTGAACTGCAGATAACGACGGGGAAGGAAGACAAGGGGATTAAACTATACGATCCTGGTTACTTGAACACGGCTCCTGTTCGGTCCTCGATTTCTTACATCGACGGAGATGAAGGGATCCTCCGTTATCGAGGGTACCCAATAGAGGAAGTGGCTGAGAGCAGCACTTTTCTGGAGGTTGCGTATCTTCTCTGTAAGTATTGGATCGGTGCTTCATTGCCCATTTCGGACAAACTGAGTTTCTGATCATCTCACGGATAGTGATTTTGTCGGTTTGGTTTGTTGATAGGATCGAACCGAACATTTGAGTTCTTAGTTCTAATATATTTATTTTTCTGGCAGTGTATGGGAATCTGCCCTCTGAAAGTCAGCTATCTGATTGGGAGTTTGCAGTTTCTCAGCATTCAGCTGTGCCACAAGGAGTATTAGTGAGTCTCTAGTCCCTTTTATATAGTTTTTTTCTCATGTGAATTTTAATTCTGAGACGATGTATAAAATGACAATCGTAAACCAAAACAGAACTGATGAATTATTTTTTCTAACCTATGATTGTCTGGTCCATCATTGATTCTCAATACATTCTATGCATGTCGTTCTAACTGTGCATTATTGGAAGCTATTTTAAACGGAGTTACTTGATAAATTGTGTGCAGGATATTATACAGGCTATGCCTCACGATGCACACCCAATGGGAGTTCTTGTAAGTGCAATGAGTGCCCTCTCCATCTTTCATCCTGATGCTAATCCTGCTCTAAGGGTAAGTTTGGATTACTCTCTTTCTCTAATAACATGTTTTACTCACACCAGTGTTAAGAACTAGTTATTCTTTTGAAATTGTCCACATTAACATGTTAACAAAAATAGTCTATTGGGTGCAGGGCCAGGACATTTACAATTCAAAACAAGTTAGAGATAAACAAATTATTCGCATTATTGGAAAGGTATATCTTTTGTTTCTTCCTGTGATCATTCTTAGACATGCAAAAATGTAATATTTGGACTCTGAATTTCCTGCAGGCACCAACTATTGCAGCTGCTGCTTATTTGAGGATGGCAGGGAGGCCTCCCGTTCTTCCTTCGGGAAACCTTTCTTATGCAGAAAATTTCCTCTATATGCTGGATTCCCTGTATGTCTCTACTATCTTCTTATTTGAATTAATTAGAAACTCAATTTTTAGATTCATTTTTAATTGATCTCTTAAGAGTCCATGTACTAGAAGGGAACCTTAGTATTTAGACTGTTCATAACTTGTTAGCTTGCCGTTAACACGTTTATCTTTTCCTTCTCACAGGGGAAACCGATCCTACAAACCTAATCCTCGTCTGGCTCGTGTGTTGGACATCCTCTTCATACTGCATGCTGAGCATGAAATGAACTGCTCCACCGCTGCTGCTCGGCATCTTGCCTCTAGGTACATTTCTTTGGTTTGAATCTTAGTCACCTTGATAAGAGATATATTGATTAAGAAATGTCTTCTTGTAGTGGTGTTGATGTGTACACTGCTGTTTCTGGAGCTGTGGGGGCGCTTTATGGTCCTCTTCATGGTGGTGCGAACGAGGTATGCTCCTTATTCTCCTGTTTTTATACGTTCCTGCATGTTCAATGGTCTCTGAAATTCTTGTCTTTGATTCTATTAGGCTGTGCTTAAAATGCTATCAGAGATCGGGACTGTTGAAAATATTCCAGACTTCATCGAGGGTGTGAAGAACAGGTAAACTCAATATGTGAAACTATATGCATCCGTTTTCTGGAATTTGTGAGGAGCCTTTCCATCAATATTCTCATCTCTTTAACATATTAGGAAGAGGAAGATGTCTGGTTTTGGACACCGTGTGTACAAAAACTATGACCCACGAGCGAAAGTAATAAAAAAGCTAGCAGATGAAGTATTCTCCATTGTTGGAAGGGATCCTCTAATTGAGGTACTCTTTAAGTCCGTATAGTTGAAGCTTATACTAAAAATTCATGCGCACCTTTTTATGACTATGTTTGACAGATATAATTCTGATGGTCTGCAGGTAGCTGTTGCTCTCGAGAAGGCAGCTCTTTCTGATGATTATTTTGTTAAGAGAAAGCTTTATCCGAATGTTGATTTCTACTCTGGATTAATATACAGGTAAAAGTTTGGATTCATGTTCAGCGTTCATCAGTGCCACTTCAAAAACTTCATCTAAATCTTCAAACTTGGACCATTGAAACAGGGCAATGGGATTTCCACCAGAGTTTTTCACGGTCTTATTCGCGATTCCTCGCATGGCTGGATACTTGTCGCATTGGAAAGAGTCGTTGGATGATCCTGACACCAAGATTATGAGACCACAACAGGTATACTTGTCTCTTTCCAATAATAGTTCACTTCTTTTTTTCTTTTGAGAGAATAAGATGTTTTGTTTGGATCAGGTTGAAACTTGGATTTCTCATTGGGATATTGAATGTTGTAGGTGTACACAGGCGTGTGGCTGAGGCATTACACACCACTTACAGAGAGAAAGGTGACTGATGAGTCAAAGGAGTCGGACAAATTGGGTCAAGTCTCGACTTCGAATGCATCAAGAAGACGTTTGGCTGGATCTTCAATTTAGGCGTAGATCTTTTTAGGTCCATACCATACGCTGATTCACCGCACTGTACCGCAAAGAATAAAAGAGATTGGGTTCTCTAGCCAAATGCAAAGAGGGTCTCGAGTCTTGATAAGATCATACTCAAAATTAAGAATTTACATCCTGTATTCACAAGATGATTCTCCTATATTGATTGATGGTGGAGACAGCTTTTGG
Source organism: Eutrema salsugineum (assembly GCF_000478725.1). NCBI lineage: Eukaryota > Viridiplantae > Streptophyta > Magnoliopsida > Brassicales > Brassicaceae > Eutrema > Eutrema salsugineum. The sequence continues at coordinate 11,752,794 of NW_006256908.1, read as the reverse complement.
GACCTTCCATAAATAAATCTATATGAGGAGTGTTTGTTATCAGAAAGTGTTTTTCCTATAATTTATGTGTCTGGATTGTTATCCCAAATACAATGTTTAACGTTACACTAATTCAAAGTCGTATGGTTCTACAGAGACTTTCGTTGTGACTTGTGAGATTCCTGGAGAAAAGCAACAGGCAGAAAGCAAAAAACTTTGATTATTTATTGTTACAAAAGAGGATATCATCAAGCGACACAATTTCAAAATTCGGAGTTCTTGAAACTTGAAGCATACATGCAAATGATACACTTGAAGAAATATGATCTGAAAAAAATGCGCTACACGTTACATAACATGTTTTCGTTTGGTGGCTGCATTTCTTGAAGTTGAAGGAGCAGTACCAGGAAGGCTGTTGATCCTATTCGGAGGTAGATTTCCTTCACCATAAGATTTGCTTATTGAAGTTGAAGTCACGTTCGCGGATAGGCCGGTCCTCTTTGGAGCAGAGATGCTAGAGAAGACAGAATATTAGTGAACGGAGTTAGAGAACTCAGAGGATAAAGAATGTGGATTCAGAGAGAAGAGTCAAAGAGATACCCGGAGTCAGAGTATGTTACCTGAAACTCTTCTGAACCGTGTTCCTTTTAATGGCAGTAAGATTTTTCAATTCACCACTAGAGTTGCTTCTTGAAGTTGAAGACACGTTCACGGATAAGCCGGTCCTCTTTGGAGCAGATATACTAGACAATACAGAATTTAGTCAATGAAGTTAGAGAACCGATGAATGGTTAGTAGATGGTAGATACCCGGAGTCAGATTTTGTTACCTGAAGCTCTTCTGTATCGTGTTCCTTTTGATTGCAGTGAGATTCTTCACTTCTTGACTGTAATCAATACCAAAATAAAATTTGAATTAAGAATTAGATTGTTGCTAGTGATTTTATAAGCAACCCCGAGTGACTTCTGATTGTACATTTTAAGGTGAAGGATCGTTTACCTCTTTAAAAGATCTAGTTTTGCCTTCTTCATGATGTTGCTCTTGACATTCGAAAGATTGTAACCTGATCCACTATTAGCTGCAAATAAATCGTTCCATAGAACCATTTGAGTACAAAAGCCAGAGGGAATGGAGCAATTCAATAATGACTTTGCAAGATAGATCAGATGATGCAAGAGAATCTATAATAGTGTTACCCCAAAAGGCTTTCTTAGTTGGAGGAGCTTTTGAGCAGAGCTTAGTTTGTCGACTTTGTTTCCCTGACAAAACAAATTGAAAAACATTACAAGGGAATCAAAGAAGAATAATAGATTTAGGTTAAGAACATGCTTCTCATGATAAAAAGATAGATTTGCAAAGATCATACTTGCATCTTCCGCCTTGTAACGTTGCTTCAGTTTATCAACGGCTTCCTTCTCACCCTCTTTCACGGCTTTCAACTTTGCCTGCATGCAACACATGCCTATATCTTAAGTATTTCAATGCTTCTATATATATGTACATAAAGAAAGACGTGAAGAAACAAAACCAACCTCATATAACTGTCTCCAAGTGAAATTTATTTTCTCCCGCTTCAATTCCTTCACGACAAGAATCAAGTCTTCTACATTTGCACCATAAAGCTTCTCACAGTATCTCTTCCAAAATTTATTGGTAACTGGACTAAGATCTGTGTCCTAACAAAACGAAAGCATAGGTTAAGATCAGAAACCGTCAAAACATAAAAAACAAAATTACCGAACATATGGTAAGAATCTTCTTACATGAGTACAATCCTCTATATGCATCAGCTGTTCAAGTGTACAATGTTGTAGAATCTGCTCAAGGAGATGGAAATCAACCCCACCAACATATCCAATATATCGTACATTATCAATCAAGGTCCTGAGGCAAAGATCAACAAGCGAAGGTGGTTTCTTGGAAAGTCCTTCAAACATCATAGCAGATTCTCTTTCAAGAAGAAAGAGCCTACAACAAGGAAAAAGAAAAAAAAATTCCAATATCAAATCACAAGGAGACACAATCTATACTATAACACTAAGGTAGGATACAGAATTTACCAGCTAATGATAAAACTTCACTAGGATAAATGGAATTTTCACTTAAAATCTAGTATACAACCTCAGCTTGATAATACACAAACTTCTTTTGAATAATTTACGTAAATCAAGAAGTTTGATCATGTATAGTCAAAAATTTGTACAACATAAGATAAAAAAAAGCAGATCTTCATAAAGTGAGCTAGTGCAATCCAAATCTAAAACCAGAGGATGTGATTTGATCGAAACGAACATGATCCAATCAATCAAATACCCAAATTCGAATTCAACAATCCAATTCCAAATCGAAAACAGTAGATGCATCAGGAGTTTACCAGTAAAATTAAAAGAGAGTCAAATCGAAGATTGACCCACGACGGAAACAGGTCAGAGAATTTCCTCGGCGATCGAAGAAACCTTTCCTCTTCCCGGTAGAAGCTGATAGCCGTGAAGGAGACGCCGGAATTTTGTTTTTCTTTGCCTAATCGTTCATCCACCATAACAAATGATGAAACCATTGGTTTAAGATTATATATCTCCATAACGCTGTTCTTCTAAACGCGCGTTTTCAAAAACGATTTTCGGTCCTAGTTAATTTACAAACTTACGATGCATACATACATACATACGCGCCTGTTTAATTGCCGGTTTCACGTGACGACGCCGTTTTACAGCGTATTGATCGAATCGAACCGAATAAACTTAACCGAGTCGAAATTCGTCAATTTTATATCAAAAAATCGAATTTCACGATAAACCAAACCGTGAAAAACAAATGGCCAGGAGAAGAAGACTCATTTGCGATTTAAAGATTTGGGGAAACTCTGTTTCGACGGAAAGGAATCATTTTTAAATGGACGCATTGGGTGGTTGCGGCGGCGCTGGCGGTTTCTGGGGATGGAATAGCTTCGATCATCGGAGGAAGAAGAAGTCTTCCGGCGATAGAGGTAATCAACGAAAGTCTGGATCGTCGGATTCCGTCGATGTGAGCAGAGACGGTGGCTATCGGTTTCCCTTAAAGCAAGCTGTGACGGCCGGCGCACTCACATTCACCGGTGACACGATTGCTCAGTTATCTGGGAGGTGGAAAAAGAGAAACGCTCTTAAACAATCATCTTCTGATAAACCAGACGAGGTTCGTCTGAAGAGATTTCTTTCTTTGTTGGTCATTTTCGAGCTGATAAATTTGAGAGATTTTAGTGAAAAGGTTTGATTTTTTGACTAGATATGATTCAATTTTCTGCTGTGATTTAGTGATACCTAAATTGAAGTTGGAATTTTTCATAACCAAATGTTGGTGTGAGGTCTAGTCAGTGAGTAGTGACAGTATCTTTTGATTCAAAGTGTAATGTTGGGATGATTTGATATCTGATCTTCTTGCAAAAATGTCTTTTACATTGGTTAAACTTGGTTTGACTAAGGATTATCTTTAACCTCAGGAGGAACTGTGGAACATTTTCTCAGAACATGACTGGGTTCGTGCGCTGCGGATGAGTTCTTACGGGTTTCTCTTGTACGGCCCTGGTTCTTATGCATGGTATCAGTACCTTGACCATTCTTTGCCGAAACCAACCGCGAAGAATCTAGTGCTTAAGGTTACTATTATCTCTAGCCTTTTATGTTTATCTTGCTTTGGAACATGTTGTGCTAGAGTTTTTATTTGTATCCACCGATCCCTTTTGTTAGGTTCTGCTTAACCAAGTAATCCTCGGTCCATCTGTGATCGCTGTTATATTTGCTTGGAACAACTTATGGCTGGGAAAGCTCTCTGAGCTTGGAAACAAGTATCAGAAAGATGCTCTTCCAACGCTTCTATATGGTAAGATACCAGTTAAACAAAGCTGTCCTTTTTACCATATTGTTCATTATATTTATAGTTCTTGGCAATTGCTACAGGGTTTCGCTTCTGGGTTCCCGTTAGCATACTTAACTTTTGGTATGGCTCTCTCTCTCTCTCTTTCTCTATCATTATTAAGTTATTTGGATTATTATGCATATATAGTAGGATCGGTGAGTGTAGAGTCTGAATTTGGCATTCTACATTAGATATCTGATTGAAAAGGTGTGATGTTTACAGGGTAGTGCCACTTCAAGCTCGTGTAGCATTCATGTCCATGGGTTCTGTGTTTTGGAACTTCTACTTGTCTTCAACTATGAGCAAGTAGATACACATATTATTCGATACGGGGAGACGAAGAAGACATGAAATTATAAGCTTTTTTTTTCTAAATTGTAATACAGTATAATGTTGTTGGAGGATAAACATTTGTTATTTAGATTTTTAGTTTTAATTTCCTTTTTTTAATGAACAGATATTCATGAAAGATTTTTTAAATCCATCTTATATTATCTTTCTTAAAATATACATTAACTCACTTTGATTTATATATTAAGAAAAGATACATTAACTTGAGCAATACACTATCTCTCTTTGAAAAATTGTCACTAACAATGACAAACAGAGATGTGGAAGAGCTTGTGCCCTTTAAAAAACGACATTTTTTTCGTCTTGAGATAGAAGACCAACACATCGTCGCTGTGGAGCCGCAACATCAACAACAAGTAGAAGAGCTGCCCGAAAAGTATAAGAACAAGATAATAGAGATGAAAGGCACAGAAGAGACATTAATAACCAGAAGGACGTTGACGAAGACCGATGTTGATAAAGGTCAGTCGCATTTATCTATTCCCATGAGTAGCTTGTTGACTCACGATTTTCTGACGTCTGATGAGAAGGAAGAGACACAAAACCGAATAAAAGGGGACCGAGAAGGAGGTTTATCCGAGCAAGTGATTGATCCGAGGTTAAAAGTATTGGAGCTGAAGCTGAGAAGAACTGATATGAAGAAGAAGAAGAAGACGAAGAAGGGGAGGACAGGAAAGACGAGTTCGTTGTATTGCCTGGCTTATCAGTGGAACGATGTGATCAAAGAGAATACTCTTAGACAAGGTGATATGTTGCACCTTTGGTCCTTTAGGTCTCAGCAAAGGCTATGCCTTGCGCTTGTCTTGCTTCGAAGAGAAGAAAGGTTATTGGGAAATTAGGGTTTGGGACTCTATACCCTTATTTTCTAGAAAGCCTTTAGAAAGCTGTGTTTGGTTTGTTAGCTAAGTTATTTTGATAGATCTTGATGTGCAACATTGCACGAGTATACATTTTTTTTTGTTTCTTCTGTTAGTGTTTGAGTTTTAGTAGACTAAGGTTTCTAGCTAAGGTTTTTTGGTTATTTTTGTTTGAATGGTTGTTGGCCATACATTAGATTTGTTATAATGAATTTTTAGCTGTGTTTTTGAAATTCGCTGAGTAAAAAACGAAGCTATAAGCATAAAGCCTTAATGGTACGATAGCTTGTGACCCTTACAGTTATGAAATAAACTGGTGATTAAATCTCAATAGTATTAAACTCTTTTTTGGGTAATTAATCATAATCAGTTTTAAGAAACCCAACCTTTTACACCATTGCAAGAACTTTTAGTTTTCTGTGTTTCGTCTCAAACTATACCATATATAACCGCGCCAAATAATAGTAAAACTTCGTCTGATGCCGAAACGTGGCCCGCACAATTCCGAGAACACTCTCATTGCCTGTTAATTTTCGTATTGAATAATTTTTTTTTTAGATTACGTTTTTTTTCAGTTGTATCTTTAAACTGAATTGATCGATATTTGACGGATATATTAAGCTGATATTTGTTAGTTACGAAACGGATCATAGTCTAGACAAATACTACTTTTTCTTCAAAATATCCACTACCAAGTCCTACGTATATGACTAATCAACAACTCTTTATTTTGTTTGGTTTCGTGGTTGAAATGTTGGTTAGTTTTAGGTATAAGATGGCAATGTCTTACCACATGTTAAATATGAATAATTGCCAATTATTATAATGAGTTTCTAGTGTGTTTTTTGTTTATCTATTCAAAACTCTTCTTGTCGTTGACTTAAAAAAAAAAGTCACAACTCTTTTTGTCACGCTCCCTTCCGCGTCACACGCATCTAACAGAGATATTCGAACCTTCGAAGAGCCAAAATGCAATATGAATACACGAGTATATAAAAGAAATACACGAGTATATAAAAGATATAAATGCAATGTTTTTAATTTAAGTTGAATACATCATAGACTTTAATGTGTACTCAAATGCAAATCAAAGGTAAATCTATTTTGAATGACCAATTTGATTTGTCTAATGAATTAATCAATTAATTAACAATACATATAGTGGTGTCTGAGTCTGACTTTCAGGCGCACTGTTAGTAGTGTAATTAGTGTGTTAGAAACGATTGGTCCACACGTAATTATCCGAATGCTAAAGTTATTATGGTAATTAGATACAAGGTTTAAATACCTAACCCCATTTCTTATTCCATCATCATCTCCTCCAAAACACACAAATACTAAAGTAAGAAAAAAAAAATGGCTGGAGAGGAGTTGTTGAAACTGTTCGAGGAAAACTGGTCGGAGAGACCAATCTTCAAGAAAGAAAAAAACTCTTTGAATCTCAGTGAACAAGTTCGAGAAGAAAAAGAAGAAGAAGAAGATGTGAAGAATAATCCGGTAAGCTTTCTTGTAGAGAGGGCTATGAGTGATCAGACGATGATGACGAGTTCCAAGACGAGCTTGTTTGTTTTTTCATCAGATGATTTGTTCTCGTCTCCTAGATCGGTATTAAGCGTTAAAGCATCGCCGATGAAGCTTCAGACGATTCTCTCCGGGAAAGAAGTGAATGAGTTCTCGAAAGCGGAAAGGGAAAGGGTATTCTCTGAAAAAACAGAGAAGGAAGAACAGAGGAAAAAGAAGCAGAGCAATGTGAGAACGAGAAGGGGAAAGAGTATGTCGGATTTGGAGTACGAGGAGCTTAAAGGGTTTATGGATCTGGGTTTTGTCTTCTCCGAGGAAGACCATAAAGACTCAGATTTGGTTTCGATTCTTCCTGGATTGCAGAGATTGGTGAAGAAAGATGATGGAGGACTGAGAGTAACAGAGGAAAACATAAGCAACGGAAACAGAGTAGCGAGACCCTATCTGTCGGAAGCGTGGGATCTTTGTGGAGGGAGAAAAGGGAAGAGACAGATGACGCCGGAGATAAAGTGGAGAGTTCCGGCGCCGGCGGTTAAAGAAGTTGAGCTGAAAGATCATCTAAAACTTTGGGCTCATGCAGTGGCTTCGACTATTCGATGATAATAGCACAAAAGCTATATCCGATCCTTTGTGTATCTGTTAGCTTTGATTATTCTGGTTTTAAATTCCTGGGAATAAAAATGATTGTTCACAAAACTTCGATTTTCGTTGAGATGCGAGAAATCTCTAAAGATGACAATTGAATAAAAGCGTCATTTTCGGGAAAAGAGAATTTACCATTAAGTGGTGGGCCAGTCTTCTTATCTATAGATAGAATAAATTTATAATTGAAGCTTCAGTTATACTCCTTCCGTTTCATAATAAATATCGTTTTAGATTTCATTTTTTTTTAAAAAGAGTGTTATTCTGCATTTTCAATATAACTTTTTACTTTTATTTCCTGTTTTATCCCTCATTTAAAATAATAGTGTTTATAATTAAATATTATAAAAGTATATTAATTAGGGATATATTTGTATATTTTCTTAATTTCTTAATCTATGTGAAATGTGTCAGACATTTTTCTGACGACATGGAGGGAATACATTTTTCTGAGTTATTTTCTGAGTATAAAATTATTCTGAGTTATAAAATTCTGAAACTACAATTTTTTTTTTCTTGTTACATTACCAGTATATCAAAAAGAAATTTATCACTCAGAAAATTCGCTCCTATGTTTTGGTCAACTTCTCCCTTAGGCACTTCTAACTTATGTCTAGCTTTTGTTTTTTCTTTTTTTTTTCAGCTGAAAAACTCAATAACTTTCTCCAAGCATTTAAAAGCCTTCTCTCTGATATCGTATTTAATTCCTCAATTCTCGCTCTCTGCTGTTCTCTGAAATTCGGTCATGAATCTCCCCAAAAAAATTTGATTACAAAATGTTGAAACTGTTTTTTGGATATATATAAATATATATGTGGATTATGTATATTTATATATAAATATATATGTGGATTATTGCTGTAAATCTGATAATTTGTTTACTCCTCTTTATTGTTTGCGGAATCTTTGGATTATGTATGTATCGTCAATGGCTATCTTTTTCTAAGAACCCCTCATCTACTGCTTCCATTGTCGATCACGATGAGGACAGATCCAATCAAGTTTGAAGAATTATGGGATTTTTGGTTTAATTTGTTATTACTTTTTTTGTTTGGATAAATAAATTAAATGTATATGATTTAATTCAATATGATAATTTTGTGGTCATCGTCTTTCAATGGAATTAATATGTTTTGCTCATCTTTTATGGTTATACGTTCAACGTTTTAGACACTAATTTTCACTAAATGATGAAACTTAAGTAATTGGAATATTATATATATAAAAGACCTAATCGTGAATGAATTAGTTATAATTATAATTTGATTGAATATGTGTTCATGATCCACACTCAAGAATACATGCTTTGAAGGGTAAGCAGTAAGCATGTGCACATTCATACGCTCTTCACTGAAATCGTCTGTAAGGAACTAATTAATAGACACACGATCAAGAAAGTGACATGAACGAATACAAATTGTTAGATCCAAAAAAAGCTCTCAAATAAATAAAAAAGAATCAAAACTCATTTAATCTAAACACCAACAAATTGAGTGAACATCTACTATAGCTAAGGAGGATGCGTGATGCGTCCATCTTCTTCTAGGTCGTACTAGATGGTAGCTTTGATCTTCAAATATATTATATGTAAAACTGTCGAGTGAGAGAAGTATAAGTATGAGGACGAAGATCATCGCCGAAACACACAAAATGTCAATCTTATTCTTATGTCAATCCATTCATGTGACCCCGCTGGATGGTCCATCAATGTTGCTTAATTTTGCAACAACCACAACTATGATTATTATGATCAGCCCTATCGTACGTTAACAACATCGAGTATATACACATATTCTTTTCAAGGTTATGATTCTTATATATTAATTACTTCATTATCTAGTTACTAAAATCTTACAATGTTCCTTTTAAGACTGATTTTTTTTTTCTTAATTCTTTTTATACACTTGTTTATCAGTTAATGTTAAAAATAATAAACTTAAAGAGGTATATTACTATTGGTTTGTAATTATGGAAAGGAAATAAAATAATGTATGTATAATTCTTTCCGTACATACATTATTAAAAACACAGTACAATAATTAATTAAAATATTTGATACAATGTCGCCAATTGTCACAGGGTTGTTTTGCCTTGCCATGTCACCACTATCCACACAATTATTTAATGCATAAAAAGCGAATGTCTTTATTTTTTTTGTCATTAGTTTATTCAAATATTACAAACACGTGCCTTACTATTTTGGGCTCCATAACTATGGGCCAAATATGCTATGCTGATTCACCGTGCGTCTCGGAAAGACGCAAGTCAGTACGGAAGAAGCGAGTGAGAAATTTGTCACTACTCTGGATATTTTCAGTAAAGAGACGAAGGAAGAAGAAAGAAGAAAAAGAGAGAAATAGAGACGACGAAAGAGGAAGGAAGAAAGCCAGAAACCATGCCAATGACTGATACGCAGAGCTCTGAACAATCTTCTTCACCAGGTATGTCTCACGACTTAAAAAAGACAACGTACGGTGAAGAATCGGAAGCTGTTTAGCAGAAATTGGGAAAACAACTTAGATAAGATGTTCCATTCGAAATTTAACCAGAATCTTGGTGGAATTTAGACTTATAAGCGTTTGTTTTTTTATGCGATTCTATATTCCTAGTCACTGTATTCAGAGAAACCTTGTTCTGCGTGTTGTTGATTTTGTTGTTAAGTGCAAAGAAGAGTGGCTGGATTGAAGACGAGGATAGTTGCTTTGGATTCGGGAGTAAAATCTGTGAAAGAAGCTGTTGCAAATGTAAAATGCATCAAAGAAATGTTAGAGGGGAAGCTCAACAGCTACAAAGCTGACTTGTTTTCAAACGATGTTACCACTATTCAGTTTCTAAAGGAAATGGAGGACAACGAAGGAACACTCAGGTGATTTCCTCTTGCTTGTTTATCAAAAAATCGAATTCCTTGTACTTAATGACATAAACTTTACGTTTGTGTTTATGGATTGCTTTGTGATGCAGAGTTGAATTTTTCAAAATGGTTGATAAACTGCACATGGAAATAAGAGATTTGGGAGATTATGTAGCTTCCAGTTTGGGCAATGGCTTTGCAACAACAACAAAAAGTGAGAATCCGGAGGACCAGAACATACAGGTGATTAAAGAGCTCAATGAAAAGATTCTTGGATTAGAGCAGAAAATGGTGGTGATCGAAGAAGATAAAGAGGATCTCAAAAAGAAAAATCCAAGCCTCGACATGAAGCTCAATGAGCTTGAAGAGTCAAATTCAAGCCTCTACATGAAGCTCAATGAGCTTAAAGAGAGAAATTCAAGCCTCGACATGAAGCTCAATGAGCTTAAAGAGAGAAATTCAAGCCTCGACATGAAGCTCAATGAGCTTGAAGAGTCAAAGTCAAGCCTCGAAATTCAACTCAAGGAGCTTAGAGAGTCAAATTCAAAGCTCGACATGAAGCTCAATGAGCTTGAAGAGTCAAATTCAAGCCTCGAAGTTCAACTCAAGGAGCTTAGAGAGTCAAATTCAAGCCTCGACATGAAGCTCAATGAGCTTGAAGAGTCAAATTCAAGCCTCGAAATTCAACTCAAGGAGCTTAGAGAGTCAAATTCAAGCCTTGACATGAAGCTCAATGAGCTTGAAGAGTCAAATTCAAGCCTCGAAATTCAACTCAAGGAGCTTAGAGAGTCAAATTCAAGCCTCGAAATTCAACTCAAGGACCAAGAGCAAAAAGAGCAAAAGCTTACGAAAACGTTCACAGAGGTAACTAAACAGTTCTAAATCTTACTCACTTTAATCCTGAGACAAACGCACGTTCTGAAATTTTGCTCTTCTCAATATTCAGGTTAAGAAAGACCTGCAGGACGAAAATGCAGAGTTATTGGCACTTCAAACAAAAATGATTGAAGAACTAGACGATGTTACCAAAGGTTAAACAAAATGAGTTCAGATCTACATGTCACCAAACAGGTTCATACTTGTAAATTCATTGTGACTTTATACTAGAAGATTGAGTATTTTTGTGTTGACTCATCTTTTTTGAACCTCTAATTTGTTTTTTTTGTTCTCAGAATGCGTCTAGTGGGAACCACATCATTGATTCTCCACTGCAACAAATTGTCAATCGTCTTCCAGAGCCAATGAAAAAGATCATTGCTCCTAAAGGGAGCATTACTGGGGATGAGCTAGGAATCTTCATGGGAACATTTGTCAACATAACTGCATATATAGTAACTCTGGCAAACAAGAATCTGAAATTCACAGCAATGACAGGATTTGCAACTTTACTTGGGGTTATCATTGGGACAATGTTCAACAATATTGTTAGCTACATATCCACGGTAAAGTTTTCTATAATTAGATAGTTATTTTTGCTAATCCCATTGAGAATAGAGTTGTTGGTTGTTGCTAGGTGTATGTCTCATGATGCAACTTGATCCTTTTAAAATAAATTCTAGATTTTATTGTTTTTTTTTATAGTGGACAAGGGTTCATAATCTCAAGACTTTTATACTTTGGATTATACTTTGGTTGTAGACTTTTATGAGTTTATCCTTTGGTTGTAGACTTTTGTTTATGAAGTGTTTTGGTTTATGGTTGTGGCAACATATGTTTTTTTAGCCCTCTCTACTTTATATTTCAATGAATACCCGACGTAAAAAAATTAAATAGATAATAACACTGAAACACTAATTAAGAAGTATATTTTTTTTAAAAAACCCTACAAGGAAAAGAAAAGATATGTAGAACTAATAATCTGAGATCATTGTCCCCAAAAATCAGCCGCCGTGTTGATCTTCGACTAAACCATCTGAACTCTCTTGGATAATCACTCCAGCCGGCTGCAACCTTCCAATTTCGATATTGCGTAAGCGAAAATATTCCTTTTTATTTTCTTCTTTCTCAACCAGCCAAAGCAATATTCCTGTATAAATGAGTAAATAGATGCAAACAAAGCAAAGGACTAAGGTGAAAATGAAATCTGCATTGTCTATTATATCATCACGCCGTGAGTCGAACGTTGGAGAAGTAGATGAAAACGGAGGAGGTGCCATAGATTCCGTTATTACTATTATTATTCGTTGATCGAGCATATATAACTAAAACAATTGTAAGACTACTTATATATATATAATTAGTACGAGAGGGCTAATCCTGATCCACGTTTCCTATTAAAAAATAAAATAATAAAAGTATAACAGTTATCTAATCTAGATTTTTTCTTGTTTAGAGTTTGTTAATTAATGCATATTCTCTTAAATTAAGTCCCATTAAATTATAAGATTTAGTTAATTAATTTATAAATGATAGATCTCCCAATCGATGTTAAATTAGCAGATTTTATACACGGGACTTATATCCATTATTTGAAAATATGCATTAATCTATATGTGTATATATATATATATATATGTATATCTAGTGAGCCTTAGGTAAGGTAAACAGCTCTTATATGTTTATTTTCTATACAAAGACTTTCACAATAAGGTGCATTAATTCTTCTCTAATCAGGATTCAACAAGAAGTGCTTGAATTTTCGGAGTCGGTCTCGTAACGCCATGGATACATCACGATATGAAGAAACTGTAAAAGTGTTGTTTCGGATAATGATGGTGATGACCTTCATTGTTATCCTTTTCGGCTCTTGTCTTTGTGGTAAAATGTGCTCGCAGATGTCGTCTAGTCAGAAAGATGAAAAAGATTATGCATCTGAATTTCAACCCATTAATATATCTAACGTATGAGCTTAATGGTGGACGATCAAGGCGAAGCACCAAAGTTTGTGAATGAAGATAAAATTCTTCGTGTTTAGGAATTAATTATGGAATAGCTTTTAGTCACTTTTAGTCTTTAGAGGTTTTAATTTTTGTTGAAGATTTTGTTTTATTTATATCACATATAAAGATTTTAAATATCTGCTTAATTATATAGCGTTTTTATTGTTGTTGCTACTATCTTTTTAAAAATCTATCAGATATACATTAATGATCTTGTGGTTATATGTATTTATCTTCTGGAGACAATTATCTTTAGAATTTATCATTCAATATAAGAATATATATATATATATATATGAATCAAAATCATATTTTTTTGGTTCAAAATACGACTAGCCACTCTATATACACAAGTGTTTTTCTCTTTTATAAAAAATTATTGAAGACCTTTGGTTAAACTATAAGTCTATAATATCACAAATTATCTAGTTCGTTTGATTGCTTGACCATGGGCGATTATAGTGTAGATTCGCCAGAAGAAACGTTATCAATTCTGTATTTCATGGTTGGAGAAATATTCCTACTCCTTGTTGGATGTGGAATCTTTGGATTGTGGGTCTTTCGTCAGTGGCTATCTCTTTTGAAAGAACCTTCATCTACTACTCTCATTGTTGACCACGACGAAGAACAAGGATTAAATCAGGTTTGAGGAATTATGCGATTTTTGGTTATATTTGTTATAAGTTTAAAAAAAAATATGAGTTCTATATGATAATTCTGGTCATCGTCTTTCAATGGATATTGTATGTTTTGTTCATCTCTCTCCTCGTAATATTATGGTTGCGTTCTACTTTTTTACAAACCAATTTTAATTAGAATATATATAAGATCTAATCGTGAAGGAATTAGCACTTTATTAATTATATATGTGTTCGTGATCCATCAATTGATGATTGTAAAAGCAAATTGAGAAACTGAGTAAACAACGCACAAAGCCGAAGAGCAAGAAGGTGACATGAATAAATAGAATTGTTAAATTCAAGAACACTGAAATCAATAAAAAAAGGTAGCAAAACTGGCTTCATCTAAAAACAAAAAAAAAAAAAATTGAAAAAAAATGTCTATTAAAGCTAAGGAGGATGTTTTCATCTTCTTCTACGTCATAGTAGTAGATTGTAGCTTTGATCTTCGAATATATTCCACGTATAAATCGTCGTCGTGTTCATTATAATTCTTGGCATACCGGAGTAAAAAGAGGCAGCCAAAGAGTGAGAGAAATATAAATATTAGCAAGAAGATCATCGCCGAAAACACAAATATCAATCTTATGTCGATCCATTCAAGTGACCCCTTTGTTGGATGCTTCATCGATGTTGATTTAATTTTGCAACAAGAACTCTAATTATTATGATCAAGCCCTATCATTATATACCAACCTATATATATATATATTCTTGATAGTATCAAATCATTAAATTAACTCAATATATCACATCACTATCTAGTTATTAAAATCTTACTATGTTCCTAAAACAGTTGACTTTAAGAACATATATTAATTTATTGTTTCACAAAATTTGAGTTTTTAAGATTTTTTATTCACTTTTTATTAGTTAATATTAATAAATAATTAAGTTTAAGGAGTATTACTATGGTTCATAACTACGGCAAATAATGATGTATTTATAATTAAAGATGAAAATTATTTGGATATAATAATGTCAACTCTTCATACCCAAAATAATAATAACAACGATAATCTCAACTCCTGTTTTTTTGCCACGGTGATACGGTGATACTATAATAGCTTAACATTGAAAACGTTTATACACTTGTTCTTTTTGTTTTTTAATTACTTTTGCTTAAGTCGATGTGAGGAGAAAGCTATACAAGTGTAGAACGGGACAAATATAACACACGACCCGTACCAAATGAAGCTATTACGTAGCCATAGAACTATAGGGAAATGTCTCCATACAAATATAACACACCCAGAGACCATTATGACTCATGCCTCTGGGTGGTTTTCAGTTCTCTCCTCTGGAGGCAGAGTCCGGGAGTTTGAAGGTGGGCCGCTTATCCACGCCTCTTCGTGAGTATTCCCTCCATCTCCTAGCTGCTGCGGCAGCTCTCTGTGCTCGTTCTTGTACTTCTTCCTCTGTCATAAACATCAAAATTGAGTAACTCTTTTATGATCATCGATCAGCCAACGAGGAAGAGAGTTCACTACCAATCTTACCGCTTTTCTGGTATTGATTCTGTTTGCCCCATAGGTTATCCCAATAGGTAGGTGTTTCCTCTGTGCTTTTCCGCTTCATCATTCTACTTCTAGCTTGATTCTGAAACATAACATAGGTAAGCACAAGGTGATCATGAGGTTTGTGATCTTTCAAATAGTTTTGCAAGGTGATGAATGGTAGTTCATACCAAAACTTTTGCTTGCCTCTTTTCCCATCGAGATCTCGCCTGTTATGGATTCAAAGATTGATCATCAGTTCAATGAAAGATGAAGAACAATAGGCTACCTTGACTCACTAAGGATGAAAACATGGGCCAAAGTCATTTTCAAAGTGGGAATAACAAAGACTAAACAGTCGAAAGATAAAGGACTAGTAGGAACATTGCAGCTATCATCAGCTTACCATTCTGAAAACATCAACTGCTCCTGATCCCATTCCAGAAAGCATCAGAGCAACCTGATCAATCAATGACAATGCCAAGAGATTAATGCAGGAGTTTAGTAACAAATACTATCAAGCAATGCTTTATGTTTCATCTCAAGTGAGTAACAAGATAGCTACAAGAGAGATGCTAGTCTTTACATTAACTCTTTCAACCCGTCGCATTTCGTCTTCAAGCAATGACAACTGTGCAGCTGATGTCTGATAGATACAATCCACCGGGCTGAAGAGAGAAAAAAGGAGAAATTAGTTCTCTGAAATTTGCTAACAAAGATCCTGAAGTGAAGTCCACAATCAGTTGCAGCATCTACAAGAACATATTAGCTTACCATGTTTCAACTGCTTGTTGAACTAAATCTGGGTTGCCACGCTGGTTACAGGCCCTTGCTCTTCCAAAGTCTTCCTCAATTTTAAATACATCTGGAGCCACATTGGCACAGTTTTTGCAGCCTGTCATAAACAGCAGACGCAGATGTAGTTACTTCCAAGATAGTCAGTGTTGGTCTTTTCAATTATTGCTACCAAAGCTTGAACTTGGCCTCAAAATGAAATGCATCTTGACGAAATCGAAGACATACCTATACAAGCAAACTCATCAACAAAAACATGATCCTTTGGGCTGGATTCATCTAGAAAAGGATTGATGGCAGTCACTGCATACCCATGGATTTCATCGTAAACCATACGCTGTACAGGGTCACTGAGAATCTGCAATTGCAACGGTTATCGGTAAACCAAAAAGGCACATACTTTACCAACGGATACAGAGCGTATTCCAAGTTAGAGTAAAAAGCTCACCTCATAGATATCGTTTATGAACATGCAGAAATTTGTAGTTTCTGGGTCATTGCCACTCAAATCTGGATGGCAAGATTTCATACAGTTATAGTACGCTTTCTTAATCTCCTCCTGTGTTGCATCTGGAAGCTATTGACATAGCAGAGAGGAGAGTCATCAAAGTTACAAACTTTTTGATCTTTTTTACAATTTCGAAAAAGACGAATCTAGTTTAAAAGCGAAGAAGTGTGGGGAAATTACCAGTCCGAGAACGGCATAGTAATCATCGTCGACATCACCGGTGGAAAGAGAAGAAGCATCCTCAGTTGCAACTCTTAATCTTCCGACGGCGCCACTTCGCCCTTTTCCGGCGTACGAAGGTAAGCACACACCGGTCTTCGCCGAGAATCGCGACGCACATGATCTGGAGCTAAGAACAGAGTTCTGGAACTTGAGAAGATCCGTACAAACAGGGGAAAGTAGCTGCGCCATTGATGAACAACCTCAAAAGGTCCGGTCCGATTCAAAAAATATCGTCACCGTAATTTCAATTTCATTCGCAGGAGACGATTTATTTGAATTAATATATTTAGATTTTTTTTTTGTGTGTGAAGGGAATGAGGAAGAAGTTAAGGCGTGCGAGGGTGAGAGTGCTGACGTGGCAGGATAAGAACCACGGAAGCGTATTTGGAATCTGAGATGAATCTAGCGGCGACCGGCGAAAGCGTGCTTAACCGGAGGTGGCACGTGTCAGCTAGTGGAGACATGTGTCTCTTCACGCTTCAACTACCCGCCAACAAGTTTTTTCTTTTTTTTTGTTCTCTTTGTTTGCTTGATCTCACACGAAATCAAATTTTGATAAACTCAAAAATACAAAGATTAAAACAAGCCCACGTTTCTCTCACGTGACATCTTTCCCAAATTAGACTACCACCAAGTCCTTTCTTCATCACTCCTTCCACTTTACTCTTTCCCTGAGGAGGAGAAATGGAGTCATGTAATAGATGTATCGTCAGTTTCCTCGTTTCTTCTCTCAAACTTCCAAAACCTTAACTTTTAAATGTTTTCACTTTTGGTCTCTTCCAACAGATGTCTCTTTGGTATTGAAAGTTGAGAGCTTTCATTAATTTAGCGCCACTGCTAGCACTCTTGCGACTAGCAAGGTATGTTTTACGCTCTGTTTCGTACTCTTATCTCTCTAGGAATCACTGGTGTCAACTAAAATCATGATTAGTTTTTACAAGACTCTGAATTCACTCTGTAGTTACTGTGTCTGAGTCCAAATTGCTGAAATTTCTAGCTTAGTTCACTCTGTGTTTTAGGGTTTTAGTACTAATGGTTGCTAAAGATGAGATCAGCCGTCTACCAGACGAGTTTCTTGGACGTATTCTGTCTTTTCTCTCCACAAAAGAAGCTGCTTCAACCTCAGTACTGTCTAAGAGATGGAGGAATGTGTTTGTTTTGGTTTCCAATATTGACATTGATGATCGTCAATCTGTGCGTAAGACTACTCGACGAAACCGGAGTGACACCCCCAAAAATTTCATGGCTTTCGTTGACAGATTGCTTAACCTTCAAGGTGATTCTTCTATTAAGAAGCTCACTCTAAAGAGTCATGTCGGTGTTCGAGGTGGCACTGACTCAACTCGTATTCGAAGCTGGATTCTCAACGTGCTTGAGCGTGGTGTTGTGGATCTTGATTTGTTCATCTCTTCCAAAGGAAAATCTTCACCAGTGCCTTCGTTGATCTTCAAGTGCAAGACATTGGTTAAGCTGAGACTAGCTCGTGGGTTCACGATCAAGCTTCCTCCGGATGTTTCTCTTCCTATGCTTAGCAAATTATATCTTGACTCTGTTGATTTTGATGGAGATGGTGATAATGTAGTTGGAACTCTTCTATCTCGTTGCCCTGTTCTGGAAGAATTGGTTGTTGAGGAGCAACGACGGGTAAAATGGAATGGTTCGGTGTATTCTCCATCTCTAAAGAGACTACACATCCGATCTGATCACAGTCTTACAAGTATTTCCTTATATGCTCCTAATCTTGTCTACTATAAACACTCTGGTTATGTTTTGGGTAAGTATCCAAATGTTAAGCTGGATTCCCTCATTGAAGCTAGACTCAATCTTCGGATGGATGAAATAAGAATGCAGGGAGTGAGACATGGATCTGTTGGTTTTATCCCCGCTAATATTATAAATCTCATTAATGGAATCAAAAATGTTCGAGTACTTCACTTATCCAGCGGCACTCTAGAGGTAAGCTTCCTAATATCTTCTTTTTTCCGTGTACCATTCTTTTTTAGGCTCATGGAGCATGAGAATCACTCGTGGCTTTTTTTTTTAAATTTTGTATTTGAGTGACAGACTAACACATTTTGTTTGGTTTGTTTTGTTGAAGCTTCTTTATTTCTCCTGTCAAGAAATGCCATTGTTCGACAGCCTTGTTAGTCTATCCATTGGGAGTGACAAGGAAAAAGGATGGCAAATGCTGCCACTTCTGATCAAGAGTTCTCCAAATCTAGAAACTCTCATCTTCATGGTATCTCACGACACACACACACACAAACACATCCTAAACGCCATAGATATTGATATGTCTTTAACCTTAGATTCTTTGTTTCTATTATGCTTCAGGGTCTCGATCACTACATAACAAACAAATGTGGGGATGTATGTGTTTGCTATGACTCCGAGGAGAGCATAACGTCTTGCCTATCATCATCCCAAGTGAAGGTGCTTGAGATACTGAGCTATCGAGGAACTACAAGGGAGCTGAACCAAATGAAGCATTTCTTGGAGAAGTTACCGTGTCTTGAGCTGGTGAAAATTTGCGTGGTAAACAACTGTAGTAACGTTCAAGTCAACATGGAAATGAGGAATCTTATGATGCTTCCAAGAGCTTCATCAAAGTGCAAGATCCAAGTCATGTTTTTAACGAAACACAACCAAGTGATGTGATGAGTAGCAGAACATTGTCATATTGTTATGTTTTTACCTAACTAGTAAGGAAGCTTTATTGTTTAATGTTTATGAACATATCATGATATGTTATGAAATGATTGTGTGACTTAATTCTATTAAGTAGAAGAATCTTCTTATATACTTTTGTTTCAAATTCTGAGCAGCATTAGATCTTTTTGGCGTGTGCTATTTTTTATCAAATATAAAAAACTTTATCAAACAGCCAACACATTTATATATTTGTTATTATTAATAAAGAAAAAGCAAGACTTATGATGGCCTACTCGAGTTACGGACTAATGTGGGGAGCACTCCCTTTGTTTTATAAGCTCTCAAACAACAAAAAACTAAGGAGACACAAAGACAAAAGCCAATTCGATCCATTGAGCTATTAAAAGACTAACCTAGGAAACAACAAATCATAAAAATGTTTCAAAGATTCAGCATTCGGAAACAGTTTCCTGGAAATGAAAACACTGCGACAAGCTTTTATCTTTTGACTCTACTGCTCATTTGAGCTGCAATTTGGTATAGTGATCCGCTGCCCTAGATAACGATTGAATCGATACCGGATAACCCTTTCCCATCTGCATAGAACCATTAAAAAAAGTTTTCATTTATGCTCAATGGAATCTAAAAATGTATCAAAGAGGAGATATTAGTGGATTTAATTCAAAAGCTTACCGTACTGCATAAGTGGAATGCATTCACATAACCTGCATATTTGGAAGCTGCAGAAAAAGCAAAAGCGTAAGCACTCAAATCAACCAAACAAAGATCTCTATACAAAATTATAAACTTGGTAAGACTTATTACTCTTTTTCAATCCGGCAGGCTTAGCCAGCAAAAGGGCGTTCATAAATGCACCAACATTCTCTCGCAAAGCATCCTCAGGAAAGCTCATCTGGTTAGGGAAAGTGTTCTTTGTAAGAATAAAGCTAATGAAATTAGGATAATTTTTAACTCTTTGGGAAGGGATGTAACCTTTCCAAGCGGCACATGAAGAATCGAAGTTTTATCCATTCTGAATTTTGTATGTCCAGCTTTTGCGTCTTTCACTGCTTTCGCCACATCCTTGGTCACACTACCTTGCTACAACAACAAAAATTATATTGGTTATAATAATTTAAGGGCAAGAGGTAAGCATACTGAGTGATACATTAGAGTAAGATGTTGAGTGAAGACTCCAACTCACTTTGGGGTTTGGCATCAAACCGTGATTGTTAAGGATCCTTGATATCTGTGAAGAAGCAAACAAACACCATTTGAAAATATTTAGTGAGAAGATATTGCCGCCATCATGTTTCCAACGAATTTGGATAAGTGCTTAAATCCAAGAACCTTGTAAACACGGGGCATCATTTTCGGAGTTGCAAGACATCTGTCAAAGTCGATCTTGCCACTTTCTGCAGATAGAGTTAAGAACGAATAAATAAATCTACCATCGGAACAGAATTCGACAAACAAATATTGCCACTGGAAATGAGATAATTCAGGAGAGAGCCAAAGGCAAGCTTATGCAATTCGATGTCAGTACTGAATTATGGAAGCAGGATGAAGTAAAATGCATTGGTTCATTACTCAAGATTTCCTCAATAAGCTCAAGACCACCGACGACATCAGCTCCTGCAGCTCTTGCATCCTCTGCATCAGCTCCCTCAGCAAAGAAAGCCACTTTCACATCCTGAACAAGTGAAGATCATTTCTTCATATCACATAAAGAGCTGATATATATCAATTACCATGAGGGATTAGAGAGGCATTTCTTGTACCTTTTTAACAGAATGTGGTAGAGCCAAAGTACCACGAACTATCTGCAGTTTAAAC
The DNA here is from genome assembly GCF_000478725.1 of Eutrema salsugineum. Lineage (NCBI taxonomy): Eukaryota > Viridiplantae > Streptophyta > Magnoliopsida > Brassicales > Brassicaceae > Eutrema > Eutrema salsugineum. The sequence goes on along the minus strand of NW_006256908.1, from coordinate 11,731,631 downwards.
AGTGATATCAGAAAGGGAAATGATTTAGAAGGACGGATAAGAATGAGAATTTTTAGAGAGAACATGATAGCGAAACATGAACAAAAATTTGCAGAGAAAAGAATACCAGCTCAGATCGGCCTTTTTCAATGCCCAACCTCACGTGCGCCTCAAGAGTTTCATCAAATTTCGCCTTGGCGTTGGACTGAACCATTGTAGGAAACAGCATAAGAACGAAAAAAAAATGACGAATATGATGGATGAGTCCAAGTTTATCTCTAGCCTTCCTAGTTACTCTGTCTCTTCAACGTTAACACAGCAATGTCTATTACAAATTTATAAGGATCCACGACTCTCACACTACCACCATTAAACAAAACGTGTTTCTATGTTTATAGTGTTTAGCATCCTCTTTTGAGAGGTTTCTATGTTCACATTATATAGTCAAACTAACAAAAAAAACGAAAATCATCTAATCCCCAACAATTGTTGCTTCCTTTCTAATACATCATTTGAAGTACCCTAACAACGAAACAAGCGAAAGTTTAATCCTTTCACATCATATAAACAAAAAACTAAATTGAACCCTGAATAGTGTAGCTTCCATTCTATTACAATGGCAGCTCAGTAACTAATACTGACCTTAATCTCTCTAATGGCCTCCATGAGATCGAAAATAGGTTTCTTTCCATGCTTCAACTCTGGTTTAAGCAATGTTGGCAAAGGAAGAGAAGAAGTATCCTCTTCCACAGCAGTAGCTCTCAAAAACCTTCTTCTAGCCCGATTCTCTGATTCAATCCTCTTCCTCTCCCTCTCCATCTCCTCCGGAGTTCTCTCTCCCTCGTCCTCACCGGCGACGCGATCCTCCGGAAGCGGAGCCACGCGCTGAGCGTAAGAAACGGGACTGATTGAAGGAGCGTCTTTCACGTATCGGATTTCTTCTCGCGTCCAGCTCGAACGATCTTCCTGGTTCGCAGATAGTGGAGGAGAAGCGACATCGGAGGTTTCAGATTTCTGATCCTTGGGTTTGGCGGCGTACGACACTGGCTCGAGTTTTTTGCGGGATTCATTCGGCGGCGGATTTAGATTCGAATCAGATGATTGAGAGGAAGAGAAGAGCCTCGGGATTTGTGGAAATGGAGATGAAAAGGGTTTGGTAAGACCTTGACGGCGAGCTTGAGAGAGTAGAAGCTTCATTGCTGCCATTGTTCACTTCTTCACTCGCAGGTCCCTTTTTCGTGTGAAGTGCGGTTTTGTGGGTTTAAGAGGATTTCCGATTTCTCCCAATTAGTTAAAGCTCTTTCTCAAAATACTATAAAACCTGAGGGGCCAAAGATATAAATATTTTGGGTTTAAGAGGATTTCGGATTTCCCAACCCAATTATCTTGTTTTCTCTCGAAAATGGAAGTATAGTTTTGTAAATTAACATTTGATCATATTCATGAGTTTTTCTAATACATAGCTAACGACAGAGACAATGATTGAGAGTGAAGTTCTTTGAAAGAGATCAAAAATGGCTGAACTGTCCCAGCAATAACTCGAACATGTCGTCAGGATTTAGAAGAGTCGTTCCTCCAATAACCAGACCAATGTCCGGTCTACCGCTCTCCGACACAGCCTCTTGAGCTTCCAAAACCTTGACAATGGAGGAAAATAGAGACAGTTGTTACAAAGATAGGCCTAAAACTGGTTAATGCAACAGAGATTAGGTGAATTTTGTACGTGGTGAAGAAACTTACCTCTCGACCATTGATTCCTCCAATGACAAAGACAAGAATGACACTCTGGTCTGCGAGGCTCGGTTTTGCCTGCAATAGTGTTTGCAAAACTTCAAATCTGTATCTCGTGAGGGATGAGGCAAAAAGGAAGTATTAGGAAGAGAGAATGAGCTAACTACTCACCTGACCAAGACCAAACCTGCCAAATCCGCTTTTGAAAATCCTTCCTACAGTTGAGGAGTGGTATTCTAAACCGGGTATCTCGTCTTTGCTCAACACCTTTGTTATAAGCCTGTAGAGTAGCCCTTTGTTTCCAGAAGGATCGCCTGGAAAGCTGCTCTCTGAAGCCAATGAGCCTTCTCTTAGTGGTAGATTCCTCGTTCTTAGACTCGATAACTTGTGGAGAAACCTAAATAAGCTGTCTACTCTATCACGCAAATCCAGTTTCAGCTGCATATCGTCATAGGACTCGTCTGCTTTACTATTGCTGTTGTCTTCTTCTTCTTCCTCCTCACCCCATTTTCCCCATGGATCATCATCAAGAGCATCAATGTCTAATTGATCATCAGAGGGAATTTCTTTGGTGTCCTCGGACTTCAGGCGCTTCAATCTGCCTTCAAGCTCTTCTGTCAACCCATTAAGAAACTTGAGATTTCCTGCCGATGGATTCTCGAGAACAGCATCGACAATGGCTTCTTTTAGAAAATGCTCTTCTTGCCAAGAGAAAGGCCCGCCTGAGCCAGATGTAGGAAAATTCTCTCCAGCAAGGATGTAACCAACTATTGTAAGAAGCAGGGCATCTCGGAAAGATAGAAGCCCCCGTGATGAGGAAACTGGTTTCTCATTTTTCTTCGCTTCAAGTTCTGCTAAAGCGCTTTTGTTGATCAGGTCACTAATTTGAGCAGCCAAACCCTGACTCGTATCACCAGCACTTACATTTAACATCATCTCCGCACTGCTAAAAGCATCCCATTTGGCACTTTGGGATTCATCAAGTGCAGCGGCTGTAGCTGCCGCTAACTGAATAATGCCTTTGTTTTTCAAGAAACACGGCTGGCTTTGGGACAATGCCCTGATCATGGCTTGTAGCTCTGTTTTTGTGGCATAACCAGGACGAGCCCTCACATTAACAGAGATATTTTCACGACGCAGAGCCTCTTGAAGCCATTTCTTCACCAGTACACTTCCATCCTTCGTTCTCCTATCAATCATGGCCTCTAAGTAAGGCGTTCCTCTATAACATTCAGTGGCGACAAGAGATCCATTTAGTAGTTCAGTCCAGTTGGTGGAAAATATCTTGTCACATTCATTAAGCAAACCTACACTTTGTGGATCAGAAGTGAATGAATCCCACCCCCGTAAAAAGGCTTCAATTCCTTCCCGAAGACCAGAATCATTAATCTTGCTTGGTTCTTCATTCAACAGTTCCCCAAGCGGCACTTGAACATCAAGGGAAGGACGATCAATGCTTGGAAGTCCTTGTTTAAGCTGTGCTTGAGAAGAAAATCTTTTTGCACGAGGCAAAGATGAAAAGATACGATCGAAAAGTGAATCCCCGTGACAGCACGGAGTGATAAGATCCAGTGTACGGTCAACAAGTAGCAAGCCGGCAGATCGCTTGCGACGCCCTACATCATAAAGACTTGACATGTCTGTCAGAATCTTTCCGACATTCTTTGATAGATCACCAAGTGAAAATATTTCCAACTTCAACTCCATCTACAATTTTTGTAAAGCAATGATATGGTCACAATCTTCAGAACAGATGAAATTAAAATTTTGACAACACAGACATCTTGTAGTGTTGTAGCTCACATGCTTCATGTACATCATGAAATAAGTTCAAAAGCGATTTATGCACTGCTAATTTACCTTTAGCGCCAGCTGGTATAGAAAATGTGCGGTAAGAGTTGCACCAGGAGGAACATCATCAGTATCAGACATAGATCCAGTACTTATGGGAGGCAGCCCAAAACTAAGAGAATCCTCATGTTGACGGGACAAGGACGCTTCAGCGACTGATCCTTGGGAAGGTAAGACAAAGGCTCTAGGAGTAAAAGGACAGATAATCATGGGGAAGTGGTGCACCAAGACTACCAAACCTTCTGCATGACCTGATGAAGTATCTACATTTTCACTTATAATAGGCTCCATAGTAAGGGATTCAAGTGCAGAAGAGAACTTAGAAACCCCTTTGTTTTTAGATATTTTGTTGCTTTTCTTGGTATGTTCATTGTAATCCTGAACAAGTAAGATTTCGTACTCTCGATATGCGTCTGGACCTAGTGGTGAATCAGGACAGGCTGAGTGAGATCCCTGTTCGTTAAACAGTTCAAATTAGTATAATTAGATAAGAAAAATTCACAGACTCAAAAAACAGAAAACCTGTTCTGAAGAGTCTTATGTATGGAAATTTCTCATATAGAAAAGGCAATGAGATTCAGAACTGCTTAATCAAATAAGGGTATACATTAATGTCATTTTGAATATGATTATAACAATCGCTAGTGTTGATAAGTCAGATACAACAAGTTGTGCTGATAAGCCACATAGCTAATGATTGTTCTTGAAAATATAATGAATGAGAGCAAGTATAGAGTTTACGATGAGCACCTCTGAGATAGAGGTGAATACTGTGCAGCTTTGAACACCTTCATGGGTGCTTAGACAACGTAGCATATATCTATGAGCATCATTGAGAAGCCGAGATGTCATAATCACAATTCTCTTTGCACAGTCAAATTTTGAATTCCAATCAGCCGCCTAGAGCAAAAAAAAACACATCAAAAGTCAAATCCTATGCCATAGATCAGAAGATATCTCATTTTCTTATACCAAGAGTATGGAATTTATGCAATCAAACAAAACAATTACAAGTAAAAAGATAAAGAAAAAATTCGGAGAGACCATCTAAGTGGTTCCTAAGCTATTCCAAAATCGCATACATTAGTATCAGTAAAATCAAACATCCCATTAAGATTTTATTATAATCAAAAGAATGCGACATTGATAACAATCTTCCCATTCTATGTCTAGATCCTCAATAACCAACACTAAACGTTGACACCCTCTTCCTTAACCAATATTGTGAAACCAAAACTACACCGTAACGAGCTTACTGCATCAAGGGAAGTCATATTTTCAAGGCTGCACACTGCACGAGCACCAAGTTCCAAGAACAGAGGAAACGCTCCAGCAAATTGAAAACTTTCTGTGCAGCCAGCATCGATATACACAATGGCATCTTTAACATCCTCTTCTATCTGCAAAAAAAAAAAAAAAAAAGTTGAGAACTTTGAGATTTCCATTTCCTCTCATCAAAGACATAGCCCAGCAAACACAAATGAGCAAAATAAGATTATGGAGAAATCCTAATGATTCGGGAAATGTCAAAATTTAGGTGCAGCAGATCAAAACGGAAAACGAAATAAGACAGAAAGATTGATAATTTCAGACTTACTTCTCGAATCGAATTGAGACAAGATATCGCGACATCGATCAGAGCCATAGCTCTCAGCTACGTTTGTCGCTAATTCCAATTACGAGAAATGGATACAGTCAGTCGGGATATAGATTGAAAATCGCCAGAAGATGAAAATACCATGAGATGTGTTGTCTGAATCAAACTAACGCCTGAATCCGTGGAGAAACTGATATAGAATGGGGCTTCGCCGGGAAATCTCACCGACGACGAGCATCGTCGCTTAGCTTGATATCGTTCGTATGATCGTACCACTTTGTTGGGCTTTTACCTCTTTGTGGGCTCAAAGGAGTTTTCCATTCAGAATGGGCCTCTCTACCTTTAGCTCATTTTTCTAAGTCAAGCTTCTACCTCTTTATTAGACATGAAGTATATAAACGATTCAAAAATATAACCTCTTAAACTGAGTCAATATTTTTATAATCGGAGTAGAGAAACCAAGTACCGATTGTCCTAATCATATTTCAAAATCAAAGGTATCGTGGATAACAACTAGGTTTAGATTTAATATTTGGTGTTTACTAGTTTAACAATGAACACTAGCATATTCGAAGGCATATATAAACAAGATCAATTAAAGTGTTTATCATCCAAATAAATAAAAATAGTGGCTCTCACGATTACATAGATAAATAAAATCTCAATGGGCTAATTAATACACACAATCCACAGAGAAATCAAATCATCATTAACCCTTTTGTACGTCAAAAAAAAGAAAGAAAAATAAATAAAATCATCAATCATGGTCGAGCCATCATGGGAAGAGCTTCTCGGCCAAGACAACTGGCAAAACCTATTGGAACCACTTGACCAGTCACTTCGTCGACTCATCCTTCGAGCCGGCGACTTCTGTCAAGCCACTTACGACACTTTCATTAACGACCAAAACTCCATATACTGTGGAGCCAGCCGTTACGGCAAACCATCCTTCTTCCACAAAGTAATGCTCGACGATGCGAGACACTACGAAGTCGTTTCTTTCCTTTACGCCACGGCTCGTGTCAGCGACCACGAAGCCTTCTTCCTAAGCTCCATGTCTCGAGAGTCTTGGGACCGTGAGACTAATTGGATCGGTTACATTGCGGTCACGTCTGATGAACGGACGGCTGAGATTGGAAGGAGAGAGATCTATGTTGTGTTTCGTGGGACGACGAGGAATTACGAGTGGGTTAACGTGATGGGAGCGAAGTTGACTCCGGTGAAGGAACTGTTGATGGACGGTGAGGATGGTCCTGAGGTTATGCTTGGCTGGTTCACTATTTATACCACGGCTAATCCAAACTCACCTTTCACCAAGTTGAGTGCACGCTCGCAGCTTCTCTCTAAGGTATTGAAATAACAAAAATGCGAATGAGTTTCCTTTAACTCGATATATAAACAAGTTGATCCCTAACTTGAATGATCTTATGAAAAAAATACAAAAAAAAAACCAATGAATATGTACGTAGCATCACAATTCTTACAAAAAATTGTCTAACAAAACACGAAACACGAATCATAGCCTTGTATTGTTCTTTTTAAATAAAATACCATTTAACAACAACAGCAACAAAAAATACTTGCGATTAGACTTTTTTTTTTCTATAAAAAACAAATATTTATAAGACGGAGAAAAACTTGTTTTAATTCTTCATTCAGTTAATTTTAGCAAAACTCGATTTTAAGTCGATTTGTTTGATTAAGAGTAAATTATGCTAACTTGTTTTACTATAGATAAAAGAGCTGCTAGAGCAATACAAGGACGAGAAGCCTAGCATAGTCCTCACAGGACACAGCCTAGGTGCAACTATTGCGACCCTGGCAGCATTTGACATGGCAGAAAATATAACAAGCAGCTATAGCGACGTGCGGCCAGTGACGGCTATTGTGTTTGGTTCACCAAGAGTGGGCAACAAAGAATTCTCCAACAGAATTAACCGACATAATAACGTGAGGATATTGCACGTGAAAAACGAAATAGATCTTATCACTCGTTATCCAGCTAAGATAATGGGGTACGTCAACATTGGGACCAAACTCAAAATCGACACGAGAGTTTCACCTTTTCTTAAGGAAACTCATCATCCTGGTGATTGGCATAACCTCCAGGCAAGTCATTCTATTTTGCTTTATTTAAATTTAAGACATGCCTGTGAGTGTGTAACCTAGTCTAACGACACGTACTCCTAATTCGTGAATGATAGAAATAATTAGGTTTAATCAGACGGCCTGCTAATTTTTTTTTTTTTAATGCATAACAATATTATGTAGAATAGTCCGTTTGCAAATAAATGAGAACCTTACCTTCCGTTTGAATTTACATTTTGCATAGTATTCAGTAAGAAAATTATATTATTTTGTATTTTAAAAGTAAGAAAAATGTGAAAATGTAAACGCAGTTCATACGAAAAAAAAAAAGAAAATGTAAACGCAGACACAGAAAAATTGACGTTTCTAACACAGTCGAGACTCGAGACTCTAATGTTATAAGTAGAACGACATTGGTTTAAATAGTTATGGACATTTTTTTGGTTATAATTAACAATTATTGTTTGGGGTGGATGTAGGCAATGTTACATGTAGTAGCGGGATGGAACGGTAAGAACGGGAAGTACGAGATGAAAGTGAATCGAAACATAGCATTGGTGAACAAATCGTGTGCACTATTGAAAGAGGAATGTTTGGTTCCCGAGTGTTGGTGGATCGAGAAGAACAAAGGCATGTTCAAGACAGAGGATGGTGATTGGGTCATGGCCACTCCAGACGACGAGGACATGCCCGTCGTCGAGTTTGACTAATTATTTTTGATTTTGCATGATTTTTCTTTTTTTTTTCCTTTGTATGGTTGTAACTTGTAAAATGACATGGAGCTTTGTGAATTGTGAGACTACTATTTACTAATAATATTCCCAACGCCTTTTAATTCATGGATGATATATAGAGGTGCATTAGAATATATATATATATATATTTTTTTTTTTTTTAATTCACCCGAAAAAGAAAACGGTTTCAAAAGTAACTCATACGAATTTGGTTGATTTTTCTTCTCTTCTGGTAATGATTGATGAACTGTATGTGGATGATTTTTGTTTTTATGTTTTTTCTCGTTATAAATGAATTGTGAATGATACTATTGTATACTCTATGGGGTATGTGCCAATAATATTCCCACAACTTTTACTTCATCAATATTCTAGATATGGATATTTATATGTGGGTCACCATTCACATGCATTATTGGCACCATCATAATCACCATTCATCACCACTTAAGTAAAAAGTCTTATCCTGTTTTATATCCCCAATAGTCACTTACTATCTCTACACAATCATTTCTCCCCAATGGCTACAACAGCAACACCATGGGAAGAACTCTTAGGCTCCAAGAATTGGGACACTCTTTTAGAGCCATTTGATCAGTCACTTCGCCAACTCATTCTCCGTTGCGGCGACTTTTGTCAAGCCACTTACGATGCTTTCGTCAACGACCAAAACTCCAAGTACTGTGGAGCCAGCCGCTACGGCAAATCATCCTTCTTCGACAAGGTCATGCTCGAATCCGCATCTGACTACGAGGTCACAAGCTTCCTCTACGCCACAGCTCGTGTTGCTCTCCCTCAAGGTTTGCTTCTCCACTCACAATCTCGAGATTCTTGGGACCGTGAGTCTAACTGGTTCGGTTACATTGCTGTCACGTCTGATGAACGAACTAAGGCTTTGGGACGCCGTGAGATCTATGTTGCTTTAAGAGGAACGAGTAGGAACTATGAGTGGATCAATGTTTTGGGGGCTAGACTTACTTCTGCTGATCCGTTGCTGCACGGACCGGAACAGAACGCTTCTGGTTCTGATTCTGGTGTTGTTGGAGCTGCTAGTACTTATAGTAGTGACAGTGAAGACGAAGAAGGGTGTAAAGTGATGCTCGGGTGGCTCACTATCTATACCTCTGAGAACCCGGAATCAGAGTTCACAAGGCTGAGTCTACGTTTACAGTTGTTAGCTAAGATGAAGGAGCTTCTGCTTAAGTATAAGGACGAGAAACCGAGCGTTGTGTTGACTGGACATAGCTTGGGAGCTACAGAGGCTGTTATTGCCGCCTATGACATAGCTGAGAACGGTTCCAATGATGATGTTCCAGTCACTGCGATTGTGTTTGGTTGCCCACAGGTAGGTAACAAGGAGTTCAAGGACGAAGTAACGCGTCATAAGAACTTGAAGATCCTCCATGTAAGGAACAAGATTGATCTCTTAACTCGATATCCAGGAGGACTCTTGGGGTATGTGGATATAGGAACCAACTTTGTAATCGATACAAAGAAGTCGCCTTACCTAAAGGATTCAAAGAGTCCAGGGGATTGGCACAATCTTCAGGTAAAAGACCTTTAAGAGAATCTTTCAGTTTCGATGAAGGCAACAGAGTAGAAACTTGCATTTTTTTGTTTTTTTGTGTATGTGCAGGCAATGCTCCATATCGTCGCAGGATGGAATGGGAAGAAAGGAGAGTTTAAACTGATGGTGAAGAGAAGTATCGCATTAGTGAACAAGTCATGTGAGTTCTTGAAAGATGAGTGTTTAGTTCCAGGATCTTGGTGGGTGGAGAAGAACAAAGGAATGATCAAGGACGAAAATGGTGAATGGGTCATTTCTCCGGTGGAAGAAGAACCTGTACCTGAATTCTAAATTGAATTTCTGTATGTTTCATATTAATCAACAATAAAAGCAGCTCTTGCTCCTGTGTGTGGTTATAAAACCAAGTTATTGATATTGATTTAAGTTTATATAAGATGAGTGATTTTATCAAGCAAACATTCAAACGGTTTTATCTTTCTTACATCAGGAAAGATTCTTCTTCGCAAAGTAACGACATTAGATCAAACCAGTGATTGTTGTTACTACATCATTAAAAAAAGTGAAACTGCGATTAAGTTTTATGTTTATCTTCAGGACTTCGCTCACTTCTTTCCACGAAGCTTAGCTCCAAGTGCTCTCTCCAGCTTAGAAAGGATCTGCTGGTTTGGGATTGCTTTACCAGACTCATACTCTTGGATCACCTGTGGCTTCTCATTGATGATCTACACAAAGAGAAGCAAACAAGTGTTTTCTTTGTCAGGAAACAGAGTTACATAAGACTGATAATAATAAGAGATATAGAGAGAAGGATAACATACTTGAGCAAGTTGGGACTGGGTTAGCTTCTTCTCTGTCCGGGCTTGCATAATGGCTTTCTTTAGCTCAGTAGGCACACGCTCATCTGGAATCACAATGGTAGACACAACGTTAAATGGAGCTTTAACATCCAATACGCATCAATGAATCAAAATAAAAAGCTACTCTCGCTAAAACCATCATAGAGACACGGAGCCAAAAGACAAAATCCGGGATTCCAATTCATCATCACCCAAACATCAATAGACAACAACCATTATTGCCTAGCTTGTGACACTTTGCATCAAGAAATGTAACACATTCAGTGTAAAACAAAAATATGAGATAGACTTACGAGTAAGGTTCTCAGTGTCATCATCAAGCCTTTTTGTGTTGAGAGATGTGCCGCTCGATGCCGCCTTGTTGGTTCCAGCATTGACTGAACAACAACACACATTGAAACAATAAAATTCAACAACATAAATCAAACCGATGTCAAACCAAAGCAGGAAAATTTTGTATCGAACAACAAACAAATCGGCGATATCAATACATCCATTTAACGCGAACAATCATTGCCCAGACGATAATTTTTTAATTAACGAACATTAACGCTAAATATTTCCCTTGCAAGAAATTGCAATTCAATAGCTGAGAATTTTTTTGCTGAAAGCTAAATCGAGAGCTAAATACTATCCGGAGCTCCAATATCCAAATCTAAATAATATTCCAGAGAGTCCTAAACCGGATTATATAACTACGACACCGAATCATTCAGGAGCTAGGGAAATAAGAAACTAAGGTTAGATCGAAAAGAAGAACAAACATTTTCTGACGGTCTCGATATCGGCGCCGGATCGGCGAGCGGCGTTGACAGTTTTCTCGTCGCGCTTAGCGGCTGAGTTGGGGGCTTTCTTTCGGATCACCACCGGCTCCCAATCCTGAGTCATCGGTCCAACTCCTGCCATGGTTTCGTCTCGAGCTTTTTTTTCTCCTTCAACCGCCTTTTTGACAAAATCTAGGGTTTACTCCTGATATTATTAGAGAAGATAAATAAAAAGAAAATGATTGAAACAAACTCGGATAATATAGACAGCAAAAGAAAGCCGTGCGTGAGCTTCACGCTATTTGTTTAGTGAAAAAGTTATTTATTATATTCTCCGATAAATTAGTTTGAAAATTACATAACAGAACCAAAAAATAAAAAGTTACATTTTTTTTTTGTTGTAAATAAAAAGTTACATAAACCTCTTTTCATTTAACTTTTTATCTAAAGAATCCAAACAAAAAGCAAAGCAAAGCACTATCAGAATTTCAATTGAACTCTGTTTAATTTTTATTTTGTCACCGATTTTGAACATTGTAGTGAGCTATTTATTATAACTTCTACGCTATTTGGATTAAAAAAAAAATGTATATTAATGCATATTTTCTATACCCTTTGGTTCTCCTGCATATAAAAATTATGACCAATAATTGTTTGCTCTTCGGTTTTGAAAGGTTAATTTCGTAAATTTACGTATATATGGATCCCACTTGAGAAGAAATATCTGGGAATATGGCAACAAAATGGATCCTCTTTGATTTTTTTTTTACTCTTAACTAAACATAAGGCTAAAATTATTATTTACTCAAGCTTCTTCGTCTTCAACTTCTCCCGATTGATTCTATTCCTTCCGGATCTTACGCGACGGCTCAGTTCAGGTTCTCTTCATAGATTTCTCCCGTTTTGCTGTATACTGTATAATTTTGTCTGATTTTTTTTGTCCTTTGTAGCTTCCGTTTTTGTGTGGTTATCTGAGAAAACCAATCTCCGATTTGATGTCTTCAATGTATTAAATCAGATTACATGTCTTCCTGTTTGTGGTTCTAAACGTAATGGATGATAAATGCTTGCTAATTATATTGTTCAATTCGATTATATGGTGAGCTTTCTGATGTTTTGAATTCTATCTGTCGGGCTTGTTTGCTGTATTTGCGATTAGGCTACTCAATTCAGTTTCGATGACACAAACAATGTGATTCTGTGATTTAACCTTTTATGTTTCCTATGAGTAATGCATAAAACCATTTTTTTAATATACTTTTGATATAATCCTCATATGCATCAAGCAAGAACGTGTTGAAATTTTTTACATTCCTGTAAGCTGGTATTCATTTTGAGACTTTGGCCTTTTTCCCTTGTTTCAGGCAAAAATGGCTGTATGTTGTAGAAGAAGGAAATGATATCTGCAATGACGTTTTAGTACCGTCACTTGTGTTTAGAAAGCCAGGAGAAGCTCTTTTCCTCTGTTATCATTCACAGGTCTGGAACCCCTTTTTTCGGAAAAGGGGACATATCTGGTGAGCCTGAGAATTTTGGAATTGGATTCAGATAATGCCTTACTTTGCTCAGAGGCTTTACAACACTTGCAAGGCGTCATTCTCTTCAGACGGGCCAATATCAGACGAGGCTCTGGAGAAAGTTCGCAGTGTGTTGGGTATGATTACGTGTTTATTCTTTGTCTAGCGCTTTTTTATCTTCTTGTTTCAGTTTTCTCGCATTTGGATCATTGTTACCGTATTTTCTTAGGTTCTTGTTAGTGTTCTGCTTGTGACAATGAGTTATTTTGGCCCACAGCATATGAAACGGTTTATCTGATCATTCTGCAATTACCTAATATGATTGTATTAGTTAAGGTGTTGGTGGCAGTAATCTTATATCTCACTCTACGATTTGTTGTCTTAAATTGCAGTGGTCACCTGTTGCACTTAGAGCCTTAATTTTTGTAATTTATGTTTCAGAGAAAATCAAGCCATCTGATGTTGGAATTGAGCAGGAAGCTCAATTGGCACGGACCAGGTCTGGTCCTCTGAGTGAACGCAATGGAAACCATCAGTCACCCCCAGCAATAAAGTATCTTCATTTGCATGAGTGTGACAGTTTTTCGGTAAGCATAATAATTTGACAAAACTATGGGTGATTAGTCTTAAATCTTGTTATTAACTTACGGATAATCAAAAGTGGGGTTTTGAAACTCTTAAGAAACTGTGCATCTTTTTGTGATCCAGTTTAAGTTGTCTTAAAAAATCATTGTATAAGAGTCCCATTTAGATAGGATTGCTTCTGCTTGGATTAATATCCAGAGACCGAACACTCTGTAGTGGTAAAAGGTTAAACCGCCTCGATAGCCAATCCTGGGATGATGATTTAGTTGATGTTTAATATTCTCTTTTTCCGCATATCAAAATTAGGGGAATATAGGGGGGCATCCAAACATGATCCTTGAGAGAATCTCAGGAACCGACCATTGAAGCCATGAGCCTGAAGTCTGCAAAAAAAGAAAATAAAAAAGCCTATGACAAATGATCTAGAAAGTATGAGTAACCACAGTTCGAGTCATATTCAGAGTCGTCTCTAGCTGGGGTTTTGTCATCATTACACTGCCACTATCATTATCTCTCACTTGATTCATTTTACTTCTGTCAAAACAGATAGGAATTTTCTGTATGCCACCTTCCTCTGTGATACCACTTCATAATCATCCGGGCATGACTGTGCTAAGCAAGCTCATTTATGGTTCCATGCATGTGAAGTCATATGATTGGCTAGATCTTGACCAGACCGAGCCAGAGCCAGAGGATCCATCACAAGGTATAACCGTCGTCATTGTCTAGCTCTCAAATTGTAAAACGATCACTTCTGGTCTAATTGTAAAACTCTTAATTCATTTAGCAGCAAGACCCGCTAAAGTGGTGAAGGATACGGAGATGACGGCTCCAAGCGCAGTAACCACGTTATATCCGAGAAGCGGTGGCAACATTCATTGTTTCAAAGCCATAACCCATTGTGCTATTATTGATATCTTATCTCCACCTTACTCTTCAGATCATGATCGGCATTGCACTTACTTCCGGAAATCCAGAAGAGAAGACTTACCTGGTAACACAAATCACAAACTAAGCTCCCTGAAAGCACACGATTCTCAGTTAGAAATGGCTTAATGATTTGTTTTTTTTTTAACGGAGCAGGTGAAATAGAAGTGGATGGGGAAGTGGTGGACTCAGACGTGACTTGGCTTGAGGAATTTCAACCGCCTGATGACTTTGTGATAAGGCGAGTTCCGTACAGAGGTCCTGTTATTAGAACTTGATCATTTCATGGTATCTCATATTCTTATCTCTTTTATACTCACATAATAATTTGGGTGGGGTTCGGATTATTAATTATGATTTATCATCGTTATCATCGTTATTAGATAATAGCGAACGGGATTGTACATACTGATTGGTGATAAGAAGGTGTCTCCGTTTCTCATAATAAAGCTCACCGGGTGTAATTTGATTGTTTTCAAAAGTAAGGGAACAAAGCGCGTCTTTGGCTTTTTCTATGACACACAAAGCAACATAGACCCAAAATAGTGAATTTTATTTTTATGATGACTCACACTTACGATTACATTCCGTCGTCGTTTTAAAGCACTCCATAATTAATATGATATAAATGAAGAGTTAGATCATACAAAAAGTATAATCTAAAATTTGCTGCCTTGGCAAAAAAGAAATAAAAGACAAGGGGAGCAATTTCAAACTTGGGAATCTAAATCATGCGATCATCTCAGCGAAGCCATAAAGCCATTATGTTTTCCAAAATGTATTCTAAGTCTTCTTGCGTTAATTGTGTTTCTTTGCCTTTTTCTCTCTCATTCCATAGAAATTCTATTCCTTTGCCTTTTTCTGTTAACAGATAACTCCCCCTGTCATTCTCACGTAGAAAACAAGAAATATTGATTCTTATGATTATGATGAAGAGTATGGTGTTCAACCACCACCATAAGGAAAAGACAATAACAATAAAGAATTTTAGAGTAATCATGGTTGTAATAAATGAATTATTGCTTAAAGTTTATAAGTCTATTATTTCTCTATATATCTATTATAGACAGAAATCGTGGAAAATGTTGTTCGCATTAGCTAATGCATATTAGTTAGGGGAGTTTTGTTGTTGGTCTAAAAACTAAAATGTGGAATTGCTCATTGAAGTGTGAACAGCATCTACCCCAACCGCCTTGAACGCAACGCAGGTCCGGCCACTCACGGGATATCTTAGATAGTTACTCTTATACATCTTCACAATTAATTTAAGAAATTACATTATTTTCTATTATTTTTTCTTTATGATTTTTTTTCTTTATGATTATTATAAAACAATTTATAAATTTGAGAAAAGAAAATTGAAGCTAATTATGCCGGTCCTGGTAAAGATACGTAGGCATGTGATGAGGAAGAGTTTAAAGACGGTGCCTTATTTTGCGGCGATTCTTTAGGGCAACATGCAAAAATTTTAGCTTCTTGCATGTATATAAATAAATATATTAACTGGATCAACGTCCTTTTGTATTTTCGATTTTCTAGAGACCTTACTATATAATATTAGTACGTATAAACAGAAAATTTTCAGTTATAAACTCCAAACAACAAAACTTATGAGCTTTTAGTTATGAAGAAATACATAAATTAATCAATGACCAAAAAAACAAAGTTCATCAATGACCATATAGTAAAGCTTTTACCAATTTGTAAAAAAATTGTAAAATGTGATGTATATAATTTCGTGATTTTTTATTTACTTTTGTTTTGTTGAAACCTAACTTTCTAGTCATCTTATTTCTAACAACGGAATGGTCTAGAGTTTTCAGATAGTAAGTATTCGCAAAACTGAAGCTATATGTATAGTTGGACTGCTGATTACTTATTTCAGAAAGAATGATCATTTATTCTTGTCGAAAAAATTGTTTTTTTTATTAATTGATCAAGGGTATCTAATTAATAGATGCTGGAGCATGGTTTTGTTTTGTTTTTCCCTCTGAAATTAATAGAGGGACCGATTTTTTTCTGGAAAACCATCGACAAAAGATTCCCTTAACCAAATACACAACACAAGTGTCGATTAAAGAAATGCAAACATTATAAAGGCAATTTGAAACATACTATATATTCCATAAAAAGAGAGCATGGGAAATGGAGGAATTGTGAATGGATTGTCGGTACGTAAATAGGTTAGGACAAAAAACATAGCTTCCTCATCTTTCTTAGTGCCCACATGAGTCCCTTCTCTCACAATCAATGCTCTCTTCAGTCTTAATTAATTACTTCGAATATTTGTCCTCTCTTCTATCCTATTGCCTCTCTCAAAACCCTAAATTTGAAGATCGAGAGCGTTGAAATTTGATCCTATCGCGTTGAAATGTGATCCTATCGCGTTTTTACATACATATATATATATTCCAAAATGTTTGTATAGATATGTGTGTGCATAGAGTGTCGGAATCTTGCATCGGGACGGTTTATAATTAGGGTGGTGATAACTTCACATCAATTTTAGTTCAGTTTTGTAGAATGTCTTTGTACCTAGCTACACTAATTTGTTTTCTTGAATTATATTGCTACGGTATTGAGGTATTAGTTCAAACGGGTACATCTTAATAATTTAATATTTTATCAATTTTTTTTTTGTAACAAAATTTTTTTTTAATCAATGTTTATAGATTCAACTTCAAGTTCTTCACAAATGATCAAAAGACAAATGCTATTGCGTTGCTTTTGAACCATCAAAATGGCAATTGTTATACGGATGCTTTGGTTAATTTCATAAAAATGTCATTTTAACGCACCTCATGCATATTAAAAAAACTTAAAATTGTACTGATGTGTTTTTGTTTTATATAGCCATAGTTCACTGAATTATTCAACTACAAAACTAAAAGACTGGGTAAATAATAAATTTGAAAATTAGTTTGAAAAGACGAAAGTAGAGCAAGCCCTAAGCAGGTGTGTGACCCAATGCCCATTGAAATTTGAATGTAGTCATCAATAATAAAACCAAAAAAGATAAAGACAACTTCTAATTTTGTACAAACGTGAACCCAAGAATCTTTGGGAATCACATTCTTAAGGACCTTAACTATTTGACAAAACTCCCTTCACTTACTTTAGTTTATACGTTTTGTTCGTAAACTTTGGGATTGAAAACCGGTCATGTATTATATATTTAACATATATATACCTGTATATCATGAGAAATTGAGGGTAGACCACGACCTTAAACTTGATGTTTTAGAGAAATATTGGGTTATTTTTCCTCATCATGTTTAATGTGAATAGCAAAGACATTTGTTCGCAATACAGATAAATACTTCCAATAATCGGCTTAGATCGATGGTTGTCATATCCGATTTGGTTTTCTCGATCTAAGAGAATATATTGGTACATATAGGTTATTTAGATCTACCAAATTTATTGTATTTTATTTTTGAAAGTGGTTTTGAAAATATCGGTATAATATGACAAAATGGTAAAGCGTAGTCTCCGGCAAAGGTCAACTTAACTGGAGATTATCAAAGAGAAAAGAGTTTATAAAGACAAAAGTGGTTTGGTCGGATAGAAATGTTTAATCATTCACAAAACTACAATTCTAATGACACAAAATATTCGATTGCTAATTGTATATACATATAGACTTTATTATTTTGACCAAGATGCGTATATGTGACTGATAAACCAATTTAAACAGCCTAGCTATATATACTACCATATTATATATATAGATGGCATATTGCGTAAACAGAAGAAGGAACAACATTCAATATTCACCCCATTTTTTCTATTTTCCTTAAAGCAGGGAATTTATTTATATGTATTAGAAATAAAGGCGATAAGTTTATATGTCTTTGTCATTAAAAGAACAATCGGATATTTTTCTGGTCTGTTAACAAAAATGAAGCAAAAACTAATAACTAATATGATTTCACCAAACGGAAGATTCCAACACACTTTTCCACAAAAAACACATACACACACACGTAAACATGCATGACATAGATAAGAATATAAATGTCTATATATTATAGTTTATGACAAACAAGAGGACTATATAATAATGCGTGTGTAGTATATATGTGATCATATTTGTTATTAAAAGCTAAGTTCTACCTTCGAATCAAAATGATCATAGGGAGACTACACACACAACTTGAGATTTAACCTTTCTCATACGTTTTTTCTTTTGAGTAATAAAATATAATTAGCTACTGATTGAGAGAGCTAGAGCTAGAGAAACCATTCTCTCGCCGGAGAGACATGGCCGGGACATCTTCGCCGGAGAAATGCTCCACGTGGCTTGATCTAAACAGAGAAGAGGCGGTGGAGAAGAACAACGAAGAAGATCAGTCATCAGTTGAAGACGAAGACCAACATGTCACGAGTAGTAATAACGTAAGACAGTATGTTCGATCCAACATGCCTCGGCTTCGATGGACGCCTGATCTTCATCTTTCCTTCGTCCGTGCAGTCCAACGACTAGGCGGTCCTCATAGTATGATTCTTTCTCTCTCCAACTCTCTCTCCCTTTCTCTCTGAATTGTTGGTGATTGTAATTGTTGTATATATGATTTTACAGGAGCGACACCGAAATTGGTTCTTCAGATGATGAATCTGAAAGGATTGAGTATTTCACATGTCAAGAGTCACTTGCAGGTCAATTAATACACTAATCTTCTCTTGTATATGTCTTCTCTAAGATTACCTCAGTTTTGTTGGTCGTTTCTTTTCAATGTTTTGATGTTTCTGATTTCTAGATGTATCGGGGTAAGAAGCTCGAGGCATCGTCTTTCCATGGTATGTTCATTTTGATCAGCAGTCAATTTTGAGTTGATTGGGATCGATTTTCCCAATATTGATGATATGAAGATGGCTTTTTTCCAAATGACTTTTGAGCAGAGATTGGAGCTATGATGGGTGGACAAAGAAGGTGTTTGTTAGACATGAGTTATGGCGATTTAAGAAATGTCTATAACACTAAAACAGTTCCTCTAAGGTCACATAAATTCCATTTCCTAAAGGTTTCAGATTTGTAGCCATTTTTGCGATCAGGAAGTTAATTAAAAAAAGCCTTCTTCTGCAGGGTACACAACCAAGGCGCGGTCTTTACAAATCTTGGAGGTAACTTTGTTATACGACCTTCGAGCTGGTGTAACGGAAATGAATGGCATGGTTTCTGTGGAGGACTTGACAGAGACAGCACCAAGAGCAAGACTCTGCCTCTACTCGAGGTAGCTAATCTTCTCTCCAGTTTAAAAAGTTATTGATGAACAGTTTTGGTAAAAGCAATGGAAGGATATTGTAATCTTGGTGAAATCTTATGCAGATTAAGAGGACGACCCATGAGAAAAGAGTCCGAGAAGAACAGGGGAGAGAAGTATCATCATTAGCCAAACGATCAAAACTAATGTCCGGAGGTGGAACTCAGTTACCTGAATTTGGAAATTGCAGGCAGAAACCAACAGATGGTATCAACACGATGCTCTCGCTCTCTCTGTTCTCAACATCATCAGGAGACCGTAGCTGACGTAGTAGAGACATAAAGGTTGAACTTTTAAAGGGATTCAAGGATAGATCGACTTTTCCTTAGCCATTTCTTGGGATGAGTACTTAGCCAGGATCTGAGTCAGGCTTGATTCAGATCCTGTAAGTACTTTTCTTTCAAGTAAATTCTTGAGTTTGTCTTCTTAGAGAAAATCAGTATCAGTCGGATGTAACAAAAATTGTAGAATGCAAACAAAACACATATAATAATATGTTTCCTGCTCAAAACCACTAAACCAACAACATGAAAAGCCACTGATTTGATGAAACAGTGAACGATAACAAAGGCCTAAATGTATCAGAACCATGATGGTAAGAAAAAATCATAATTAGTACCAAAAAACCACTTCAGAAAGAATAGAATACTTAGTTATACATATACTTATCGAGCATCTTCTTTGGATCACTTATCAACGAAAACTCTTCCTCCTCTTAGCCTTCTCTTTTAATCCACCACCAGATTCATCAATGTCATTCTTTTTCTTTTTCGACTTTAACCCATTCTTACTCTTCTCTTTCTTCTTCACAATGGCTGATTTCTTCACCGGTTTCTCACTCACTGCAGACTTCTTACTCATCTTCTTCGTCTTCTTCTTATCTCCAGAGCCATTGAGATCTCCAGTAACCTCATCTTCAACATTCATTCCGATTTCATCATCCCCAAGAGTCTCAGATACATTACTATCCATATATCTAACCTCATCAATCCTCCCTTTCTTCTTCTTGTTCTTCACCGAGACAACAGTACTCTCACTCTCATCAACATCACTTTCAACTGATTCTTCATCAAATGAATCGATTTTGAGCTTCAAATCAGGCACCGCCTGATATATAGGCAAAGCCAGACTCTCACATAACTTCAAATGCAACGACCTAACGTAATTCCAGTTACCAGGCAAAATATCGACTACTCCACTCAAAGTGGCCATCACATTCTCGGCGATTTCATCGCTCTGCATCGACAATTTCCCAACTTTGACGACACTACAAGTCCCTGTTCTCAAGAAGAACATAGTAGCTCCACATGCTTTCTCGATCTGCTCCTTCCAGTTCTTATGCTTCAAGTCGATCGGCAATGGAACCTTCTTGTTCACGAAGAATTTCTTCCCAAACAATCTCGGCAACATATGAATCACTCTCCGATCGGAGAAAAACCTGTCGTATGAATCGCAAAGCTTCCGTTTCGCCATGAAAGGTCGATAATCAGTTTTCAGCTTTGAGAGCTTAAGAACCTTAGTGATGGGTATGTTCTCCGATTTGATCTTCTTAATCGCGTCTTCCTTGGTGATACCGCTTTTCGGTCTATCGTCGATGATGAGACAGAGCTCCGGCGAATCTTCGGTAGGTTTAATAATCGGATGAGGAAGACTGATACGATAAGGATTAATACGGCTCGTCTGTGGAATCTTCTTCAGTGTTACGATTAGGTAAACGAACTCGTCCTGCTCTACAAGCTGCTCCTTCTCCGTCTTCGATTTCTCGTTTCTCCAGTTGACCAAGGACTTGACTGCATCTTCCACTGTATTTGGACTCACTCTTGACGTCTGTAATTGAGACATCGACGGCTGAGATCCGGTGGTCATCGATAGGTCGGACTCGGAGAGGTTGAAAAATTAGGGGTTTGTGAAGAATTAGAGGGTTTTAGAAAGGCGGAGCAAATATATGAAAGCTTTATGAGTTTTAGGGTTTCTTGATGGGCCATGATATAGTTAATGGGCCGAATTCTGTTGTTGTATTGTAAAAAAGTTTTCTGTTTCTTGTGTAGCAAGCGAAACAAACGTTGTCTTTTTGGTAGAGAGAAAGAGAGATTATTCAGTTGGAGTTTAGCATTGTCTTCGGTCTTCCCTCTGAGCCTGAGAAGAACGTACTGTGGTGGCAGAGCCTTAGCCTACACGGAAGCTATGTGGAACCTCATTCAAACACACATGGGCTCGTTAACTTAAGTGGTGAACAAACAAGGTTTTCGTGTTGTAAATCGTAATACACATTTTGCCTCTTTGGTTTCTTCGGAAGGAGAAGAAGATTCGATTATTCATATTCCTACGTATATAATTTTGAACATAGCATCATTTTTTGGGATTTAGTGTTTATTATGTACAAACATAGTTTTAGGTCCACACTTTCAGGATTAATGTTTAATTTTTTATCGTTTATAGTTTCTTGATCTAATAGTTTATAATTTACGTGACTTGGGTTGGATCAAATAGTCTTTTTTTTTGGTCGAAATCGATCAAATAGTCTATAGCTATATATGTTTTACCATGCTTTAGTTTATGTTAGTTACGTGTATCCTAGTAATTTTACCAATTTCATTTGGGGTTTAACTTTCCTAGTTTCGATCTCTTCCAATAGAAATTACTTTTCTTATTATTTGTAATTTTTTTCTCTTTTATCTTTTTCAAGATGCTGATGTAAGATGGATGATACTCAAATTATGTTATTTTAACTCTAATTCAACTAAGGTACATTTCTTTCTATAAAAATATTTTTAATAAAAATGAGGTTAATTTTAACTATCTTTAGATGCAAATTATTAATTTTTAATAGATTTCAATGTAGTATTGAAATCATTATATTTAATTAGACAAATGAGCACTTTTCGATCAATAAGACCACTGACAGTCTGGCATTTCAATATGACTCTTTCCGCCATTTTTAGTTTAGTTCCTTTTCCAAAATTTGTTATTCTAATTAGTTAGTAAAACTAGACAAAACAATATGTTTTTAATAGTTAAGATAATTGCATTTATTTAATGTGTCACTTTATAGATAAAAAATATGTCTCAATAAGTTTCTTATGTGATTTGTAATATATAAAAGGAAGGATTTGATAATGAACAATATGAGGAATGTTTATTTTTGGCTTAATGATAAATTACTTATTAAATCTTTTATGATAATGACCCTGTCAAAAAATAATCATGTTTTGTTGTTGACGTATATATATGTATCACAATACAGCATACATAGATAACAAAATAAGTTTTTTTCATTGTTTATTCTGATAGAAAACCTTTAAAATTCAAAAAAAAAAAAATATATATATATATATATATTAATTATCATGATATCTTGGTATTTAATTTTTTTATATTATGTAATCATTTTAAAAAAATTAGCATTTTAAAAAATTCAGTCTTTTATCTCTTCTAGGATCCAGTAGATCAATTTTACCTGATAAATGTTAATCTTAGCATCAATTGTTTTAGGTGAAAAATATGGAATTAATATAATATATTTTGATGTGACATTAAAAACATAACTTTTAATTAGACAAGATGAGGACATTTGGACAAATGACAGTATTAAAATTTAAATATGACTGTTTTCTTTCATTTTTAGCTTTTATTCCTTTCTTAGAATTCTTATTCCTTTTTAATTATTTTCATAAACTAAATAATTAGTTATATTTAATAAGTAATGATAATTATATTAATTGGATTTCTCACTTTATAGATGATATATTGTGTCCCAAAAAGTTTTCTTATATGCAAAATTGTACTATATAAATGGAGAAAATCTTACAATAAACCATAATGTCCAAAGTTCTTTTTAGTATTCAAAGTATATGATTAAAACTAAATGATAACGTTGCTGTAAGAAACAAAATTATCCATTGTTCTTGACCTCTAGGTATGACAATCTACATTAATATTGAAATACGAGGGTCTACATTAATCTTTTTTTTTGTATTAAAGGGTTTACATTGATCATTGTTGTTGAATTTTTAAAAATGCATGGTTGAATTGTCTTCGAGTTCCTAAAACATTTGAGAAACAAATGCATCATCTTTTTTCCCAAACACATGTTTAAGCTCTTGTGTAGTTGCCAATGATTTTAACTAATTCCATCCATGTTGCAATCTGTTTGCATAGACGTACATACATATACTCTTTCAATTTGTATGTGTATGTACGTATTTCTCTTTGGGTTGATCAGGCAATTTTCAATTCTTTCTCTAGCTGTCTTGCAGTGCGATCGAGCTGTCTTTTCTGTATTGCAAATTGTTTCGTTGTTAGAAGTTGAATTGGAACGAGTTCATCAAACTTTGATCTGCTTGCGGTGAGTTTTTCATATTCTTCTTTTTCTCTCTCTAGCCTTTTCAGTGTCATTTTCTTTCTTTTGGGATTTTTGACCATTTGGTTTATGGATTTCTTATAAGTTTGGATCGATCTTGGTGGTCAAGATTTATTCTACTGGTTTTATGTTGATGGAGTTTTCCATTAGGATTGATATTGAGTTGAAGTTTACACTTGGGGTCGATAGAAAGGGGATTGCTCTTATCAAAAAATTTCATATAATTTATTTGAAAATCTATGCAGGTTTTTGGAATTTTGTCATCAAGGGCACAAATGGGATCTAAATGTTGTAGTTGTCGCGGAGGATCCGTTAACAATTCCGTCATAACGTAAGAGTTGCTTATGTACTTCTTTTGGATATGCGGACTATTTCTTTCTCTTTTCATTTTCATATTATCTGCTTTTCGTATCGAAGTTACTATCGAAAATCCATCAATATAAATAGTTTGAAGCCAGTCTTGAGAATTCTGGAATATTCAAAATATTCATTTAGTTAAAGCTTTGATAAGGAAATAGAAATGCAACTGTTTTGTTACTAGAAAATGTATAGATACTAAAGTGGAAGCATTGAAAATGCCTCCCTTTTTTTCATTTTTCCTTAATCATCAATGTTTTCTTTTTTACTTAACCATTCAGTTGTTGCCTATGCAGGTTAGCTGACCTCCAGGAACAAGCTGCAGGTACAAGAAGTTTGATTCTCAATATTTTTGGTACTTAATTTCTTGTTTTTTTTTTTGTCTCTTCTTGAGGGAGGCTAAAGGGTTAAGGTGTGGATTTAGACCTCAAGGAGATGGCGGTGGAAGAGAGAAGAGACGTCAATGTGCCATCAGAACCAGAACCTTCACAAGTTTTAGAGAGTTCCGGTGCTGTTCCTATTGAACAAGCAGAAACCTCTTATGCTAGAGAATCACCAAAAAATCTTGGTCATGTTGGGATGTCTGCATGGTATGCATCAAATATTCTTTGGAGCACTGGGTCGTTTTCTGATCCGATCCCAAATGGTTTTTACTATGACGTTTTTTCTCTCTTTTCATTTTCATATTATCTGCTTTTTTAAAAAAATTAATATAGAAGATATGAATAATTTGAAGCCAGTCATGAGAATTCCGGAATATTCAAAATATTCATTTACTATTTAAAGCTTTGATAAGGAAAATAGAAATGCAACTAGTTTGTTACTGGAATGTATAGATATATATTAAAGTGGAAGCATTGAAAACGCCTCCTTCTTTTTCATTTTTCGGTTCCTTAATCATCACTTTGTTTTTTTTTTTTTTTTTACTTAACCATTCAGTTGTTCCCTGTGCAGGTTAGGTGACCTCCAGGAACAAGCTGAAGGTACAAGAAGTTTGATTCTCAGCCATTTTGGGTACTTAGTTTTTTTTTTTTTTTGTCTTTTCTTGAGGGAGCCTAATGGGTTCAGGTGTGATTTTAGAACTCAAGGAGATGGCAGTGGAAGAAAATGTTGCTGTGCCTATGGAACCAATATCAGAAACTTCTAATGCTAGAGAATCACCAAGAAATCTTGGTCAAGCTGGGACGCCTGCATGTTATACAGCATCAAATATTCTTTGGAGCACTGGGTCGTTTTCTGACCCAATCCCAAATGGTTTTTACTATGTGATCCCGGTAAGCTATATATCTTTAGGTTGATATTATTCTTTTCTAGTAACTTGTTTTTCAAGAATCATTTTCTTATTTGATTACCTTGTTGGAATATCAACAGAGATTGAAGCAGTTTAAAAGCATTCCTACATTAGATGAGCTCCGTGCGCTGGGTGACGAAGGTGTAGAGGCTGATGTAATTCTTGTAGATTTCAAGAAAGATAAAAAGATTAATATGCTAAAGCAGTTGATCACCAAACTTGTTGAAGGACTGAACCCAAATCCGGTTAAAGCTATCAAGAAAATTGCTGGACTGGTAAGAATGGGCGAGCATAATCTAGTATCTCCTATGCTAGTAGCTACGACTATAGGTGGCTACAATACAATAATTTTCGTTACTTTTTATCGTATAGTTGCATGCAATGAAGATTTGGTTCTAATTAGGTTTAGGGTTTAGAGATTGATGAATTTGTTTTGTGTCCACCCTTAAATCTAAAAAGAAATCTTTTATCTCATTTATTATTAGAATCTTCAGGGCACATCACAGCATTTTAATTGAAATTCTCCTTCATTTGGCAGGTGGTAGATGTTTACAAACGACCACCTCTGCAGAGTCCAAAAAAAACTACACAATCATTTGAAAATCGTGGTTTCCCACTGCTAGGGCAGATAAGACCTGGCTCTTGCCGTGTTCGAGCCATCTTGTTTAAAGTTCTAGCTGATACTGTTGGTCTTGAAAGTAAACTTGTAGTGGTAAGTACTGTACACAAAAATACGCCTTGCATGTATATCATTCCATTTTGCACAATGTCATTGACTGGTTATGACTTATGAGAACTTGGCATTTCTTGTTTAATCAGGGTTTGCCTCGTGATCTAAAATCTTCTCCAAGCGTCGACTCGTATGACCATATGTCTGTTGTGGTTGTGCTAAATACTGTGGAAATGATGGTCGACCTTACGCGTTGTCCTGGTCAGCTTATACCAATGTCAAGCAAGGCAATCTGTATGTCTCATATCTCAGTTACAGGGAGTGACTTTTGTCATTCACCATTAGGGCAAAAAAGCCCCATGTACAGTTATGTTGACCAGATAGACAATGAAAGGTAACGAGGATATGTATTGACTGTTTGTTTTTTTTCAAGATATGCACGCACAAGTGTGAAAATACGCCATTAATCTTCCGAGTTTTTGTTATTGTTGTTTCTTCAGTTTGTCACGAAGCGAACCAAACATAGCTACTAAATTGTTGCGGTGTAGCCAGGGAAATGGCATCAGGATACAGCGTACTGCTAGTTCCAGGTTAATAGTTCTTGTTCTATGCCTACTATTATTTGCATGAGATCATCTTAAAGCCAAGACATTGATCATTTTCTCTCATTTATGTGATTTTAATTTATGTTGACTCTTCAGTCCTGAGGGTCCTTACGTCAGAACTCGTGCGAGGTTCATGCTAAATGGTGACCATAAACCAGAATGTAGCAATGATGTATCAAGGTTCTCTTTCGCGCCCCTATTTGGATTATATAGCTAAAATAGATTTGATTTAATTCTTTCAAAAGTTATGTGCATTTGTAATACGACAGAAAACAATGTTGGATGTGTATATATGGTATCATTACAGATTTGTAGCAATGGCATTTAAATTTAAAGCAAAATCCACAATCTGTTTCAGGTCAGAGCGAGATATAAGTGAATCCTTGAAACAGAGCCGCTTCTTGAAAGAGGGAAATGGTGATGATTCATCTCCTAATGATCTGCAGACGGCAATATCATTACAGTCATCTCTCCAAAACAATCCAAGCCAATCATCTGAAAAGAGTGAACCTTTACATGAAAGTATAAGCCAAATCTGGAATGAAGTGCTACGATCTCCAATGTTCCAGGATAAGCCTTTGTTACCAAATGAAGAATGGAATATAGATTTCTCCGAGTTAGAACTTGGAACTCCTGTTGGAATCGGTAAGAATTGTGGAGTAGTGTTTTTCAAATTCCATCTATCCATTGTGTTTTAGCCGAAAGACTATGTTCACCAAGAAAACTTGGATATATGGATCTGTAATTGGCACTTTGAAAATCCAACTAATTAAGTCACTCTTTGTTGTTGGTGTTTACAATCCAGGATGTTCCGGAAAAGTCTTCCGTGGCATCTGGAATGGAAAAGATGTTGCGATCAAGATGTTTCTTGATCAAGAAGTTACAGTTGAGAACATAAAAGAATTCTGTAATGAGATATCCATTCATAGGTATATATTTATTCCCTCAAATCTATTAATATGTGTCTATTTAGTTTGCAGCGAATTACGTCTCAACTTATCTTCTCACCTCTCTTCATGTCTTTTCATCTGTGCAGCCGTCTTCAACATCCCAATGGTAATAATCATCTACTTCCTTTTTTTTTTTTTTTGCTGTGGTTTATTTTTCCAACGTTTTGATCCCTAGATATCAATTTTGGGCATCTGGATTTCTTGTAGTTATTAAATTTCTAGGAGCTTGCACAAAGTCGCCTCAGTTATCACTGGTAACTGAGTATATGGAAAAGGGCTCATTGTATAATATGATTCATTCAACTGAGAAAATGAAGAACCTTAGCTGGGGAATCAAGCTACACATTCTGCGTGATATCTGCAGGTATTTCATTTCTACACTGAAACTAATACTTGTCATTTAGATTTTCACCACATCATCAGGAGATTTGGTACTCATTTGAATCTTTATATATGTGTGTGTTTGGAAGGGGTTTGATGGGCATCCACCAGATGGGGATAGTCCACCGTGACCTAAAGAGTGCCAACTGCTTGCTGAACAAAGAATGGACAGTCAAAATCTGTGACTTTGGGCTCTCGAGAAAGATGGAAGGCACGACGATGAGTGAGAGTGAACCTGCAGGAACTCCAGAGTATATTGCTCCTGAAGTTATCCGCAAAGAGCCCTTCTCGGAAAAATGCGATATCTTTAGCTTTGGTGTTATAATGTGGGAGCTCTGCACTCTGTCTAAACCATGGGAAGGAGTCCCAAAAGAACTAGTATGTTTGTTTAACAAGAACAACAACACTTGGTAACTAAACCAAACAGTTTATCTGAAAACGCGTTTTTGTTTTTCAGGTCATGTATAATGTTGCAAACGAGGGAGCCCGGCTTGATATACCTGAAGGACCGTTAAGCAAGCTTATTGCAGGTTTTGTGTGATTCCTCAAAATTCTATTAACTGCTGTTTCTTTTATTGTTCTTTTCAGTAAAGAGATGCTTATGGAATCTTTGTCTTGCTGTAGATTGTTGGTCGGAACCTGAGCATAGACCGAGCTGTGAAGAGATACTGACCCATCTAGAGACCTGCGAGTGTTCGCTTTGCTGATTCTATGAACTTATTTTTTTGTTTTTTTTTTTCTTTTCAATAAGAACTCTTTTTGAGGTATTAGGTATAATTATGCGTCTGTGTTAAATAAAAACTATCATCTATATCATTAATGAGTTGGTATAAAATTTGGGGTTTTCTCTCTTCTGAAACCATTGATCATACTATTGCAAATGTACATTATATCTTTGCTCTTTCCTTTTTACAAACATATATAGCAGTTCATTTCCATAAAGATAGATACTCAAGTTTCTCCCACACTGTATCTTCAGAACAGAACCCATTCCCATCACTGCTTGGAAACAATGAGCAGTGTTCTTCCTCAGATGAATACTTGCACCTCTTCTGGCTCCTCTCGTAATCATCATCATCATCATCATCATCCTCGTGGTTAGTCTCGCTTGTTTCCACCCTTTCTCCTCTTCCCTCCCCTGAACCAGACCACACGCAATCTGTATGCAGTTTCTTGATCCGATCGGGCTCAATCGCCTTCAAGGAAGCTCTTGTATCAAGATTCTTGCAGCAGGATATTCTAACATCAGTCAGAGTCTTCCTCAGGAGAGTAATCATTAAGTATATAGATATAGATTGGTGGCATTTAAGCAATTGATCGAACCCACACGGAAAGAAGGAATTTTTTTAGTAATAGGATTTATAAAGATACGTATAATGGCAATCTCTGTAATTATAATAGCCTTTTAGACATTTCTGAAAAATGTAAGGATATATAATATATATAAAATGTAAGGATATATAATAACTATTCCCTCCCGATTCTTATCTTATCAAAACCCTAAAAAGCGGATCATGGCAACGTCAGAATCGAATCGATTTTCTGGAAATCGACCAAGTGAGAATCAGTCAAATGATTGCGAGACCGAACCTGACCCTCGGATCCGGAGAAAATGGGGACCTATACCACATATTCCGGTGAGTTATCATTCATTCTAGATTTTGTTTGTGAAATTAATAATAAATCTTAGAGACCCTCGATTCGATTTTCAGGACAGGCGTGATGAAAATTTTCAAAAGTTTTTTAATCGTTGCCGTGAAAATCCACGACCAAGTGAGAATCAGTCAAATGATTGCGACTTCGACTTCGATGATGTCGAACTCGAACTCGACCCTCGGATCCAGAGAAAATGGGGACCTATACCACATATACCGGTTAGTTATCATTCATTCTAGTTTTTGTTTGTGAAATTAATAATAAATCTTAGACACCTCCATTCGATTTTCAGGATAGGCGTGATGAAAATTTTCAAAAGTTTTTTAATCGTTGCCGTGAAAATCCAAGACCGATTACAATTCCAATTCCAACAATTATTCCGGTGAGTTGATATCAGATGCCATTGTATGTATCATACTAGTTTTGGTCTGAGAGAGATAATAAAATAACTTTTCACACAGCGCGAGATTGAGAGTATGGATCAAGAGTCTATTAATGGACCGGAAGAAACTCACAAACTGTCTATCACTATCATGGATTGGAGTCGTGTCTCGGTAAGTTTACTCTCATTCAATGATGGTTCTTTATGGCATTTCTGATATCCTTTTATGGTTTGTTACAACTTGTGTAGGCGAAAGACTTGTTGTTGTTTTTGAATCCGTTTCTGTCGGAAGGTGGACGCATTTTGTCTGTGGCTGTCTATCCAGGAGATGATGTCGTCGAGTAAAAACCTCTGCTTTTTCGTTTAAATTTTTGGTCTCTCTCTAGTATTATTATTACTTACTGAAACTGATGATCCATTGCTCTCTTCTTCCTGTTTCCAGGGGCTATCATGCAGTTGCTATTTGTGATTCGAGTGCTACTGCAGATTACTTGTACAAATCTCGTCTTGGAATTGAGTCTGAGTTTGAGAGATGCTCAAACAAGCTCCTCGACTTTAAGTTTATTCCGGATTCCATGGAATTCATTCAACTTCCTCGTGATGTTGCAACACAAGAAGACCCTGCTCCGGATCCGACAATCTCAGCTCTGGTCCAAGGAGTGCGACTTACGCAACTCAATCAGCTCTGAAGTTAAAAGGATGAGATCCTAATTAGACAAGACCTGTTGAACAACTCTGATGCTTGTCTTTTTATCAGTTTCTGTTTTACATTTTATTTCAGAGCACTGGTATGTTGAACAAACTTTGTTTTCTTTTTTTGTTTTTCTGTTTTAAAAAACAAGTTAACAATTTCAATCTATCGGAGTTTCTACTTCCAATATGAATATTTCATGGCTGGGACCTGGATATTTGTTTTTAGACGATATGTCGGAACCGGGGCTACGCAACTGAAAACAAAAAAAAATGTGGAGTCTCGAGAGAATAGAACCAAAAAAAATAAACTGCTATATATTATTATTCGTGCAATTTGGGGTTTTCTCTCTTCTGAAACCATTGACCATATTGTTGCAAATATACATTATATCTTTGCTCTTTCCTTTTACAAACATATATAGCATTTAAGTAAACTATAAAAGATATATATATATATATATATATTACTATGGAGAAAACTCCCTGCTAAATTTCAGTCAATGATGTTGCGGCTGTTCAACTGGTCTTCGAATCGACTACAAGAACCAACTCTCATCTCTGTGCTCATATCGTTCTCAGGCGCTGGATAATAGTCTTCTCTTAGCTGCACGTCCCTTAAGTTCGGTATCCTCAACAAAAAATTCATGAAATGCTCATGAGCCGTTCCATGGATAAAAAGCTTCCTCAGAGTCAAGCACTCTTGTAACAGACCTGCACCAGGAAGCGAAAGACTCCTCTGGTTAACATCTCTGTCCTGTGCTGGCCAATAATCCAGCTCGCTCAAGCTCAAGTTCCCAATTCCAGTCAAGAAAAACCTCTCCCACAAGCTCAGATCCATCTGCATCGGCGGTGCGGTCAGTGCGTAGCCGATCGTGTCCCCGCAATCTAATTGCATCTTTGAGAGCTTTGGATACAGAGCAAGACAGCTTAACCCGAGCTCCGGCTCAGCTGGCTTACGCTTACCCCTGCAATCTCCTTCTATCTTGATCCTAATCTCTTCCAAATTCGGACAGTCATCTAGTCCTGTCATAGGTAATGGTGTCAGAAATTCTCCAACACTGATCCATAAAGACAGATACTCAAGTTTCTCCCACACTCTGTCTTCAGAACAGAACCCATTCCCATCACTGTTTGGAAACAGTGAGCAGTGTTCTTCCTCAGATGAATACTTGCACCTCTTCTGGCTCCTCTCGTAATCATCATCATCATCATCATCATCATCTTCCTCGTGGTTAGTCTCGCTTGTTTCCACCCTTTCTCCTCCCCCCTCCTCTGAACCAGACCACACGCAATCTATATGCAGTTTCTTGATCCGATCACAGATGGGCTCAATCGCCTTCAAGGAAGCTCTTGTATCAAGATTCTTGCAGCAGGATATTCTAACATCAGTCAGAGTCTTCCTCAGGAGAGTAACCATTGTTCTTAGTCCCTTCACTGTTACATTCTCACACCCTTGAATCTCAAACTCAGTCAGCTTACAACATCCTCTCCCTATAGCCACCAGACCCATATCAGTCAAATCGCCCGAGTTTTTAATCGACAACGACTGCAATTCACCGCACAAAGCCACGCCGTCAAGCCGCCAATCTGTGGCGGAGCAAACTCCTTGGAACTGTCCTAGCTTCAGTGTTCTTAGCTTCTTGCACTTCAGTTTCAAGGACTCTAAAGCCACACCACTGTGATTCAAGTTCTTCCCAACATCAAGCACAAGCTCCTCTAGATGCGGAAGAGCAGAGAAAACCTCGATGAGATTCCCCGCCGTGACCGCAGAATCTCCGGTTTCGTTACCTGGAATCGCCCTAGGGCTCGCAAGCGACGCCGTGTCGACCATGTGGAGGAGCGTTAATTTAGGGCAATTGGTGGCTACGGCGGAGAGAGTCTCGTCTCCGACGAATTCAACGTATCTAGGATCAAAGGTGCAAGCTACACGGAAATACCTCAGATTAGGGCAGGATCTGGTGATATCGACGATCTCGCTCGATTTGTAACCCTCGGTGAAGGAAGCCGTCAAGAGATCCAAGCGATTGAGCCTCGCCGCGACGTCAGAGTAACGGAGGAGAACGGGAGGAAAGGTCCTCGGTCCAGTGGTAGAAGGCGGAGAGATCGAGAGACTCGAGGGAACCACAGTGCTCGAGATAGGGACGAAGTCGCCGCCTAAGGGGATGTGAGAGGCGCGTTGGTGCCATCGGACGAGCTTGATGTGGCGGATTCTGGGGCCATTGAGGGAGCAAAGCTCGAGAGAAGTCGGGAGCGAGAGTAGAGAGAGAGAGTGTCGACGGAAGGGAAGCAGAGCTGGAGACGGGAGAGCGAGAAGGTTCTGGTGATCAATGGGCAAGAGGCGAGAAGGGAGTGACCCCAAGGGGAGAGGAAAGAGAGATCGAGATGAGAACGGATGGGAAACAGCCAGGGAGGAGGTGGAGATCACGAGCGTTGCCACGGAGAGTGAGGTGAGAGCGAGTGGATCGCTCGAGGGCGAGGAATTTGCGGGAGACGAGGGAGAGAGAGTTGCGAGCTCTGGAATCGGAGACGAGAGCGCAAATGTTGGATAAGATGACGTCAGGTAGATCGGAGAGGGTGGTGGTGGAGTAAGCAGCCATGGGGAAGGTAGAAGAAATCTTGGGAGAGGAGAGTAATCGAGAAGATTTAGGGAAGACGAAGAAGAAGAAGAAGAAGAAGAGATTTGTCTTGGGAGGAGAGAGAGCCACGTGATGCTGACATTCCTCTGCTCTCTCTCTCTCTCTTTTTCTTTTTTTTCGTTCTGTTTTTTATTTGATTTTAGATAAATGTCTCTTTGCGCTGCGTTATGGGCAAAAGGATCTAAACATAGATAATTCGATTTTTTTTATTATTATTAATCTTCCATTTTATTCAAAACGATATTACAACTTTCGATTATTGCTCTAATTCTTGTTTGTTTTGTTGATCATAAGGTATTGTTGCAAATAATAGGACTCGTTCAGTATTCCGGTATTGAATACCCAAATCACAACGATATGACTATTAAAACATTTCCCAAAGTATACATGGTGCTTAATGTTTCATATATTGAAATCTATAAAATCATGTATTTTTGGATTGATTATTAGAATATTGGGTGTTTAGATAACATAATTGAAACTTATTCTGCTCGGTCTTCTGGGTATAATGGCCAAATAATAGATAACTGATAGTATTATCTTTGATGATAAGGTTGTGAGTATGTCATACTTTACCATTTAAAAGTCTGGGAGTATTGTAATGTATCATGCGCACTATTATTTTGAGAATTCATAACTATAGTTGCATGTAATGTCCTGACTACTCGGTAGTCATTATTTACTTCTGAATAAAATATATAAAAAAATAGTATTATCTTACATCTAACTCAAAGAACAAAGATTTTCGAGTATGCTAACTACGGGTACATGTATTCACTTTTACTGTGCATGCATTCACTCTCATGTATATATGCATTGTGTCAGAGTTATTTAAGCTCGTTTAAAATGTTTTACCAGAACCATATAACCCTATATTTGTTCTAAGTTGACCATGATCCAATAATAATGTCAATAACATTATGTTATATGGACTTCTTAAATTCTTCGGAACTCTATCATACATCTCTCAACAAAAAATATATATATATATATATCGTTGATTTAACCGACCTGCCACCATCCAATGGTCGTCATCTAACAGTTTCTCTGACTCTAATATAAATCATTTTACATTTAAATTTATAAAATTTACTGAGAAATGTTAAAATACTTTAGGGTAATTAGGTCCAGTTGTTATCTCAATGGAGATCTAACATACTAAAATTGATTTTTAATGATCTAACATTTTTAAATGCAAGTTAAGTTGTCTATATGAAGATATGTTGATGCTTTCATTCTGAACAATAGATCGGTATTTATAAAGTTAAGACTATTTGATAATGTGATGGAGTAGAAGTATTGACATTTTATTGTAATATACTAAACCTAAACATATTACCAAATTGAAGGAAACGATATATCCATAAACAATTTAGTTTAGTAATCCAAAAACATATATATAATAAAATATATACATATGTATATATGTGTTATATATATAGACATATGTATTACTGCTATCATATCTATGCATTGTATTCAGATATATTGTGAGTTATACACATGCCAAGAGCCGGTACTGATTTTTATGGTGGTTACCGGGGGTTATCCATGTATCATTTCACAAAAATGTTTACAACTTTTCAAAGAAACTCTTGACTAATATATATAGACCTATATAAACTATGAAGGGTACGCCGTACGTATACTATGAATGTAGCACAAATTAAAATGAAATTCTGATGTCAATAGTGTTCGCATTCATAAACACCAGTGAAATATTTTTGTTATTGTTTGATGGTTACGGTAGAGCAATCTATCATCGCTGTGACCTTTGAAGACATATTCTCAAAAATATGTTGCTAGCTTCATGTACCGTTTATTAATAAGATGATCATTGTATAGAAGTCTTATTTACATCTTATTGTTTTCGGATTTTAAATTCAGTTGCAGACAGAGTTGTATATCGTGAGAAACTGAGAATGGTGCAACATCTCATAGTTGTGAATATCATATATATATATATATATTATGGAATTGGCGCCGTAACTTGACAATATTTCCAAAGCATCACAAATATACATATAGGTAGTCAAAATCAACCTCCCTCTCTCTCTCTCCCTTATATATGTTCCCACTTGATGAATTGCATATTTTCTCAAAGAACAATCTGCCTTTTTCACCAAAAAAAAAGAAACAATCTGCCTCAATTTATCCCTTATAGGTGCATGCACCTACCATTTATTTATTTTTCTCGAGAATAACATCAAACTCCTTTATCAAAAAAGAATTAATAATAGTAAATATCAAACACCAGATTTTGCTTCCTGGTAGATATGTGTTGTTGAAACAAGAAAATGGGAAATTAAAACTCTACCCATGACATTTCAAAAGTTATTATAATTTAAATGAAAATATAGTCGAAACAATATCCTAATATTTCTTAAAAACGATAATATCGAAAGGCTATAGGAAAGAAAGGTGAAATAAAATCAGCAACACCTATATATATATATATATATTAAGTAGATACAAGCATTAAACGTAAGTTGAGCTCATTTCCCGTTTTAAGAAAAAAGTATATAGATCCAAAAATGGTGAATTGATTCGGTTGAAAATGTATCATATGAATAGACTTTTGTGTTTTCGCTTTTTTGGTAGGAACTCATTTCTCGGTCACTGTTACAAAAAAAATGTTATTGATATTGCTAATTAACGCAGATACAAGTTTTTATTTCAAATTAAATTTTTGAAAATATTGTTAACGTCATTTATAAAAAAAAAAAGTTTAATGGATAACTCAGTGAGCATAATCACGAAAGCAATAGTGAGTAAGTGGCTTGCAACTATTTTTTTTTTCTTTCTTTCTTTCTTTCTCTCTTTTTTTCTTTGCAAAGTGAGAAAATTAAGATTTGTGGGGCACGCATTATCTCTTGCCTACTCATCTTGCCGGTCACAAAAACACATACACAAATACATATACATGTGATTACACATGCGTCGACATATAAACGCGACTATATTATGTATTTTGTGAATTAAAATATTTTCAAAAAGTTTAAGGATCCCATTTTCTATAAAATATAAATATTCGAAAAACAATCCCAAACAAGATTAATCAGGATGTTGAGTGCATTAGTTGTTCGTACTAAAAGACGGTGTATGGCCCTAGATCTGTGATACATAAGTGTGATTACGATTTGTGACGAAATATTTGTTGAGACTTGCTCAATATGCAAGTCGGAGAAACCTAAACTATGAGTTATAAATATTCACTTTTCTTAGCCCTTTAAATAAATAAAAAATAATTTCACATTTCTCTTCACACAAAAGGGAATTCACTTTATCATGAATCCATGCCTGGTAAAATAAATTCGTAGGATTATCATTGTGATAATGAGTCCTATATAATCTTTTTTAACAAAATAATCAGTCATTATCTGTATCGCATACTTACCTTTTAATTAGCACGCATGAAATCATGGAGAACTTGGAACAATGGATGGTAGAATAACCATCAGACATTTTTGACTTTGTAGACATAGACAACTACATACGAAGACACGTGTGCGAAATGTATATCCCAATCATATATTGCAAAATTTTATATGATGTTTTTACTATTTGTTAGACAAATTCTTTTTGACACAATTCGAAAAAAAAAGTATTACTATAATTTAAACGTGGTTGAATCTCTTGTAGATCATTTCACATTGGGATCATTTGATATATCGACACTGCTGTTAATTAAATATTAAATCAGCAAAAATAGAAATTGAATATAAGCTAACAAATAGAAGTCTCATCATACAAATATTTCGAGATTTGAATAATTTTGTATTGTAGATTCAATCTTTGTTTGATTATTTTAAAATTTGAGCACATTAAATAGCAAAAATATCATATTCTTCAATCTCATTCAACTTCTCATATGTTCATTGGCCGATAAAATTTACTAGTTCTGATATTTTCCTCTGTTGAAATATACGCATTATCCATTCGCCAGTATTTCCTTTTTATCGAACGGATATGTTACTAATTTCGTCTTAAAAGTTAAATGCAAACGATAGAAAGAAAAAAAGAAAATTTTCGTATTTAATACATTTATCTTGTGCCTGAAAAAATAGACCAATAAGTGGAAACTTTGGTGGGCCTGGGCCCGGGTTTTGAATTTAATGATGAATAGAAGTAATAATTTAATAAAAAATAGTGAGAATGGAAAAGAAAAAAGAAGTGGTGGAAAACGAGAGTGACGTGGAAGTGGATAAGTGGTGACGTGAAGTGGAGCTTTGTTTTTGGTTCCGTAACTAGTCATTTCCTTCAAAGTACACACATGCTGTCTCAGTCTCACGACGTTGCCTTGCATGTCGTTTTGCTTTTTTTCCTTGCAATTCTCTCATCAAATCTATTGATGACGTGGACGTCTTGTAACAAAGCAGTTTCCAGAAATTCCACGTGTCACTTGTAGTTTCGAGTTTAAGGCAACATATTGAAACTCCATCATTTAATGATTTCAACGGTTTTTTGTGTGTGTAAGGATAGATGTGTGTGGTGATTATTGAGGTAGACATTTCTTGGTTTAGTTTTGAAAGTTTCTTTCAATTTTGAATTTCATTTTGGTTAATCAAGTACTCCCTCCGTTTCACAAAGAGTATCGTTTTAAGGTTTTATTTTTGTTTTACAAAGAGTATCGTTTTATATTTTCAATACAAAATTTTAAATAATATTCCAGTTTTAACCTTATTAATTTAATGTATTTATTAGATAAAAACAAATTATTTAATGTATTAATAAGGGACAAAGTTGTACTTTTAATAATTTTCTTAATATGTGTGAAAAATGTCAAAATGACACTTTTTGTGAAACGGAGGGAGTAGTTCACAATCGAAAGAAATTATTTTTTTCCAATCGGGTTCAAAATCCCTTGCAAACAAAGTTCAATCAAACCTTGGTATATGAAACACGATTTCTGGAGGCAATAACGACTCGTAGAACTAATAATATGTGGTAGTTATGATAAATCGTAGTTTTCATAACGAACATTAATCGAGATTTTTTTGGGCGTGTAGCAAAACAAATATTTGGTTTCTTTGGTTAAAACTTAAAAGTAACTTTAAATACAAAGATTCAATTATCTTTTGTGCATTAATTATAATGAAATGTTAGGTCATGAAAAAAAAAATGTTAGGTCATGACTTTAACCCAAAAGAAAAGGAAAGAAATATTAAATCATGACTCATGACAATTGAGTTGAGAACTTGATATGAGCTGGGAACTTCGCGAGAACTTGAGATGAGCTGGGAACTTCGCGATAACTTGGGATATGTACAATAAAATGATGATGAGAGTTTTATGGGCCTATCATATTGGGTTATGAGAGAGTTTTATAGCCCTATAATATTGGATTATGCTATTTTTTTTTTTTACATCATATTGGATTATGCTATTGTAGAAAACATTTGAGCAATTCTTTTAACTATCTTATATGGCCTATGAAGATTATATATAGCCATAACATTATTAAATCTTGTTGCTTTGACTAAAAGCTGATTATTTTGTTTTTGTTTGCGTTTTATATCATGGTAAACGTAAATAAAAACTGTAGACAAAAAAAAACATAAATGAAAATCGAAAATGGCGCACATTTGTTGTGAAGGGAGACGCAACCCCAGTTACAAGAATCCAACTTAAATTCCTTTGCATATATGCTATGATACACAGAAAAAGTTGAACTCAAATCATTTAAAAATGGGGGTAGGGTTAGGGACTTCGGGTACATATAAATTGTGTGGGTTAGCATTGCTCTTTTTATTTAACATCCAAGATTTTCAAATTTAAATTTAGATTCATAGATGAACAAATTATTATCGTATATAGTTGAATGTTATGCAACTTTAAAATCCCTCGTTTAACTAGACATCAAACACATTTTCATTCAAATATGTTTAGAAAAAAATTCTAAATCTAGAGCATCTTTTTATATTTTCAAAAACACGCTAGACATAATACATAGTATGTCATTTTGGTACATGACATAATATTGATATTAATATTTTTCTTTGACACTTTTAAGAATATATATTATTCCCATATATAATGTCTAATTTCTCAAAATTTTATTGTTGAACTCATTTGACTGATTTAGTCATTCAACTGAGACGGCTCGATCAGGTAGAGTGGTAGATATAACTCTTAAAATAAATGAATTTGAGTTGAAGTGTTGAACTATCGGTAAAATATATTAACATTCGTAATAATGATGTACGTTGCATCAAATTTAAGCTAGATTTTTATTTCCATGAATAATGCTATTGAATTATATTTAACTGGTTTAAACGTGATTTTCGTTTACAAAAATTTCGGAAAAAGTGTATTTGAGTAAATAATACATATTAGAATCGAGTATGTGTTCTCTTGTTTTGAATGTTACAGTCTCTTCTCGGACGGAAGATCAAAACCGTTAGTACACTTACGAATTGTCTCTTTGAGGCTAGAACTCATGATCACTTTGACCCTTAAATAATAAATCATTACACCAACTGGAGGTACACGTTATACTTGACAATTAGAAGATGATAAAGCATTTACGTACTCAGAAGCCAAATATCTGATTTGAATTGCCTTCCCATTTTTTTTTTTTTGGTTTGTTTAATAGTTTACCATTTGTTCGTCTTTTTGGGAATAATAGCCTTTTCAAACCAATTAGTTTTGTAACTCATCGACTATCGTTACCAACATTCATTTTCCGTTATTGTTTTGTATGACCTTATAATGATCAACAGTCAACTCATTGTTAAAAGTTGCAAAAAAAAAAACAACACTATGTTCTCACAGATTGTTGTTAGTTGATCCACTAACAAATTTAAACTAATCTACTAGTTTTGTTTAACGTTATTTCGCCAATCCATCAATTTCATAATATGCCAAAAAAAAAAAAAAAATCAATGGTCAGACACAGCTATTCCACCATTGTCCATTGTTATCATTTAAAAACAATATGTTGTACTTATAGAAGACATAGAAGTACAAAACAAACTTGTCTTACAAACTTGTCTTAAGTATATAAAATCTATACACTTACTTATTCAAAAAGAGCTTAATAAGAGAATAAAGATGAAGATATATAATCGATCGATAGCTACAGAAATGAAGGAGTGGATGAAGATCGGCTAGAATGGGCCGAAATGTATGTTGAAGATAACACTTTACTTTGACTTCTTGATCATCAGTAGATAGATTTGAGCTCTCTTTTACATTTGATCCCTCTCTGAGATTTTATTGATCCTGCAAATCTCATATGTTATAAACAAATGTAGTATGCGATTTGCTAGCTAGATTCTCAGATGCAAAGAGATTAATATCGAGAAATGCAAGTTTAGATCATAACCATGCGAGATCATGCATCTTTGTGCGATATAAATAAAAATTAACCTGAGTATAAACTCATACTTCTATGCCAATCATTCAAGATAGATACTTTAACTTATGTTTCGTGTGACATATAACTTATGTTATATTGTATCATCGAACAAGATCTATAAAGCTTTGCGGGGGACAAAACAAACTTTCAAGCTTTTCCAAAGTTAGTGGTGACTGGTGACAAAGATCCTAAAGGAAGAAGACTCATAAAGAGGATTCGAGTAAAGTATATATATTTATATTGCCTACGATTTAAATTATATCTGAGATCAAAGAAAATAAAATGATTTATTGGATTCACAGAGAAAATTACTGTCCCACAAAATCATATATTATATAATATAATCTCAGAAAATGCCAATGCATAACTACTCCCAATGTTCATGCAGTAAAACAGCCTTTTTAAACGCTCTCGTTAATATGTCACAATCCAAGCTCTGAAATCTGTGACAATTGGTTGAATGGTAACTAGGATTTGGTTGAGTTGAAAATGTTAAAGATTTGGTTGAACTGTTCATATTGAGATCAGTTTTCCTAAGACCCACATTGCAATAATTTAAAACAAGACAAAAGTCTTAATATGTAATATGTGTAGTAGTTTTTATTCTGAGATAACCTTATTAACCTTTAAGAACACCCATGGAATCTCAATTATTAATCGATTTATTTGGGTTATAAAATGAGGGGGAAAAGGTTCAATCAATTTCTCCATTGATCATCAATGGGGAACAAAATCTACACAAATCTTTAAAGAGAAGCATTCTATGAGCCAATCATTGCTTTTTTGAACCACTGTTTATATAAACAACAGTGGTAAAAATGTGTATATATATATATATATATATCTTTGTACTCACACCCATATATCTGTTGATGAAGAAAGAATATAATCCATCATTGGAACATCATATGCTTTTCCAAAAATTGAATGAGTAGCTTGCTAGGATAACTTAAATATCTTTACTTTCCACATTCATAGAGTTAAACATGTGATTCATCTAAAACTAAGGATTTCAATAAATCTAGTTTTTTCAAGTATGTGATATGCTAGGAACTATAATTTGTTTTTCTGAGTTTGCCACTCTAAAACCAAATCTACTTTCATTCAAAGAGCTAAAATGATTTAAAAGAATTTGTCTAACAAATATCGACTTCCATTAAGTTCTAATCAAAATTCGGTCCCTTAATATCAGAACCCAACATCAATAAATAGTATATATCTGATCAAGGATTTCTCAAAAATCAAAAACCTAGAACTATATATTTCTCCAATTAGGGTTTTGGTACATAGACCATTCTACAATATAAACATATACATATATTTGGGGTATGTTGCTAGGTAGCGACACCACACTTTCATAAGTTTCTAGTAAATAGATCAAGTAACAAAATATGATGTATAAATGTAAATGAATGCAAAGGCACATATATAATCAAAGAAAAGTATAGTTAATGGAGAAGTATATTACCACAAAGTCTTTCACCAAGAAGGAGAATCTTAACAGAAGCTGAAGGAAGAGGAGGAAGAGGAAGAGTCGTCTCCTCCACCACCCATCTCTGTTGTTGGCTTCTTCTTCTTCTTCTTCTTGTAAGGAATCCCTCTAGCCTTGGCCTGACACTCCCTAACCTCCCTCAGATAAACCCTTATCGCTCCACTAGCGAAAGGGTTTGTCTCCGGAGATCCACCGTTCTCCTCGTAAGCCGCTCTCAGCCGTCCGATCAAAGCATCAAGACTCCCCCAAGCTTGTCTGAGAGGGCACGTGCAAGGAGCTGGTGGCTCAGGCTGGCCGTAGAACATACATCCAGGAACGTGCACCTTTGTCTTACCGAACTGGTCTAAGTACCTGAGAAAATCAAGCACGTGGTTGCAGCTGCAGTGAGACATCGGCACGGATGGTCTCTGGTTCTTCAGGTACTGTCCGAAAGT
The DNA here is from genome assembly GCF_000478725.1 of Eutrema salsugineum. Taxonomy (NCBI): domain Eukaryota; kingdom Viridiplantae; phylum Streptophyta; class Magnoliopsida; order Brassicales; family Brassicaceae; genus Eutrema; species Eutrema salsugineum. The sequence goes on along the minus strand of NW_006256908.1, from coordinate 11,688,942 downwards.
GTTCCAGTCGCGCCTCTTCTGTGATTCGTAACGGCTTGGTGTCACCGGTGGCTCTGATCCTGATGATTCCATCAAGCTTTTCCCTCTATCTCTAGGAGATGACATGATATATCTTGTTGAGTGTAGAGAGAGAGAGGTGTTGGTGAAGTTTATTAAGGGAACATTTTGTGGTTTATATATGGATCTGATCATGAATTAGGTAATAAGAAGATGAAAGGTTGAGTGAGTTTGATGAGAGGGTGAAAGTAATAGTAGTAATGGAGAATGATGTTGACGTTAGAGGACATGTTATGGGGCCGTTTGAAACTTTGCTCTCTTTCTTCCTCTCTCTCTCTGTCTCACTCTTGGATTATCTCCCATTTTTCTCTCCCATTAACGAATAATTATTAATCAGTTCATGATAATGCAGCTGTGAAATATTCACTATTCACTATGTGTTTAAGGATTATAATTTAAACTTTTTCAATGTGATTATTATTATCGTTCTAGACGCGCTTTAACTAAATAGTAAGAAAAAAATATAGTTTTATCATTAATCTCGAAGATTAGTGTAGACTTCGATTCATAGTCTCACAGTTACCTTAAAAGGAAAATTTGCGATGTCTATGTAGACTTTCATATATCGTGGAGTGGAAATATGGTACTCATGTACTCATGTACTCATGTAGGGAATCGTGTGCTGTATGCTAACATTTTTATTGATTATAATACAGACAAAAAGCATTTTACGTCAGATTACAACTACTTAATAATGTGAAGAAAAAAATATATACTTCTTGCACATGTCATAGTTTACACTTTACAAATAAAGATGTGAATAGCGGTCTTGTGTATGAAATCAGGTTGAAACATAGAGGTTGATTTGTCAACATATCAGATTAGAATGGGTCACGTGTAGTGTATCTATATAAATATTATAAATAACCCGGATGCGACACCCTAGCTAGTCCATCCAGTTTTTCCAAGTCCGCGGATTAATTATAACAGTGTGATATATATTATTTATTAATTTATCGTATTTGCGGTATATATATATATAATGTATATCGTACTTTTCGATATCATAAAACAAGAAAAGTTGTCCTATTTTTAGGTGTTGAGCTGTTGATATCCCTCTTATCGCAATTTTATTTGTTCTCTAGATTCATATTTGCAATCTTCCAATCGATTTTTGTTGATGGCGAGTGATGTTGTTGTTTGGCCAAAGAAAAAAAGAGAGTGTTATTGTTTATTCACAATCCGTTGCAGCCTTGTAGGGTTCACTCTTTTTTGTCTTCATTTAATTTAAATTTATATTTTTCAATATAAACGCTTTTATTTTTTCAATGTAAAATGTACATAATATCATTAATTCTTTATACAATATATACTTATTATTGTTTAAGTTTTTGTTCGTCGTTTACAACTCACTTATTCATATTATAGAATTTGATTATGGATTATAAGTTTATAACATAGTATAAACTACTATATTATTATTACGAATTCCAATCGATTAAGATATATATATTTGGTTAATAGTTATTCCCTATAAGTGACACAAAATTACCTAACATTCATCTTCATTAAAAGTTTCTAACAAAAAAAAAAATCTTCATTAAAAGTTCGACGACACAGAAGAAGGAAACCCAATTTTTGTCTTACGAGTCAAAATCACTGTCATTTTGGATTTGTCATTAAATGATTAAATATATTCTAATTAGGGCTCTTGTTTTTTTCTCCGAAGTACATTGCACAATAATATTTTCTAAAAATCCAAATTAAAGCCTAATTTAACGATAGATTTAGACATTAATTAGTCATTCCATATTTATAATGATTTGCAATATAATAATAATATAGTGAAAAAATAATTGAGCAAGATATAAAGTAGAGTGAGCCTATGTCTCTCATTGGTTCATGAAAGACTAGGTAATAGGCTGTGACTCACTAACCACTATATTTTACTTTTTTTTTAATTAGACATATCTATGTGACTATGTTAGTTACATATGGAATCTTTTATCATGCCCCATCAAAATTAATCACTTATTGTTTCATTCTCAACTTAATTAATCACTTATCTAAACTGTGATAATGATATGATATATGTGGCTAATTGGCTATACATACTAGCATCCAGGACTTAAATTTTGATTTGGTTCATACAAGTTTTGATTTTATTCAACCAGATTGAACCGATCTTTCAAAATCGGATAAAACAAGATCTGAAAAACTTACATTTTTTCCTGTAGTCATTTTGTTTATTGTAGAAATTCGAAGTTGCAATAATTTGGAAGTTAGAAAAACCTGAGATATACGTCATGTTGAGAAGAAGGAATGATCACCTATTCGGAAATCTCAAATTTCTGCGGCCCCACATTTTTTAATATAGTACTTCACAAGTGATATCATTATATCAACAAAAAGGGTGATATTAATATTATAAAGAAGACTCGTTTAAGAATGGAAATATCATGCATATTCAAAGCATAATTTGTTTGATCGCGAAACAATTTATCACTTATAAATCCGTAATTTGATTGTCCGTTTATGGCCATTTTGTAATCAAATTGCTTTGGCTAATCGTCATAAAAGCGATAATTGCTTCTGTATATTCGTTCCGTAGCATTTAAACACTACAAGAAAACATCTCATATTCCTATGAAAATTTTGACGAAATTTTTGGTAAGAAATTTTTATAACCAATTTTCTACGTAATTTTGACAAAAAGTAAAAGTGATAAGAAATTGGTAGGAATTTTCCTACCAAAAATTTTGTCGAAATTTCGTAGGATATTTCCTACCAATAACCTATTATGCGGTCAAAATTTGAAAGGAAAGTGATAGGATACAATTGACCATTATACTGGTAAGTATTTCGTAGGAAATTTCCTACCAATTTCTGACGAAATATTATGTGTAAGAAAATCGTAAGAATTTTGTAGGAACATTCCAACTTTGGTTTTGTCCCACATCGATGATCCGAGATAATTTGGATGATGAAACTGCTCTATAAATAAGATCTTCATCTCTCTTTTAAATAATTTGTTTCTATATGTATATATATATATATATATATTAATAATCGAATTAATAGTTAATTCATCTTTTAGTTTAAATTTAATTTCTGAAATTAATTTAATTTTTTAATTTATAAAATTAATTTTATTTTTTACAAAATCTCAAGTGGTAGGAAAATAATAGGAATATTTCGTAAAAAGATGGAAGTAATTTGGTAGGTATTTTCCTACGAATATCCTACCGCCAAAATTTTCCTACCAAAATTTTCGTAGGAAATTTCCTACGATTTTTCTACCTTTTAAAATTTCCGACGGTTTAGAACCTACAAAAATAGTTGGTAGGAAATTGATAGAAAAATCCGGTTTCCTACGATTTTCTGATGAAATATCTGGTAGTAATATGTGATGTTTTTTTGTAGTGAAATGATGGATTAATCACTATAAAGGATATATAAAATAGCAATCAATAGTCGACAAAAAATAGCAATGAAATAGATATTTTGGATTTAGCATTGGATATCCAAAGTGCTTGACTAATAATGAGGGTAACTATTATTTTTGATAAAGGATATTAGTTTGATAAATACATTGTCTCATGTTAGAAACCAGAATATGTATTGTGTAATTGGATGAAGAACGATGAAAAATTTAAAATTTTAGCAAAAGCTAAGAGAAAATCGAAAATTTAAGAAAAATATTATTTGTCTATGATTTTCTTTATAGACTTATGAATGCATAATATAAATCATTATATTCCTATTATCCTATATATAAGTTCCACAACTCCATTGTACTATTAGAATTAACAATATTAATTAGCTTCTTTCACAATTCACTAAGATTTTTTAGTCATTTTGACAACAACATATATATATATATATGTCGGCTCCCAAGTGTCATTTTTATTATGTAATCTCTAAACTTGGTTATACTATCCTTAATTAAATGATAAAACTAATATGTTGATGTCTAAACCATCAATTTGTAACAGGGCGGTTAAGAAGATTTACAATGAATAAACAGTTAAATAATGGTTATGATTGGTAGCAAATGGTTGAATAGTAAAAAATAATCGAGACTGGAATAGTATAACATAAAATCAATTCAAATATAAATAACATTTTCAAAAAAATAAATTTATTTTATTAATGAATTTTTTTTTTAAAGTACAAAAAAAAAAGTTACCGCCGGACGATTGCCAATTTGCCAAAACCGTACTGTTCTTTGGCAATCATCTTTTCTAATCACTTCTTCAATTCCTTTTTTGACTATTTAATTGGTAATTCTTAAAGCACTTCAATTCTGATTACGGTAGTTGAATATTACCAATCAAACCCTATATATTATATAGATGAATTTCGTTGGAATTGTTGGTCGAACCCCTTACGTAGTTGCAACGCTCGATAAGTGTTTCATTAAAGTCTTCAATTACATTTTTAAGGTATATATATAGTATGTAGTTAAACATATTTTCCAAGGTTTATATCATATGTGGTCAAAACAGTTCAATATTGTCCATCAAATGTATGTATTGTAGTTGGATGTAATTTAGTTAACTACCATGTGGTCTACTGCAGATGAAGAGAAGCGAGAAAGGACCAAAAGAGAACATGTGGTGTGTTATGAGAATTGTGTATACACAATTATTTCCCAACCTGTCAAATAAGACTGTTTAGAATATAATATTTTAATATTGTTTTTCAGTGTTTACTAAGTTGTCTATATATACTTAGGTTTGATTCATTTGAATATGGGTGGCATTCTTAAAGCTCACGAGCCCACACTCTTAATATAATGCATTCGTTGTCTATTGCTATCTAGACCTGAATAGAGCTGAATAGTATTTGTTATATTAATATAAGAAGCGATGTACAGAGGCTTATATATACACGCCTAAAGGATCTAAGATTCTAAGATAGATAAAAATCTTAAAATAACAACAATTAGAGAATCTAAGACAACATCATATCTGCAACACAACTATATAACTCGAGATATTAAAAAATATATATATGTAAGCTTAAAAACAATGAGGTTAAGGTTTGAAACAAAAAATGAGGTTATAGTAAAATCGGTTGTGTGGTTACTACTAATTCCGAAGAAATCGTCCAGTGTAACTGTGTAAGGAACATATATTATATGCTTCCAAAGAGAAGACAAACGCATGATTTAACGTGGTAATGTTTTTGTCTAGTTTCTACGTTTTATAATTAAATAATGTTTTTGAATATACAATTTTTAGGTCTAACATATATTTGTTCTTCAGAATAAATCTAATTAAATGCTTTTGCACCCGAGATTTTTCTGGTTGATTTAATTAAAGCCATGATCGATATCTTGTTAAATCGTTGTATCTTAATAATTTACTCAATTACGCATGTAAATGAGTCGATTCTAATCTTTTAAGTTTTCAAGGAAGCATTCTAACACTTCAGGAATAAACAACAGTAACAATTTAGTGGAAAGCTTGTTCTCAACAAACATTATATTCTACACTTTTACCAAAAACAACAATAACTATTCAATATATCTTACTTTCTTAACTAGGCTTAGTATAGTATATTATATAACTATATGGGGTGTGTCATGTGTGCGCGCAGTGTAACATACTAGAAATGGGTCAACGATGCAAGACATATTTCCCTTTATATTGTGGATCTAAATTAGGATATAAAAAGTAGAAGTAAAGATCTACTGTGCGTCATTGCGTCTATAGTAGTTATAAATATACATAGATTGGTAAATGTTTAAAGATTCTATTAACTCGTTCCAATATCTGTAAGAAATTAAGTGGCATCGACATTAATTGTCTGACGTTTTCTAGATCACTTTTAAATTGAAAATTTTGTTTGTCATATAGTGACAGTGTACGGTTCTTTTAAAGTTTGCTTTAAACGTATTTCGTCTTTTTCTTACACCTTGTTAGAATTAAGAATCTTTATACAATGCCACTCTTTCCATTTGTACGGTATGTTTTTAGCGTTGGAGTATTCTTAAAATGAAGATGCTTTTCAGTAATTAATATCTTGTAACTCACATAAGATTAGTCTGGTGGGAACTACCATATCGATATTGCACATCGAAAATTAAAATCTTGAAAAACGAAATTAACAATCGGACCCTGGGCACTCCCATGTTCCAACGTATCTCAAAATTCACATATAAAGTGATTAACCATGTTCTAGTCAGTTGTCTCGAGTTTTTTCTTGGATCAATATATAGGACAACCTATCTTACTATATATGTGGAACACCACTTGGTTTGGAAAAGTTACTTTAAAACCTGCAAAACAAAAGGAACCCTAAAAATAGATGATATACATCTAAAATCATGTTTCTTAGCAACAAAAAAAATAAAATAAATATAAAATCATGTTCAAAGAAGAAACAATGGGCAAGAAACATCTTCACGCATGAGTTGCCAAAAATGTCACGGTCTCAAAGGCACACCTTTGCATTCGTCCCCTTGCCCCCACAAATCTTTTCTCTGCTTCTCTTTTTGTTGATAGTGATTCACCTGTCTTCCCACCCACCCCCATTTTTTTCATTATTTTTTCTTTCCCTTTTTGTCAATTCATCACTTTAACCGGAATCTATTTCGGCTTTAGATTCGGTTAAAAGTTTTGGACCGGTTTGATGTACTATACATTCACATGATATCAGGTGTTAAATTAGTTTGTGCTCCGATTATTGGAGTTAGGGATCGTATGGATGCGTGAAAAAGTTTATAAAACTAAGTGGAAGACAGTGACTAAAGAAAAACAAACAGTTTAGTAGATTACATCAGTAATTTGAAACCAAAATAATAAATGATTGTACTTCAACCGATTATAATATATTAATCGGTCACTATATATATACTATAAAGGAGGGGTTGTGGTACTGTAATTTGAAACCAAATTAACAAATGATTGTACTTTAGATGATTTAATAATATGTATCGGTCACAATATATATATATATATATATATAGAGGAGGGATTGTGGTACTGTAATTTGCAACCAAATTAACAAATGATTGTACTTTAAATTATTTAATAATATTTATCGGTCACTATATACAGTATATACATTTGAGGAGGGATTGCTAACGTAAAAACGAATAAAGGCCTAACTTACATTCTTTATTCGAGTATATTTATCGGCAAGTCTGACAAAAATTAGGGTAACGTACTCATTCTACAATTTGTAAGGTAAATTAAGATAATATAGATTTTGGATAAAATTTCATAAGGTCATATTACTCCTTATACGAGCCCGATACGGCTCAACACATTACGGATCCAAACCAGTCTTATTCATTCCGATCCGACCTATCTACTGTACCCAATCAGTTTGGTATTGGTCTGTGATTGCGTGAATCTAGGTGGGCTAATCGGACATATGGCCGGGCCTGTCTCACTCAGCCCATATGAAATATAATCATTTCTAAGTTTCAGAATAGCGTTAGATCTACTGTGAATTTCTCCATCCTTTGGGAGATCAGATTATCTTCTACTTTATCACAAATAGTTTCCATCGTTACGTGTGATTCTAGCTTGCTGAGATTTAATACGTTGACATGTGCACCAATGTAGACTAGAGATAAGACTCCAAAAACATGTTTTGCTGAAAAATTCTTAATTATGACTTTCGAATAATCTTGCTATCTTTTGTCACTTGAGCTAATGATTGTTGACTACTTGGATTATTTGTTTTGTTTGTATAATATTCTTTGAAATACATAATATTGAAAAGCTTTTAGGATACATATCATGATGCTTCTTTCATGATTCACAGCTACAAAGTCAGTTTTTCTATTGTATTCATTGTAGCCAAATGGATGCTGCGAACAAGCAGTTTGGTAATGCCGACTCTACAGAGAGGTACACACAATTGACTACAAAAGAAAATGATATTTGTCATATAATTGAAAAAGTAACAGCATAACAACCTTAAATATTCAACTCTAACAGCATACCAACCTTTAACATTCAACTCTAACAGCATAACAACCTTAAATATTCAAATCTAGGAGGTAAGAAGGTTTGTTTTTTTGTTCATCCATTAACTTAGAGTTTTATAAAAAAAAGCCTTTTCCGTGGTCTTGCTTGCTCACAGAACCTGATCTTGATATTGCACTTGGACGATCTAGGAATCTTGAGCAGATCTTTGGTGATCCGAGACTTTTTCTTGTCGTTTGTTGCGTACGCAAGAACTTTGACGAGCTCAAGAGACGATAGTTTCTCTACGAACTGCTTCATCTGCTTTAACTATATACTTATAGATATATTAAAGAGAAGCTTGGTTTGCAGCTCGACGAAGATACTATGGCAGGAACAAATTTGTAATAACTTAATGTCTTTATTTGTAAAGAAAACAGTTTTTTGAAATATAATTTTAACATATTTTCAAAAAAAAAAGAGAGAAATTAGGAAACGAGAGAGAGAGCATTCTTTATTTACCTCCCAAGTACGAACAGATGATATCTCCAAAACCTCAACATTCCTTAACCCCTTGATGAGATTTGTTGGATTGCTAGACATTAGCCTAACATGGAGACCAAGCTTAGCTTCAACAAGGGACTCGAGATTCACAACTGGAACCGCTCTTGGTACTACATCAGAGTATTCCAAGTAGACAAGACTAGGAGTGTCGAAAGATATTTCCCAATTATCAAAAGCATCACGAACCTCGATAGTGAGCTTCTTAAGTGTCCAAGAGGACACGATGCAGCAAAAATTTCCACTCTGCCATCTCGCACTACGAATGGTTAGTTCCTCAAGCAAAGGGCAACCAGAGACAAGCTTTTCCAAAACACAATAACCACTATTATAGAAATACACCGCATGAAGACAGAGAGTCTTGAGTGATGGAAGAAAAACATCATCACCAGGAATCATAGCCTCGAATCCTTTTGCTAGTTTCAGCTCAACCAATGTCTTGCAAGTGAAGATCTCGAGTGGCACCAAAACCACATCATCAGCGATTACGTCTATATACAGATTCTGGACACCGTGTTTCAAAACGTCAATCATCCAGCGTGTGACATGACCCGTGTCGTCTTTAATACTCTTTCGACATTTTATCGAGATCCTCCTCTTTCTTGGGAGATCGCCTGAGGACGACGACACAGCCAACACTCTATCCACAAAATCTATGAAATCTTCTCCTCCATGATCATCATCTAAATCAAGGTTTGGTGTCAAGACAAACAGATTACGCCATCGCTTTGAGAGGACAGATGTTAAAGCAGCTTCTGTTGTCGGAAGGAAAGATAGAATGTGGCAAATAGTATCATCTCCTAGTCCGTTGTTCATATCCATCCTTTTTTTTTTTTGCCAAAACCTAAACAACTCGAAAAGAACCCTAATGATCCTTTTCGGATACGAATAATATTTTCAACGACTAGATCTTCACAATCAACCACAAAAGTATGTAAAACCCACCCACTGCAAAATCAGATAAAAAAAAAATCTGCATCAAGCCGAAGAAATATAGATTTCATCAATTTGGATAGACCCACCATGAAAAAAATAAAATCAATGGAATGTAAGCAAATGCAGAATCTAAATTTAAAACATTATGCTTTACACAGCAACCAACAAATTCTCGCCGAGGCCCATAAATCAATTCATACTATCAAAACTTTTGAGCGCGTGTAGAACACATTCGCAGCAGGCAAATGTTCGATAATTAATCCGCTGGATTTGGCATCAATCCGATGGACTTGGGATCCTAAGAAACAAAGATTGGAGAAGAAAACTAACCAGAGGAAAGCGACGGAGGCAAGGAGACAGCGTCAAACCTTCTCTCCCACTCTCTCGACCAATCCACGTATATGCCCAAGTTTATTGACAGAAGAAAATAATAAGGAACATGGGCCTTTGGGCCGAAAAGGAAGAGGAAGTAAACCGGGAGACAGAGTTTGGTTAATTAAGAAAAAGACTCTAAAAGCATAAGCATAATTATTTTAGAGATCCATTTGAGTTTCTTAAGCTATATTTTATTATTATTTTGGGTTTAGAAACTGTGATTAGAAATGGTGTGTGTGTCAATGACTCAATGTTCTTGCTCTGTTTCTTTACTTCTTTAGTCGTGAGTGTTTGTTCATGCATCGTTAAAGATTCGAATGATATATTGTTCCAGCATATGTACATGTAACATGTTTGGTATTATTGTTAGTTGTGAAAACTGTAAAACACACGTCTTACATAGATACAAACTTTTTTTGATTTTTATATCATCCGAGTAAATAATAACGATTAAGAAGTAAACTTATAAAACCATCTTCAACAGGGGGTTATTAGAGAGTTGTTAGGGAGTTGTAAACCCATTTTAGCATTAAAAATAAAGATTAAAGCTAATAAAACACAATAACCGTTGCTTGATGAAGAGTTTTAACAACTCTTTATCAACTCTATACGTGTCATTTTCTTGTTGGTGGAGACAATAAGAATTTTTTTTTTTGTTTTTCACTCTGAAAATTCTCAAACCCGACCATTTCTCTCTCAAACGACGAAGTCAAAAAATTTTGCTCTCTCTTTTATGAAGAAATCGAAACCCTAAGTTCATCTCAAAATCTCACCCGATTTTCGATAAGCCTTTTTTTTTACTTGCATGTCGATTCAAACGGATTGAGGGTGCGAAAATCTCTCTCACCGAAGCTCTTCTCACCGGAAATCTCTCTCAAACCAACACTCAGATAAGTTTCTCGACTCTCTTCAAATTTTGTAGATTAATCGGTTAATTATGCTTGCTGAATCGATTTTCTTGTGGAACGCCTTCGAATTTGTTGCTGATTAGTTAGGGTTGATGAATGAATCGATGAGGTGAACTCTCTAAAAATTCAGCTGATGCATGATTAATTCCACTTGTTGAATCGATTAGTGGTAGCGATGTGAAGCTTGGAATTGCCTCGACGGTACGTATTCTTCTTGTTCGTTGGGTATCTCTGTTTTTAATTTCTTGTCTTGGCTCAAAGAATGAGCATTTGACAAAAGATTATCCTTTGTGTAAAGCAGGTAAAGATGCGTTAGTCAAAGCCAAAACAGGTCGCTGCAGAAGGCAAGGCTCTGCTCAAAACCATGAAGGAATCGGTGTTCAGACTCTGATTGGAGGTACCCGCTTCAAACTTGATCAGCAACTCTTTAGATCATCATGGACCCATCAAGTTTTGTTCTTCATATTAACTTGTTGGTTTTATATTGCAGAATCTATTTGTTGCTGCTGCTAGGCCTGTTCACGAGGTAGCAGGACTAATTGGAGGTAAATAATTTGTCTTATGAATCCTGTATAGAGCATGTTGACTAGATTTGGTTTCAATGCTTTGTAGTGTTAGGGTAATGATGATAGATATGGTTTCAATGCTTTGTAGTGTTAGGGTAATGATGATAGATATGGTTTCAATGCTAAAGAATTGGTTTATGATGATAGATATTGATTCATGTTATTGCTGATATTGGTGTATGAAAGAATGGTTAATGATGTGTGATCAATGCTGCTCGATTAGGTGACTCTTAAATGTGATTTTGACTGCTAACCACACTAACTTAAGTTTCTCTAAAAGCTTTCACCTTAACATAACTAAAAGCTTTCACCTTAACATAACTAAAAGCTTTCACCTTATCATAACTAAAAGCTTTCACCTTAAAAAATAAAGAAGTAGCTACTAACCTTTCAGCTTTAAAGAATAAGACATAAATTTTATAGGTGAACTCTTTCCTTCTCATTTAAACCCCATCGAGCATTTACCTTTCTCTTTGTTTCTCTTTGTTTCTCTTTGTTTCTATTTATATCTCCTTTCTCTTTGTTCTCTTTATTTCTCCTTTGTCTTTGTTCTCTTTGTATGAGACTGATTGGGCTTCAAATATGACAAATTTGATGGGCATAAGAAATAACGTTCGTGATCAAAATACGCATTACCGATTGACAAATGATTTAGTTGAACATATATAGAACAAATTTGGTTGAAATTATAATTTTAACTAATTTTTTTCCAATTTATGTATTGTCTTTGTGTTTTTTTTTCTTTTTTATGTTAAACATTGTAATTCTATTTTTATTAATGTATTTCTGTAATGTATGTTGTAATTTATGTATGTAATGTATGTTTGTAATATAAATCAATGAAATAATTTTTAATTATAACATTTTAACATTTTAGATTATTACAATTTTTTTTTTAACAACCCCTAAATGAAGAACCTCCCATTGGATCCTTAAAAACATAAAACCTCTTCCATATATATATATATAGGTATATGTATCTCAAACTAATAATTAAAAAACAATCAAGAGCTCCAATGGGTCTCAACCATTGGAGATGCTCTAACAACACTTATTTCGTACGTAGCATAAAAAAGAGAGAGAGAGAGAGGTACATTAAGGGCTCAAGAGAGGGTCTTCTTCTTTGATAAGCACAAAGACGCTTCCACCGTCTCCTCTCGAGATCCTAATGTTTTTGTCCAAATAAGTCTTGACTCGTGAGTAACCACGATTATGCGTTGTCCCCTGGCAAAAGAGAATTTCAATGGTGGTTGGCTCGACATGGTTCTAGTCACAGACGAGGCTGTGTCTTGTACCGAGGTAAGCAACCCTCTGATCGGGTTAAGATCAATCTTTTGACCAAGAACCTCAACATAACCTGTGATCTCAATCGAATCTGTAAGCTGAGAAGTCTCGATTACGCTTTACTCGAGCTTAGTCTACAAGAAACCAAACCCAAAATGTTTGATTGTATCGTTTCAGCGTGTTAACTATCAAATATTGGTTGATGGATGGTGAAACTAACTGGATGCGTTGAGAGCTTTGGATTTCAAATTTTGGCATTTGTGCTAAATGAGGTTGTAGCTAAAGGAACAACTAAATGGACTGAATTATGAACTGTGAAGTTGTCTGAACCAATGGTTTTGTTAGATCTCATCCACTTTTACTAACAGGATCTCTCGTGAAAGCAACAATGGGAACAAACCGATGAACACTGTATATATGTAGCTGCAAAAGAATCTCAACCAAATCAAGAGCATTTAATTTACCATTTGTGGTTACATAACAAGAAGATGAATTCATTCACATTTATGATTAATCAGAAAAAATTAACTACTACAAAAATTTATACTAATAAATTTTGCTCGAAAGTTAATCAAATTGTTAAGTGTTTGTAACTACATTTAGAATTTGAAGCGTGTAAAAAATAGCGTCACACACTTTTAACTTTGTGTACATTATTAAGTTGAGAAAAAAGAAAAAAAAAAAGATGAGGTCACTAATAATGTAGTCAACAAGCGATTAAGCAAAAATGGAAAAGAACCAATAGAAAACTATATAGCCCAATAGATGAACAGAAAAATATCAACAATTATGGATAGAAAAATGGATTGTATATCGTGAATTACTGGACTTTGAATATTTATTTATTTTAGAATTTTATCATAAAAGATATTGTGTAAAAAGTTATTTTATCTGTTTTTTGTTTTTTTGGGTCAAACAGTTAGTTTCTTTGTTATCAATGTGAAATAAGCACCATGCAAATGGCATGATCAATGTAAAAGGCTAGGAACTTCCGCAGTATACTACTTTCTGACTGTTTCTGATCATCGTCCACTGCCAACGATTTTGGTCTTCGAACGGTCGAGATCTGTTAGCAGGCAATAAAATATCTTGACACCGTCTGCGTTCGCTGGCGATCCGCGATTGAGAGGAACATACAAAAAATATACGTTTAATAATGGGCTTAAACAGATTAAATGGGCCTTTATATTTGCATCTTTAAAGAGCAAAAGAAACGTACAAAAGTGTAAAATGAATTTGGTGTCTAGCGGCCTCTCCTCACAGTAATCACGTGGATCGAGAACTTTCAGCCGTCCGATTCGTTTCATAATATGTCGAGGATCTCGATGATCGGACGGTTGCAAAGAGGACACGCGCCTGGGTTCAGCCACAGCTCTCTAGAAACACACTGCCAAAAACAAAAAAAAGTAACGAATGTCCACATTGGATGAACGCCGCGCCTTTCTTTCTTCCCATACACACTCAGCACACCGAATCATAACACGTTAACGTAACCATCGACGCCGTTAGTATCTCCGTCTCTCCTCCGTTATCAGCGGGCCGTCTCGTCCAGCTACCTCATCACGACATCTCGTCGGCGTCCTCCGCCTCCGTCGGATCTCGCCGGTAAAATATATCCGCCTCTAAGGCCGTCGCGAGATTCATACCCAAACCCGATCCAAAATTTAACCCTAAACTAGTTCGAGTTAATTTCATCGAAATGATACGAAATTGATTTGACCTGTTTTTCCTTTTTTTATTTAGTAATTCTAAACGAGTCTGAGTTAAAATTCAAACAAATTCAAACAAACAGATAAAGGAAAAAGCTGTCCACACCATGGATTATTGAATGTCCAGAAAAAGAAAAAAAAAAGAAACACGAAGGTGACCATGGATTCACCGATTACTACTGAATACTTCATCTTCTTCGTTACTCATTTCAGTCTTCTTCATCATCATTGGAAGCCTCTCTCTCGGCGTCAAAACCGTCTCCTAATAAAAACATACAAATCAGTTGCTCGCCAAAGCTGTTCTCAGTTCTTTCGAGATAGAGTTAAAAGAGACTTGCTTACCCATAGGCGACTCGTCTTCACCGCCGATGCCGGAACTTGTTCCCTCGCCGATGCCGGAACTTGTTCCCTCGCCGATGCCGGAACTTGTTCCCTCGCCGATGCCGGAACTTGTTCCCTCGTTTCTGGTGAAGCGGATCCTATTGGCTTCTCTCTCCGCAGCATACTTCTCCTTGGCAATCCTCATCATGTCTCGTGCACTAACTGGAACCGGAGCATCTTCGCTGCTCTGATTTCCCACGATGGTCCCGGCGCTAGGAGGAGTCTTTTTGGTCATCTCAAACCTACAAAATAGTTCAAATAAACAAATGTAAACAGTTCATAAAGGATATCTATCTGACCTGATCTAATCACATAATATGGCAGATTAACAAAACAAATCCCCCAATCTAAAACGGTACTATATCAAATCACCTAATATAACAGATTTGTAGCTAGCAGTTCCAAGAAATCACATCACCTAATCGGATAGTCTTATTCATAATCACCAGATTCAAACAAAAAAAAGAACACATACCAAGAATCGCAAGGGACGGCCAGATAATTGGGGCTGTTTTCTTCTGGAATCAACACATAAGAACCCCTACTAACAGCACCAGCAAGATCTGGGAATACAATCCGAGAAGCTTCGTACTCCTGATTTATGCCTTCATGCTTCATAACCGGCGGACCTCCTTTCTTATCGTCGGTAAAAGTACACAATGTTCCAGGCGCAGAATCTAGAGCCTTGGCATCAGGTGGGAACGAGGCGAAAAAGCGCCCCGCCCTCTCATTCTCCTCTTCAGACGTGGGCTTGATATAAAATTCCTAACACATATTAGAGAAACAGTTTCTCATCAGATCTGATGAACGAAGTACTAAGAGATTAGATTCCTGGGAAAAAAAAACAAAAACAAAAAAGCAAAACCTGAATCAATCGACTGAAAACGGTTTTGCACTCGTCGCAGGTCTCCTTTTCAACCACCATAGTTCTCCCACAGTCCATACACAAGGTCATGTGTTTACATGGATTCTGGTAGAGCACCTTCTCCCACAGTCCATACACAAGGTCATGTGTTTACATGGATTCTGGTAGAGCACCTTCGTGGTCGATGCACTACGCACACACGCGGAAGAGATCGCCGCCATTTTTAGGGTTTCGATTTGGTAAAAAAAAAAAAGGGAAGGAAAATGCTACGTATGGAATATGACGCTATATAGGGGGTCTGTAAGAGTGTTTCCAGAAACTTCCACAGAAATAGAAAATAATAAAGTATAGGGAGTAGCGCATGATATCTTGCGCAACAAAAATAAAATATCTGGTGTGGTGTGGGTCCTGCAGGGCCCAATATATTGGGCTGCTCTTAGTCTTGTCTAGAGATAATAAAAATAGTTGAACCAAAGCTAATATAAATAAATACCCGACTGGATACGATAATTTTAATTTTCAAGTTTTGGGAACAAGTATATCCGAATACTTTTTTGAACGTGATTGAAGTATTTTTGGTTGATTGTGATTTATTGAAATGAACATATCTGATTTGTTTTCTTTATTTATCAAATTTTCCATATTTTCTGATTTTATTCAGGTATTAAACACACTTTCACATCCAAACCATATATCTAACAAAATATTGAATCTTAAAATAAAATTAAAAAAAAAAATTACTTGAACCGAACCTGATTCGAAGATACGAACGCCCACAGCTAATTTATGTCTGAAACATGTTAATCCTACTCTTCATTTATTCCTCCCTAATTAAGAACATATAATACCCACATGAGATTAAATAATCAAAAAAAAAACATTGTATTAAATAAGTTAAAATATCCCATCATAATTTTGTGGTTTGATCGAGAGAGCAGTTTTTAGCCATGTTTGCAGAAGGTGATTAGAGATACTAATATGTGAAGGTTCTAGCTATACTATGATTTTCTGTAAAAAATGTATTCCAGCACTACTAAACCAAAACACACAACCATGCAATAAGAGGATTCATTACACCACTCCTTGGCACTTTTAAACCAAACACTTTTCTTCGCGTTAATCTTTTTTCCTTTTCATTCATTCTCAAACAATCAAGGAATCCCGGTTATTAACCCTTCTTCATTTTTTTAACTATATAGGTCATCTAGGTGTTTTTTCAGCACAGCACACAAGTACCTTTTTAAAAAGACAACACAAATCCCGAGTAATAATATAACCCGGATCAATACCTAAGAACAAACGAATATTCACTCCTATTATTTTATGTATATATACACTTTTATATTATATATGTATATATATATAGAACTTTGTTCGCTACCCCCAACCAAACATCAAAACCCAATTTGATAATATAATCACACATACACACGTAGACCATGCGTATCTAATATCTACACTTATATATACGAACCGTATTAACCATAAACGAGACATACGACATAACCATAAACGGAGACAAGAAATTGTCCTCGGACCCTCACCTTGTCTTAGATCGAAGATGGAATGACACGGAAATGTGAGAGAAGATCAGATCGGTATGGCTCACGCGCGATGACAACTACACGAACACACGGAGTTAGGGCTTAGGAATAGATCACTTGCTGCGCAAGAAATTAAAAAGGAGAACACTTAACCTTCACGATTTGCACTCGTCTCGGTGGATCTAGGTATTCGGAATTGAAGGCTAGTCCTCCAGTGACTTTCGGCCCATAGTGGCGCAGATCGGTGATCGGTGGTGACGACATGCTGTGGTGATGATGCGATCTCCTCAACTCCTCGTAACTTTTCTTCCTCAAATCCTCGTATCTTTTCTTCCTCACAGGTGCAACGAAAACAACAACGGAGGCTCTAACTCCAGCGTCGATGGCTCCTTCGATGGCGAACTGCGCAAGGTAGAGACGAACCGAGGCGGCGGTGATGCGCGATTCGCACGGAGAAGAACGACGATGAGAATAAGGAGAAGAAGAAGAGGGAGGAGCGATGGCGGCAAGGAGATAGCGTCTCTCCCACTCTCTCGACCAACCCACTTGCGGCTAGGTTTAGGTTTAGATGAAGATGGAGGTATATATGCACCTTTTGTGTGTATATATATGCCCAAGTTTATTGACAGAAGAAAATAATAAGGAACATGGGCCTTTGGGCCGAAAAGGAAGAGGAAGTAAACCGGGAGACAGAGTTTGGTTATCTCGAATTAAGTTTTCAGAACAAGACTCTAATAATTGGTAAGGAGGTTTCATAAAAGCAATTTCATATATTAATGTCTCTCATGAATACTAGTATAATTAATAAATCTTTTGATGCTACCTCTGACGATAATGAAATTGCAGAACATAAAAACATGTGGTTCGAGTTCCTCTAGAAGATATGATTAAATCATGCAGAATAATATTTGCGTACGTACGAATCTTCTTTGCCATACGGATATACACCTCATATAGTCATGATACAAACTTAATATTGGTCTATTTCTCTTGTTTTTTTTCGTCCAACTCCTTCTTGGTTAATTTTATAAAACTTTCGTCCGGCTCTTGAAGAAATAAAAAGGTTCAATCCAAAACTTGCATTGCCCTTTCACATTTTTCAAAGCTCAAATAAGCTTTAATAATATCGTTTGATGCATGTTTACTTGATTATGCAATATACATATACATTGTACACCTCTTAACAGCAAAAACCTATAATCTTCAATATTTATGTAATACATAGGTTATCAAAAAATATATATATATATATATGTATATATATAGTATATGAAAAATATTATTAAAATTTAAAGTTTATGATGTCTTGGAACTGAAATAGAAAAGAGAATAAGCTGGAGAAAAAATGACAAAGTTTTAGGATAACATATCATGATGCTTCTTTTATGATTCACAGCTACAAAGTCAGTTTTTCTATTGTATTCTTTGTAGCCAAATGGATGCTGCGAACTAGCAGTTTGGGAAGGCCGAGTATGCAGAGAGTTACACACAATTGAGCACAAAAGAAAAATATATTTGTCATATAATTGATAAAGTAACCGCATAACAACCTTAAATATTCGAGGTAATAACAAGGTTTGTTTTTTTTTGTTCATCCATTAACTTAGACTTTTCTAAAAAGCCTTTTCCGTGGTCTTGCTTGCTCACAGAACCTGATCTTGATATTGCACTTGGACGATCTAGGAATCTTGAGCAGATCTTTGGTGATCCGAGACTTTTTCTTGTCGTTTGTTGCGTACGCAAGAACTTTGACGAGCTCAAGAGACGATAGTTTCTCTACGAACTGCTTCATTTGCTCTAGCTCTCCAGTTTCTCCTCCATACTCAGTTATCTTCAGTACTTTCACGGGACATGACGATCCATAATCATATTCTCGTTCATATCTATCAACGAGCAATGTACCCTGAAAACTCAAGAGCAAAGGTTAGAAGAGGTTTGAGTTTTTCGTCCAATAGAATACACTTCCGGGGTTTTCTTGTTATAATTACCTTGATGACAAGTGTCTGTAGATTTGGAGATTTTCCTACAAAGATCGGCAGAAACTCCCAATTAATCGTCGTCGGCGAAATCAATTGTAATGGTTAAACGAGACAGGTTGATGAACACTGGGATTGCTTCACGGGAAATACAGAATACCTGAAACAAAAGATATATATCTTTCCTCTTCATCATGCATGATTCCTTTTCAATATTTAACTTGCATTTGCATGTAAAAATTAAATATATATCTTACAGAGAAATATTAGAAAAAGAGAGAAGAGATCATTCTTTATTTAATTACCTCCCAAGTACGAACCAATGATATCTCCAAAACCTCAACATTACTTAACCCCTTGATGAGATTTGTTGGATTGCTAGACATTGGCATATAATGGAGATCAAGCTTAGCTTCAACAAGGGACTCGAGATTCACAACTGGAATCGCTCTTGGAACTAAATCAGAGTATTCCAAGACTAGGAGTGTCGAAAGAAATGTCCCAATTATCAAAAGCATCACCATGCTCCATAGTAAGCTTCTTAAGTGTCGAAGAGGACACGATGCGGCAAAATTTACCATTCTGCCATCTCGCACTACGAATGGTTAGTTCCTCAAGCAAAGGGCAACCAGAGACAAGCTTTTCCAAAACACAATAACCACTATTATAGAAATACACCGCATGAAGACAGAGAGTCTTGAGTGATGGAAGAAAAACATCATCACCAGGAATCATAGCCTCGAATCCTTTTGCTAGTTTCAGCTCAACCAATGTCTTGCAAGTGAAGATCTCGAGTGGCACCAAAACCACATCATCAGCGATTACGTCTATATACAGATTCTGGACACCGTGTTTCAAAACGTCAATCATCCAGCGTGTGACATGACCCGTGTCGTCTTTAATACTCTTTCGACATTTTATCGAGATCCTCCTCTTTCTTGGGAGATCGCCTGAGGACGACGACACAGCCAACACTCTATCCACAAAATCTATGAAATCTTCTCCTCCATGATCATCATCTAAATCAAGGTTTGGTGTCAAGACAAACAGATTACGCCATCGCTTTGAGAGGACAGATGTTAAAGCAGCTTCTGTTGTCGGAAGGAAAGATAGAATGTGGCAAATAGTATCATCTCCTAGTCCGTTGTTCATATCCATCCTTTTTTTTTTTTGCCAAAACCTAAACAACTCGAAAAGAACCCTAATTGCGGCAAGGAGACAGCGTCAAACCTTCTCTCCCACTCTCTCGACCAATCCACTTGCGGCTAGGTTAAAATTAGATGAAGAACAATGAACTAGGGTTCTATTTTTTTATTTTATTTTAGTTGTATGGCATGTCGTTAGAAATATGATTTTATTTTATTTTATTTTAGTTGTATGGCATGTCGTTAGAAATATGATTGTATCTAAATGTAAATATGTTGATGTTTAGATTTAGGACTATAATTTTGTTCTCTACGTATTTCTTGAAAGATCTAAAAAAAAAGTCTTTATCAAGTTATTAGATTTAGTTGGTTTAGGTCCAAAGTAACCTGATTTCCCTTTTTATTAATAAAAAAAGTTCACCATCTCTAAAAAAGTAAAACCAATAATATTTGTAAATTTGTTGAAATATATGATCTCTAGGAAGCTTCGTACTAAAGACCTCTACGTCTGTCTCTTTCTCTCTCTATCTCTCTCGTTAACTTGGACCACTAGATCGAAATCACGTTTTGGAACACGGCATATTGTATCTAATCTATCTCCGCGAAAATTTAGATTCTTTCACAATCTACGGATCATGATAGCTTTGACCTTTTGAGCTTGTCATAGGACGTTTTTATTTGGTCGGTACAATCCTAATCTCTATAAAATATCACTTTAGTTACATTTGTTTTTTTCCCTGTCATTATGCATATGTGATATGTGAATGTTATTTCATCATCCTATATAGCATATGCTGTACAACGATACACTGGTTCACTAAATGCTAACTCGTGTGCGTTAATTACTACCATAATGTACTATTGTCTGAGTATATGAATATTTGCGTATATATATAGAATGTTATGGTTAGTCGTAAGATATTAATTTGAACTGCAGTTTTTAACATATAAATACACGGCATTTTTAGTGTGCACGTAGACGTAGGTTTATGTTTGGATACATTAATATCCAAAGAATATCCGTAGAACAGTTAGCATATATTCCCACCACTATCTCCTCCAATTTCATTTTCAGATATGAAGTTATATATGCTTTTATTCAAAGTAGAGCAATTTCATAGATATAATGGCACTGATGCTACCGCTGGCGATAATGAAATTGCAGAACATAAAACATGTGGTTCGAGTTCGTCTAGAAGATGTGATTGAATCATGCAGAATAATTGCGTACGTACGAATCTTCTTTGCCATACGGATACTGCTGTTTGTTTTTCTCTCCGTTTAAAAAGTATAGCACTCATTACATATACAATGTGTGTCTTAGAAAAGGACAAACTATATCGATGTGAGTTGGTAAAGTTTTAAGTGGATAGTAGAATAGTAAAATATAGAACTAATGATAGAAATTTTATTAGCTATATATACAGCTCATATATATTGATGATATAAATTTAATATTGGTCTATTTGTTTCTTTCGTCCAACTCCTTTTTGGTTTTATAAAACTTTCGTCCGGCTCTTGAAGAAATTAAAAGGTTATATCCAAACCTTGCATTGCCCTTTCACATTTTCTAAAGCTCAAATAACCTTTAATAATATCGTTTGATGCATGTTTACTTGATTATACAATATACATATACATTGTACACCTCATGAAAACAAGAACATATAATTTTCAATATTTATGTAATGCATAAGTTTAAAAAATATAGTATATAAAATATTATTAGAATAAAGTTTATTATGTCTTGGAACTGAAATAGAAAATAAATAATCTCGAGAAAAATGACGGATTTTATATTCTAAAACTTGTTCATATATATTTCTATATATATCTTGCGTACTATTTAATTCTTATTTCAAAACATTTTTTTTCTTAAGGGTTAATTGGTGAAATGGCCAAAGTGGCACGATTTACAAGCTACCACCATAAGCTAGGTCGACGTCCAAATTTTAATTATAGATTGACAAAACTGCTCATGACCACCAATTTTAGGACTAGCAGAATTTCACATAAAATAGTTGAATTCGATGATAGATTCTACAACTCAAAATAATTCTAATCCATTTACCACATATAATTCAATTTTACAATTAATTTATTTCGTTTGAGTGATTTCTGAATTAATCGTAATATATGTTTCAACAGATTTAGAATGATGATGTCGGATTAAATAAATAGTTTCATTTGCAATTTATTTAGGGAATATGATTCCATTTGTCTTGGGATTTATAATGTGATACGATAAGGTGTTGATAAATTTAATTGATACGATAAGGTCTTTATATGATTCTATTTCCAACCGTCAGAATCTTTGGTTGGCAATTTGTTCTTAGATTCGAGAATCAAATAAAGAAAATAAAGAAAACGAATTTAAATACTGGTTGCAAACCATATGATAAGACCGTAATAGGCATGGTTCATTTAAGTCAAAGGTCAAAAAAAGCTGAATTATATTTCTGGCTCCTTCCACGATTATTGGGGGTTTTTCTTTTTTTTCACCAAATACTTTTGTTTTCTAAAACATATCTCTGGCTACTTCTTTTCACCTTGTGTCTTTACTGTGAAACCCTTTTTAGACAAAATCTCATAGTACTTGCTTTGATAACTCAAAAGAAAAATGTTTTCTCCCCTAGGCCCTAGTTAAACTGTTTTCATTTTATGTTTGGAATTACTTATATCTTACAAGAATAAGTTAAAGAAGAAGAGAAACTACATTACCTTTCCTTATAAACACGAAGCAAATCAGCATATCCTTGGGCATATTCCACATCTGCCCGTAATCAGTTAAACTCTTTCATATTTTCTTAGATGCTTTGTACAAAAGCATAAAATAAAAAAATAAAACAAATAGTTATATTAAAGAAGCCAAAAGAAGAAAGAAAAAAAAAAAGCAAAATCACCAGGACCGTACACATGCAGTTTGGTCCCGTTTCTAATTTCGTATGACATTGTACGATATTCAATAATTCATTTTTAAAGATAATGAAAAGTTTGCTAATGTTTTAATAACGCACAAAACAGTAGAATATTATTTACTCTTTTATTTTTGTCCCATAACCTGGTTGCTAAAAAATTATATTCTCATATTATTATTATTATTTTTGTCAAAACTGTAACGTCTGCTTTTAGTCGATTCGTAATCTCATAGAGTAAAACTAAAAAGGATTCCACAAGATTTTTATTATTTAATTGAAGAGAGTTTTCGGCTATAAATAAGCTACAACTACTTATCGAATGGACTAGCTTTTCGCTACTGAGATTTTTCTAATTAAACTCTTTAAAAAAAACAAAAATCTATCAAACTTTTGTCACCCGTCTCTTCTCTTTCCATCGTCTTCCTCGTGAACGAACGAAACTTCTCGATCCTCTTTTTTCTTTTTTTCACCTGTTTTTGGGTTTCACGAGATACTTCCACTCTACTACGCCACTCTTTTTTTTTTCCCCATTTGTTTTTTTTTTGTTTTAATTTCCCCATTTTCCGTAATTAATCTAAAGGTGAATCTTTTTGTTTGACGTGTTTCACTTCCAGCTTTATCGGATTCTATCTCCTTGATTTTCGCCGATTGTGTCAATCTGGAAATTTCTGGGGACTAAAGGGGTTTTTATTCGATTTGGGATTAGATTTTTAAAGGTGGGGAGTGTGTGAGAGAGAGAGAGAGAGAGAGAAAGAGAACCATCAACCATGGCTACGGAAATTTGAAGAAGATGGCTTCCATTGATGCTCAGCTCAGGCTTATTGCTCCTGGGAAGGTTTCTGAAGACGACAAGCTTGTTGAGTACGATGCTCTGTTGTTGGATCGATTTCTCGATATTCTTCAGGATCTGCATGGCGAAGAAGTCAGAGAATTCGTATGTTTCCTCATTCTCACTGTTTCTTAGTTGTTATCTGAAATGAAATGAGTTTGTGTTAAAAATCTGAACTTTTGATGGCCATCAGTAAATCATGATGTGGGTTTGTTGCTTCTGCTTAAATTATCGTAAAAGTTCCAACCTTTTTATGTGAAATCGGACAGATCAGAGCACACTGTGCATCAGCAAGTCACTGTTTTGCTAATTCTGGCTTTATGAGTTTTTTTTTTGTACTTGGCCATTGCTTCAATGACTCTCATTGAGTTTGTATAATTTGTTTTTGTTTTGTCTAAAGGTTCAAGAATGCTACGAGGTTGCTGCTGATTACGACGGAAACCGCAACACGGAGAAGCTAGAGGAGCTTGGAAATATGCTGACGAGTTTGGATCCAGGAGATTCAATTGTAGTTACGAAATCATTCTCCAACATGCTTAGCTTGGCTAATCTGGCTGAGGAAGTCCAGATTGCGTACAGGCGCAGGATTAAGAAACTTAAGAAAGGCGATTTCGCTGATGAGGCCTCTGCAACGACGGAATCCGACATTGAAGAGACTCTCAAGAGGCTTTTGCAGCTTAACAAGACCCCTGAAGAGGTCTTTGATGCTCTTAAGAATCAAACTGTTGATTTGGTCTTAACCGCTCATCCGACTCAATCTGTTCGTCGGTCTTTGCTCCAAAAGTTTGGAAGGTTTGTAACTCTTTTCCCGACTCCTGCCATTTTGATTCCTTGCGGCTTTGTTTTACTGATGTGTTTTTGTTTCGATGTTTTTTAGGATTCGTGATTGTTTGACACAGTTATATGCAAAAGACATTACTCCTGATGATAAACAAGAACTAGATGAAGCTCTGCAACGAGAGGTATACGCAACTAAAGAACTCAATGAAGCTTTTTTTTTTTTGCTTGAGTTTCTACTAAAACTTTGTTTTTTGTTGCATGCACCAGATTCAAGCTGCTTTTCGCACGGATGAAATCCGAAGAACTCCTCCTACACCGCAAGATGAGATGAGAGCGGGTATGAGCTACTTCCATGAGACAATCTGGAAAGGAGTTCCGAAATTCTTGAGACGTGTTGACACGGCTTTGAAGAACATTGGAATCAACGAGCGTGTTCCTTACAATGCGCCTCTTATTCAGTTCTCTTCTTGGATGGGTGGAGACCGTGATGGTACACTCTTTTTTTTTTCTTGACTCTCTTTGAAGTTTGAACCATTAAAGCATGAACTTGTTCTAATTATTGGAAACGTATCTGACTCCAGGAAACCCGCGAGTAACTCCTGAAGTTACAAGAGATGTATGCTTATTAGCAAGAATGATGGCTGCTAATCTCTACTTCTCCCAGATAGAAGATCTTATGTTTGAGGTAACTAAAAGTTTAAACCTCATCATA
Organism: Eutrema salsugineum; assembly: GCF_000478725.1. Lineage (NCBI taxonomy): Eukaryota > Viridiplantae > Streptophyta > Magnoliopsida > Brassicales > Brassicaceae > Eutrema > Eutrema salsugineum. The sequence goes on along the minus strand of NW_006256908.1, from coordinate 11,663,531 downwards.
GCTTGTTGGTTTCTTTGGATTGTTAATGTTAGACCATTGATCTTGAATTGTTTGCAGATGTCAATGTGGCGTTGCAATGAGGAACTTCGTGTTCGTGCAGAACGTCAAAGGTGTGCGAAAAGGGATGCGAAACACTATATAGGTGTGTGTTACCTTTAGTCTTGTTTCAGATTTGTCCAAGCTCTTTAACTGGTTTGTTGTATTATGTTTGATGTATGATCTGGTTTTTGGTTGGCTGTAGAATTTTGGAAACAAATTCCTTCGAATGAGCCATACCGAGCTATTCTCGGAGATGTGAGGGACAAACTGTACAACACACGTGAGCGTGCACGTCAGTTATTGTCGAGCGGAGTTTCAGACATTCCTGAAGACGCGGTGTTCACAAGTGTGGACCAGGTGTGTTTTCTTGCTGTTTGCAGATCAACTAGAGGTGTTCCATATCATCTGAAACTGAATCAGAAAAATCAATCCAAGAACAGAAACTGAATCCAAAATAAAACTTGAATTCCTTTGTATGATTCCTAAGATCAACGTTGTTTCTTGTCTAATTGGCTTCTCTAATTATCTAACCTTTGCTTGTTTCTGTGTCTTTCCACAGTTTTTGGAGCCACTTGAGCTTTGTTACAGGTCGCTCTGTGATTGCGGTGACAGACCTATAGCCGATGGAAGCCTGCTCGATTTCTTGCGCCAAGTGTCGACATTTGGGCTTGCACTTGTCAAACTTGACATCCGTCAAGAATCTGAGAGACACACCGATGTCTTGGACGCGATCACGCAGCACTTAGGCATTGGATCATACAAAGACTGGTCAGAGGATAAAAAACAGGAGTGGCTCTTATCTGAGCTAAGCGGAAAACGCCCTCTCTTTGGACCGGATCTTCCCAAAACTGAAGAAATCGCAGATGTTTTGGACACTTTCAAAGTCATCTCAGAGCTTCCTTACGACAGTTTCGGTGCTTACATAATCTCAATGGCCACTGCTCCATCAGATGTTCTCGCCGTTGAGCTCTTGCAACGCGAATGCGGGATCACTCGTCCTCTGAGAGTTGTCCCTTTGTTTGAGAAGCTAGCTGATCTAGAAAATGCCCCCGCTTCAGTTGCTCGTCTCTTCTCCATAGAATGGTACAGAAACAGGATCAACGGCAAGCAAGAAGTCATGATCGGTTATTCCGACTCAGGCAAAGATGCTGGCCGTTTATCCGCGGCTTGGCAGTTATACAAGACTCAAGAAGAGCTCGTGAAGGTTGCTAAAGAATTTGGAGTGAAGCTCACAATGTTTCACGGGAGAGGTGGGACTGTAGGGAGAGGAGGTGGACCGACCCATCTTGCAATCTTGTCTCAGCCTCCGGATACCATTCACGGGCAACTGAGAGTGACGGTTCAAGGAGAAGTCATCGAACAGTCTTTTGGAGAAGAGCACTTGTGCTTTAGGACTCTTCAGCGTTTCACGGCTGCTACACTGGAGCACGGAATGCATCCACCGGTTTCCCCTAAACCAGAGTGGCGCGTCCTCATGGATGAAATGGCTGTTATTGCCACCGAAGAGTACCGTTCTGTTGTCTTCAAGGAGCCTCGTTTTGTTGAGTACTTCCGTCTGGTAAGTTCTTAACCAAACTCACCCTTCCCTTTACCAATCTGTAGCTTAAAAAAAAAACAAAACTTTGTATCCGAAACTTCGAAATTTTGTGTTTTGTGTGTCCTATAGGCGACACCGGAGCTTGAATATGGAAGGATGAACATAGGAAGCCGACCATCAAAGCGAAAACCGAGTGGAGGAATTGAATCTCTACGTGCAATACCGTGGATCTTTGCGTGGACTCAGACGAGGTTTCACTTGCCAGTGTGGCTAGGCTTTGGAGCTGCATTCAAGCGCGTGATACAGAAAGATGGGAAGAATCTCAACATGCTCAAAGAGATGTACAACCAGTGGCCTTTCTTCCGTGTCACAATCGATCTTGTTGAAATGGTTTTCGCCAAAGGAGACCCCGGAATCGCTGCTCTCTATGACCGTCTCCTCGTCTCTGAAGAACTCCAACCTTTTGGTGAACAACTTCGTGTTAACTACCAAGAGACCAGACGCCTCCTCCTACAGGTATAAAGTAAAAGATTTTGGTTCGTTTCTTTTTTTGCGCAAAACGGTAACTAACCCTCTCTTTCACTTCCTAGGTTGCGGGACACAAAGACATTTTAGAAGGAGACCCATACTTGAGGCAAAGGCTGCAGCTACGTGACCCATACATAACGACATTGAACGTGTGCCAAGCCTACACGCTCAAGCAGATACGTGACCCGAGCTTCCACGTCAAAGTCAGGCCTCACCTGTCTAAGGACTACATGGAGTCTAGTAAACCAGCGGCTGAGCTTGTTAAGCTGAATCCGAAGAGCGAGTACGCTCCCGGACTTGAAGACACCGTTATCCTCACCATGAAGGGTATTGCCGCCGGTATGCAGAATACCGGTTAAGGCTCTCTTTTTTAATTATCATTTTCACTGTCTTTTGTATCATTCTCTATATCTCTATGATGCTATATGTATTATTCTATGATTGTGATAATAATCTCTCTAAATCCTCCGTATAAATATTTTCTTGTTATTCTATTGTTAATGTTATTATTATTTGCCAAGAATAAAGTAAAGAGCTCAATGACTAAATTAATATAATAGATATTCAGCTTGGTTTCTTTCCCTATTGACATGTTCCAAAGAACATCTTGGTTGTTTCATCATCCTATAGCGTATATCAAACAACATATTTCCAATTTTGAGATTGAAATAACCCTTGTTAATTCATTTTATAAAGTTCAAACTACACTCGTCTCCATCATATGCTTAAGCAAGTTGCAATACATGTAAAAAAAAGTCAGCCGCTTCTGCTTGAATCGGAGAAGAGAAGCTTATCACTTTTTAGTTTTGTACAACCTGAAATGAAATTAATAGCCTCGGTGATCTCTTACTATCCAGACAACTCCAACATATTCTCCTTATCACCTCATTAATTGTTTTTTTTTCCTTCTTATGTTCATTATTCATTATTTGTTGTTTTTTTTTCTTATGAGAAAATAGTTGGTTATTATGGGAAGATAAAGTACTATTAAAATGAGTGGACTGGTGGATAGATTGTGATGACGTGTCGTGATATGGTTGAGAGTGGAGAATCACTGGACCCTACAGTAAGTATTATAATGACATAAATTCCCTTGCTGACATGGACTTTTGAGAAATGATTGCACGTTAAATTAGCGTTAATTACGGTTTTATCCCTACGCGCGGCTCAAAGATCTCTCTCTCTGTGTTCTTTCTTTCGTCTGGAAAAAAACACAAAAAAAAAACAAAAAGAACAGCGATCTTCGAGAGACAGACTCGGATTAGTCGAAAAAGCTTAGAGATTTGAATACTTTGATTTCTAAATCGTGAATATCGGTCATGGGTTCTGGTAAAGAGCGTGACACTTTCGTCTACCTCGCTAAGCTTTCTGAACAGTCTGAGCGCTATGAAGGTAAGGAATCTTGTACTTCTTCTCTTCTCTCGAATGGGTTATGTGATTTTCTCCCAAGAAGGTCTTTTTCTTACATCTTCTTAGCTCGATTCTTGTCTGGTTTTGCTGAATTTTGATTTTAGATTTAAAGGGGTTTTTGATCGTTTGGTTTGATCTTTACAACTCAATGGTTTTCGTATCGATTGATTGTACGAGAGGGGAATTTTCGATCTGAGCAAGGAATTGAATCAAGGTTTTCGGGATTTTTCCTTAGATGGGATTGAAAATGTGAATTCTTTTTCACAGAGATGGTGGAGTCGATGAAAAATGTTGCGAAATTGAACGTTGATCTAACGGTGGAAGAGAGGAACTTGCTCTCTGTGGGATACAAGAACGTGATCGGTTCAAGGAGAGCTTCGTGGAGGATTTTCTCGTCGATCGAACAGAAAGAAACAGTGAAAGGGAATGAGGTTAATGTAAAGAGGATCAGAGAGTATATGGAGAAGGTTGAGCTAGAGCTTTCAAACATATGCATTGATATAATGTCTGTGTTAGATGAGCATCTGATTCCATCGGCTTCTGAGGGTGAATCAACTGTCTTCTTTAACAAGATGTAAGCTAATAATGCTCTTTACTTTATGTTAAACTTAAGATTAAAAAAATCTGTGTCTAAAGATTTGTTTGGTTTTTGCAGGAAAGGTGACTATTACCGCTATCTTGCGGAATTCAAATCAGGGAATGAGAAGAAAGAGGCTGCTGATCAGTCTTTGAAAGCCTATGAGGTGTTCTGCTAGTTACCTATAGTGTTTATTGATCACTAGATATTCTCGGTTTTCTTGGCTTTACTTTTGAGTTTTTCTTTTTTGGGTTTTCTTTACAGATTGCTACTACTGCTGCTGAGGCTAAACTCCCTCCTACACATCCTATCAGATTGGGTTTAGCCTTGAATTTCTCTGTCTTCTACTACGAGATCATGAACTCACCTGAAAGGTTTAGAGAGTGTTCGTTACTGAGAACATAAAAAGACTCACTGTTTCAGGAATTTGAGATTGTTTTATATTTTCTATCCAGGGCATGTCACCTTGCTAAGCAAGCGTTCGATGAAGCTATCTCAGAGCTTGACACTCTGAATGAGGAATCCTACAAAGATAGCACCTTAATTATGCAGCTCCTTAGGGACAATCTGACCTTATGGACTTCTGACATCCCGGAAGAAGGAGGTGATGATCACTCTGGACCTACGCAATCTCTTAAACTATAATGTTTTGATGTCCTACAAAAGTCTTTTTTGGTGCTTTTCCACTCTAGGTGTTCACTGTCACTTCTTTCGTGTGGTGCTCTTTTACTTAGAACAAATGCTTGATGATAGATAGTTGAAATAGCTTTCGTATTTAGCTGCTGATTTCAAAGGTTTATTTGGCCTAAATGTGCAGCAGATGATGCCCATAAGACAAATGGTTCTGCTAAACACGGTGCAGGTGGAGACGATGCAGAGGTAAAGTAGATGAGATTCCTTTCCTTAGGGTGAATTAAATAAGTTGATTCTGATACGAGATCCTCTTTTGCTCTTAATGTAGTGATCTGATATGTGTGCACCCGCAACAGCGGCTCTGGACAAACATGGTTCAAGAACATCTGAATGTGGGGTGAATAATAGCGAAACGTAGAGTTCCTCTGTTTTCTGTATCATTATTGTCTATGTTGTACTCTGGTTAGTCCCAAATCCCTCTGGCTTGAGTGTATTGCATCAGGAGTCTCAGGACACTGCCTTCTTATTTGTAATTTGTAATTCACTACTCTATTTTCTCTTACTATCTATCCCTATGGATCCAATCTTATGATCTGTATTTGGTTGAAGCAACCACACCAAACAGAATAACTATATGCAGTTTTTTTTCATAGCTCTTTCGTAAATTTGGAGAATGTAGCACGCACAAAATCAGTATCAATTGCTTATTTATATATAAAAAAAGGCAACCATAGATTGATAATGAAGCTTGCAATTCTTCTGAACATTTACGCATTTAGCAATATAGCCAAAGCAAGCAGGGTCAAACTCCAAAAAATATATATAGAAACAAAAAAAACAAAAAGAATGAATAATTTGTTGAATGATAGAAAAGCTCTTTCCCATCTTTCAATTTTCTTCTCTTAGGTCTTAAAATAGGCTCTTGGGATCAAATAATAGGGAAGCAGAGAATGATGGTGATGATAGGCTTTTTAAATTATAAGAGGAATTGCTTTATAGAGTCCTCTAGAAACTGGTGGCTCGGACAAATCATCTCCTTCACTCTGTCTCCATTCTTGTACATCTTAAATGTCGGAACTTTCCTGATACTCTCTGCCTTCGCCAACGCTAAGCTCTCCTCCACATCCACCTAATAACATTTCATTTTCTCGGTTAAAACACTGCGAGACATTTGATTATATGAGTTTAAAAGAGACTGATATACATTTTTGAAGGGTGGTCTTACCTTAAAGAAATGTACTAATGGATACCGGAGGCATAAAGTGTTGATAAAGGGAGAGATTTCTTCGCATTGTCGGTTTGATGATGATTTGAAATGAAACACAGAGACACCTGAAGAAAAAACTATGTTTCCACTTGAGCAAGACTGATACAAAATCTCAACCTTTTTTGAGTTTCTGTTTAAAACTTACCGGGAAGTGTTACTGCGCTCTTGAACTTATCCACTGTCAAAACTGCTTCAACTTCGTTATTGCATCCTAAGCTTTTAGATTCTTGACTTCTGTTCATCAACGCGGTTTTCGCTCTCTCTAGAGACTCTGCAACTTCGCTGTCTCCTGGAAGTTCCCTTCTTACGAACTCATAATCTCTAACCGCGTCCTCCCACCGACCAAGCTATATTTCAACAAACATTGTCATTTATATACACTGTTTGTTCTTAACTGATAGAACTGCGTTCTAACTTCTAAGCTCACCTTTCCATATGAAGCAGCCCTTCGTAGAAGTGCCTTGATGTAATTAGGGTGGATTTTGAGGGCTTGGTTACAGTCTTCAACAGATTTCTCCCACAAACCGAGTTTATACCAACAAGCTGCTCTGTTACAGTACAAAACCGAGTTGGAATCATCTTGTTTGAGACCGTCTCCATAAGCTACGCTCGCTTCCGAGTATCTCCCCGAACTAAATAGCTCGTTGCCACGCGTACGTGCCCTCACAACCATCTTCACGTTGTTTAAAACCGATACGAGCTCGGGATTGGTCTTATCGAGCATCGCAGCTCTCTCTGCCTTTACAACCGCGTTCTCAAATCTGCAACAAACCTATCATCTCTACTCACTCACTGGAGAAATTCAAACAAGCAACTAACAAAAATAATAATGAAACATATCCTTAAGAATCACAAGTTTTCAGAGCTTGGAAAGCTCACCTTCCTAATGCCATATCAACTTGTGCTTGGATACAGAGCACATAAGCCTCAACCATCATACCAAAGAGTTTCGCCTGTGGTTGAGATTGGTAATGATGATCCAATCTTGGAATGCAAGAAAGACAAAAATCCGAATCCTCTATTTGGTTAAGACGCAGAAAGGCTTCGGCTTTACAAGCTACAAGCTGTCCAAACAATCCAAAATAAAACTCATTGTAAGTTATGTACAAGCAAATGCAACAAAGCTGGCTTATGCTATGGGGATGATCTCTAACCTGAGGAGACGAATCAGCTCCGTTTGCAATGGCTGCATCGGTTTCTTTTATCGCGGTTTTCCAATCTCCAATCTTTCGAGCCTCCCAACATCGCCGGAGATGCTTCTCTAGCGTCTGCAGCCGTTGGAGATCAGCTTGATCCGGACATTGCCCGGAATAACAAAGATGACGTCTTGCGTTCTCAGCTTCTCCCAGTCTAAACCAGCAAAAACAAGATTAAACAAAGAGTGATTAAAAAAACAACCTTTTTCTTTCAATCATCACAATTCTCAAGCTTTTACCTGAGATAGAGTGAAGCAAGTCTTTGGTGAGCTCTATAGTAAGAAGGATCGAGCCTGACAGCTTCAAGGCATTCTTTGACGGCTTCTCCTAACCGTCCTAACGCCGTTAACGCCGCCGTTTTGTTGCTTCTGTAAGCTGCATTTTCCGGCGACAATGAGATTGCTCTGTCGTAAAGCGATAGAGCTTCGGAGAAACTCCCTCTTCTGTACATATCGTTCCCCAGTCTCTTCAACTCCTCCGGGTTTTCACCGTTTTCCGCCACTCTCGCCGCCGCGTTACTCGACTTCCCGTTGCTTCCTCCGCCGCTTCTCACGACGTTTCCGTGTCCGTAATTCCCGGTTCCTGTGCAGAGAGTCTCGGTTCTGCTTGAGGCCCGAGTCGCCATTCCGGTTTTCAAGATCCGACCCGACGGGCAAATGTTGCCGGCGGGTAAAACGCCGGGACTCGGCGACACAGCGGACGTCGCGCCGCTACCGCCACCGGAGCTGTGAGTCGTTGCTGAGTAGAAGCTAGAGCCGGAGAAGATCAATGGCGTTCCAGTCGAAGCGGATCTTCTATGATTCCGGGTCGTCGGCATTCCGGATCCGGGTACAACGGAGCTTGAAATCTCGCCGGAGTGGCTCTTAACCATATGAGAAGTCACCGACGGTTTACCAGAAGCAGAGCCAGAGGAGCCGGAGCTGCTTGTGGGAGTCGCTGCGGCGGAGGAGGAGGAGGATGAGGAGACACGTGGCATTAAGGTAGAAACAGGAGAACCAAGATCGAGTTCTCGGAAATCGGGTTTGTTGACGACGTCATGGTCTCTCTGTAAACTCAAAGAGTCACGAAATCGTCCTGTAATGGAGTCTATAGCAGGTTCTAGCGAAAGCCTTCGAGAATGAGACATCCTCGTACTTTGATCTGATCTAGAAAACCAAAAAAGAAAATCTAATGGCTTCTCCCTAAGCTTCTTCTTCTTCTCAGGAGTCAGAAACTCACACCACCGAAGCTAAAAGAGAAACAAAACTCTGGACAGAAACAAGTACTGTCCAGAGAGAAAGAGAGAGAGAGAGAAAGAAGAAGAAGACAGATCTCGTGATAAATAGAAAAGGAGGAAGCAAAGAATGAAGGTGAAAAATCAAATATTTTGTTTTAAAAAAGAAAAAATTTGATTTAGCCCTGTTATATTAAAGATTACAAATTTCCCTGAGATTATGACATTGATCTTCTTCTGCTATTCATCACGCGTCTCTCTCCTCACTCCCGTGTCTTCACGGCTGCTTGTCGTTGAAGGACAAATACAGTGATTTATCGAATTTCTAACTATCATTTATTATATAAACTACATGGACTAAAATAGTTGACGCACACACTATTCGACAACAAACTAAATTAGACTCTTTTCGACGTTTTCGTATATATAATGGGATCATTTCGTGAATATTCTTAAATAATTCGGAATATTTATCATACATTGCTTCGTGTTGAGGAAAACGAATGGAGTATCCATTAAACATACATTGCATTTGTTAAGTGTACTGTATAAAATATATATTTACTCTAATCAAGCCTCGAGTAAGAAAATGCGTAAAACCTATAGAATGAGAGTAATGAGTACTGTATTTAAATAGCCTCTGCCGTGATATTAGTATAAGATTTAATTCTTTTTGCCCAAAATGTCAAGGCACGCAGATTCAAGCACGTTCACTCATGTTCCCAAAATGATACTCCATCAAAATTTAATTTTCTTACAACTTTTATTTAATTACACGATAGCATAAGCAGGCTATCTTTAGAATTTAGCACTAAACCTCTATAGCATATTCAATGCACGACATGTAACTATATTATCATTTTTTTTTGTTTGTTTGCATATTGTCATTTATCAAACCCACTTTAAGGGGCGTTGTACAGAACTCTCGCATTAAATTTGCCGCTTAATTGATTAAATTGTAATGGTAATTTCTTAGACGTTCAAATATTACCTAGTGTAAACTTAAACCTAGTGTAGTTCTATAATGTAATATGTATTGAATATTTCACAATGAAAGGAGTTTATCAAATTGAAAATAATTCAACAAATCGACTTTTTGTTGTTATTTAAAGATTTGACCAACTAAAATGGAAATAAAAAGAGTTATAGAAAAAGACTCAAATGAGAAAATGCCACCTAGGGCTTTCAACCCTCGTACTCAGAGACAGCACGATCATGGGCAAAATCGTATTTCGAAGTAGATGTATTTATCAAGCCAGCAAAACTTTTGTTCAAGCCACCATGTTTATTGTAATATTATATAACTTATATAGGCATATAAAGTAATCTTTGTGACAATAGCCTATTCATATTTAAACGAAATATTGAAATATTACAAGTCTTTAAATGAAATATTTCCGTGTTGAGAAGAGAGCAAAAAGAGGTTTAATGGAAAATGGAACAACAGCAAAAAAAAAGTGCAGAGCTGGCAAATTTGTTTAATATAGTTGATTTAATTTTGTTAACGGGCGTCCTTTGAAAAGCCTGTCGTAGCATTTTTTTTTCTTTTTTTGTAGATTATTACTATTTAAATTCATCAAACAAAGCTAGTTAATACTATAGTTAATACTCATAACTACTTTCTAGTACTACTATTTCATTTTTATTTTGTGAATAGTCCGTACCGTTCAGACCTACGGAACCACTAATTACATACATTGCACCAAGCATTATGCATGCCTTATGTTATTTTATTTGTCTCTTGGCCATGCTTCTCAGTTCTCACTCCGAAATAATTTTCAAATGAAAATTTAAATTCCTGAATGATTTTTTTTTCCAACGGATGAATGCTCTATAAATGTAAATAGCAGTTAATTAAATAAAAATATATAAATAACAAAAATGATATATAAGAACATGTCGTTAAATAATACGAAAAGAGAAAGATTACAAAACGATTATAAAAGAAAACAAATGTTGTCAAAAAAAAAAAAAAACAAATAGAAGAACGTAGGGGCAAAATAGGGAAAAAAGCAAACGCTGAACATGCCAGCTGGGTTCTTAACTTCACCGATGCGTCTGCCAGCTAAGCACACAGTCAATGTTAACGCCGTTTAATTCCAATAACGGATTGTTCTGTTAACACCGACGGATTATTCGAAAACTGTCCTCAAGCCCGCCAAACTGACGACGACAGTGACTCACCAAATCACGAAATCCCGGTTCACCAAAACCAGTTCTTTTTCCACTTAACCGTAAACAAAACATGCATAATAAAGTAGTAGAAAAATCCCGTCAAGTTATATTATAACCCCCAAAAATAGAGTAGAGTTAAATTACTATAATAATTTTAGATGACTACATGCTTCTCAATTGTAGAAAATAAATAGATGGAGAAGCACGTATATGTGAAACTGTGCCTTTAAAACGCATAAAATACACTTTTGTAACAATTTCTCCTTGAACATGTTATTTAAAAGACATCTTACTCATAAAATACACCTTTGTAACTTGAACATGTTATTTAAAAGACACCTCACTCATATGCAGCAAATTTCATGTGGATGTCGAATTGTTTCAGTAAAAAAATAATACTAGATACTTCAAAAAAAAAAGAATACTAGATACTTGTAAATTAACATTTCGACAACGCTATGATTGATCCAGATAATTTAGTATTCCACCATTTTAAATGATAAACAAATGAGCAAACTTATAATACAATATCTTCCACAGCTTTAATTTTAAGATTTTAAAGAACAATTTACACCGATAAGCAAAGACCACACCAATCACAATTAGTCTGTCATTCAACGCATGTCACATTGTTTGTTCCGCTGGAGACATACAAAACATATAAGTTTAATAGAATGCTCAGGCTGTAATGTATGAGCATGAGTGTGAATGGACCCAATAAAAAAAAGACAAAAGAGGAAATGTGTGGAAACTGGAAACTAAGTGCAATTACCTGCTAATGATGTGTTTACATCTTTTTAGACTCGATTAGATCACTGTCGGGGCATCTTACTTGGTAATTATAATAACAACATTCGGGTTTCATATATAAATAAACGGTGGAATTAGACGTTGAAATACCTTATTTGTTTTTGTTCAACCGACCTTCATATTAAATTTAATATTTCAGCTCTGCCTCATAAGAATACAAAGTAATCTTCAGCCTCTATATTTGTCGCTCTTGGAATAAAATCAAAATGCAGTTCAACGAAATGTGCTTGATGTGGACATTTGATTGGCTGCGGCAAACATATTTTATCACTTAATAAATTACGGTATTTAAAATGATGCTTGATGATATTCAAGTTATGGCTCTGAATTTGATCGATGAGAACATGGGGAATTTACAAATATTAAATAAATTAAGTACTGTACAGAATATTTTGCTTATATGCGCCTATCTAAGATTCCAGATAATTTTGTATTCAGTTTTTGAGAATTGGAGACTGAATTCTCCTCCCTTTCATAATAAGTGTCATTTTGATACATTTTACATAGATTAAGAATTTAATAAAATATACAAATATATCTTTTATTAATATATTTTTATAATATTTAATTACAAAGACTATTATCTTTAAATGAGGGATAAAACGGGAAATAAGGGTAAAAAGTTACATTAAAAATACAAAAAAACACTTTTTTGAAACAAAAAATAAAATCTGAAACGACACTTATTATGAAACGGACAGAGTATATATATAGAAAGTGCCACACCTACTAAGAACCACAAGCCACAAGATCTTGGATTTTCTCCCTACGAAATAAATTATGCACCTATTTCAATTTCTGGATTATTATACATCTATTTTCATTTAATAATAAATAGTATTCTATCTGTTCTATTATATATATTATTTAAGTTAAATTTTAGCAAAAGAGAATTTTAATTTAAGTGCGAAGTTTAAAAAATTCTATTTTTTGTATTTTTATATTTAAACGTTATTTAATATTTAATTAAAAAATAACTAATAAAAAGAACAATACATAATATAAATGGTTACAACCTACAAACATCTAATTATATTAATTTATAACGGGCATAATTTTCTGTATTTAAAACCTTCTAAGTGCTTATATTTTACATGAAAAAACGAAGATAATTCCTTGGTTCTTGCAACTACACATAGTCATGAAGATAATGACAATTTATTGTACCCGCATTGTTTACTTATTGGATTACCATTTTTAATTACCTTTTTTTTTAACAGCATCAATTTCAATTACCTATTACATGGTTTTCTGTGGTATATTTGTATCCACCTCTGTATCTCTTATACCGTGATACTTGATAATATATACAAAAACACGTATAAGCATTATCTGGTTTTCTTAATTAATCGAATACTAATTTTATTTAAAGCTCAATCCACGCTTGTCTAGCTTAACTACTAGGATTATTAGTTCAGGGTATCCTATGTTTCATATGTTATTTTATGATTTTCAAACTTCACGATCATAATGTCAGTGCAAGCAAAGAATATATGTAGATCGCATTAGCGTCCAAGTCGCAATTTTTTTGTCAACCCGCAAATTTTCGGTATTAAATTGCCTTTACTCTGAATTTCTATAATAAATAAGTATTTTCTCTTAGATTGAAATAGTTAATCTAAATTATAATTTGGTAAAACAGTTTTGCTGAGGTCTTCTGTTGCTGCCACTTTTTCCTGTAGCCAACGTTTCTGCTGCGGTGTCAACTCTATTTATTTGCCTGCTCTGTTGGTGTTCGGTATCTAGTGTAGAGGAAAATTTTCGTATCGTTTGCAACTAAATTTAGAAGGATTTATAAATGAGGGAAAACCTTTTATATAGTATTAGAAAAACGGCTGCATGTGTGGATAATTGAAAACATATCCTTATTATAATGTAAATTTAACAGATCACTTATGTATTGGCATATTGCCTTGAATTTATCTGTTGCCACCTGAGGTTAGATGCTATCATGTGAGCATATGCTGATATGATATGAAATTATGAATCTTCTTTACATTCATCATCATCTCTTTCAACAATCTAATATAATTTTCTTATCATCACTTTTTTCATTAATAAAAAAAAACATGATATTTACAAATAAAACAAAGTATCCTTTTGGGTTTCGTCAACATAATATTGAAATCTAAAGGTAATATTGCATTACCAATTTTATAACAATCATTTTTTTCACAGAGATTAGGGTATTTCGATCATAAACTACAAATATATGTCGAATTAACAAGTTTTTAAAAAATTAACTACGATAATTCATCTTACTATACTATTTATGTAATTTCTCTTAATTTCTCTTAACTAAAATGATTGTGAAAAAAATAGTATAGTAAGATAAAATAGACCTACAAGTATTTTTAGTTATAACTCGTGATATCTAAAAGAAAATATAAAAAAACACTATAACTGATGGGCTTTTCGTAAATGAGGGAGCGTATGTGCTGTTCATAAACACTCCACATGCACCATGTCTCAAATTTTTTAAAAGTAAGGCAAAAAAACTAAATACACCATGCATGTTCGCTTTCGTCGTTGTTAGCAGCAACGATCATCGACCATAGATCAAATTCTATTCCTTTTACAGGTGCAAGCACTTTTATCTTCATTACTGTTGTTGTTGCCATCACCACTATCGTTGTTGCCTCATTGTCATTGTATTTGTCATCACCATCGTTATAGCCATTGCTCTGCCTGTCATCGTTATCACCACCGTACCGGTAATACAATTGCCGCTGTCTTTGTCGTTGTTGATGTTGTCATTGTAATAAATTGTTTATTAGTGGTAGTAGTGACGGCAATAGCGGTATAATGGTGATAGTGGTATCAATGTATTCAGGAATTTAGGATTACGTATCTAAAAATTTATTAGATATATGGTTCTAAATCTTTCTATATAAAGATGGTGAACAAAAAGAATGATGGTATGCGGTGAAATTGATGGTGACGAATGTGATAATTATTTTACTTAAAAAATAATAATTAATATAATATAATAAATTAGGTTTACTGACATAATAATTACCATATTCATCACTACCTGTAAATTTCTAATAAGTCAAAAATATTTAGAAACAAATATCAAATGGCTGATTTTTTTCTATAAAAAAAGTTGATTTAATAATTTTTCCGTCAATTGAAGCATTTTGTTTTTTGTGGACTTTTTCCAACAAATACAAAACATAATCAAGATTTTTTTAATTAATTTTATAAAAAGGTTGTTTTATAATTATAGGATAAACAAACATGAAAGTGGGGGCAAGAGTTAAACAACATGATTGGTGACACATGTTGGTCTTGTCTTTCTCTGTTACTTCAGTCACGCCATCATATAATTGAAGTCGAATTTCTCTTCTTTGTTTTTTCTCCTTCGACATCTAAACTTTTAATCATTAAAATTTTATGATTTTTTTCATTAAAATTCACCAATGTTTTTAAGTTTTTAATAATATGTACAAAATTTTAGGTTATATTTACAAATTCTATTTATCGCAGTTTATCTTCACGTTTATCATTCTTTTTTGCTCAACTATATTCACGTGTATCACTATGTTTGTACATTAGTGCTATATCTCGTTCTTCTAATTTCAATCGTTTTTCCTGTTTGGTTAGCAAAATCATTTTTTTTATATAGACTGTTCATTATTTATAAGAAAATAAGTGTACTTTAATAAATTAGAAACATCATAAACTCTATTAAAAATAAAAATAAAACAACTATGGTTTATGATTAAGTTAGAATGCACCATGCATTGGTTATGGTTTAGTTGAGCATATGGGAAATTGGCACATGCCATTAACATTAAAATGCGGTTCAAATAATTTCTAGTCAAAGAGAGAACAAAAAATGCTCTGCCATTTCTTATTTTCTCCTTAAATCTGCATAGTACGAATCTTTTCAAGTTGTCCCAAAAAAAAAAACTTTTCTACTTTATCTGATAATTCAGATTTTCTCTTACAATGTTGAACATTAGTAGACTGGTGTACAGTAAAAACAAATCAATATATTCTGATGTCTATGAATATATATATATATATATATATATATTCTTAATCTTTTTTTATCCAAACCAAACGGAACCCATGTTGAACCGAACTGAAAGTTTGCCAAATGAAACCGACCCCAAAAGTCCCGTTTCAAGAGGATTTGTGGAAGGTTGCACTCCCAATGGGAACTCAGGTATAACAAGTTTCAGAAAATATGATCATTGGCTTTTGACCTATTTTCTACATAATTAAACTTCTGTATCTGTGGATTATGCTTTGTAAATTGTTAAAGCAGTGGGATCAACATGATGAGCTTGACGAATTCAAATGTGGAGCAACGGATATATACAAGATTCCAAAGATGAAAAGTATCGAATATATCTTCAAATGGGAGGAACGGCAAGAAATTCTTGTATGGCTGTGGTTGGAAACAGTTTGTGGTAAAAAAATAAACTGAAGGCTGATGACATTATCACATTCTCTCATACTTGTAAGTATAAAGTCACCGCACATGCAATTATTTAACCATGAACATGTGTTAAATATAATTTTTTAATTTGATAATCGGTAACAATAGTGTTGATGGGTAATTTGGGCTCAGATCCATATTTTCTGGCCCAAACTAAACTTTCTTCCGTTGACGCAATTGGAACTCAATGACTCAATGGACTCCTCTTTTTAGTTTTCGGCGATATTACAAAATGTATAATTTTTTATTGGTCTTCCCATACTAGTAGTATACTAGTATCTACGAAATCATTTAAGTCGAGAATTGAATTGAATGATGTTGCGGATGCTAGGTAGGGGCATAAAGCTTGGTGATAAAGACAATGTGCTTTTATAGATATGCATTAACATTACAAGTATGACCTTATGATATGAGTTTGCTCAATTGGGCACTTTCTTGTCAAATCTGCCATAAATTCATTATTCTCGGAAGTTCAGGAATTTTGTGTCACTTGACTAATGACATTTTAATTCCCAAATCTGGATTCATGAGACTTTATAGCCCAAATTAACGTTCTATGTTATTCATTATGTAGATTTCACATTGTTTGTATTGTCAAAACAACATCGACAGGGGCTATGATGATTTTTTGAGATAACATAAACCAAAATTTACACTATTAATTTTTAGAAAAATCTGCAATAATCATTTTAAAGTGTCATTAATTAATGATAAATTATGTCCACCGGAAATTGATATGACTATTCATTGAATAGTATTCAGTTACCAGCACTTGATTGCTTTTTATTGCTCATAAAAACAAACAATACTATGACTGTTGGTATCACAAACGAGAAAAATGAAAATTAAATTAAAATGTGCATATTAACGAATGATTGGCATTTTTGTGTTCTTAAAGTTGAATCAAAATGAGAATAACGTTATAAATCAATAAATACATTGATCATTTTCCAACTCATACGAAGGATGAAACTTAATTTGCCTTTTTTAACATCTCATAGTACTCAAAATTAATGATATGTCATGTGTAAAAGAAACAAAAAGATGATCACCAGTTGTGTTTCTGTCACTTAATAAAATTATACTGAGAGATTGAAAATGGAGAAACGTGGGTGGACCAATCTTTATCTCCTTCACAATTATTGAACACTCCCATCTCCAGCAAATTACTAGTATTAATTTGTTCGGTATACGTACCCTAAACTTATCACCTGGTGTTGCTTCGACTTTTAGATCTCGATTAGCTAACTTATTTACTTATATCCAAGCTTCGATTTTGGATCTCGATTAACTAACTCTCCAAGCTTTATTGTACCTCTAATTTAATTCTGATTCACATAAGAGACTTATATGGCCTTTTTATCGATCGGATGATACCTACATAAAAAAAAACTGGCTAGATCTTGGAATCTTGTACTGGTTATACATTGTATTGTGCATTGGATTGACGAAAGAACACATGATTACATTGGTTTCGGGTGGAAGAATTTTTAGTGACCATTCATAAAATTAGGTGGTCGAGCTTCAAAGTGTTTTTTACCCCCGGTAAATATATGCAATTATGCATTACGAAAATCTCATATTTTGTTTCATTTTTAGTTCATAAGATATCTAGTTACACAAAATTTTATTTTATTTTGTTAATTATAAACTATATTCCAACATTTTGTATTAGTATGGATTGTGTATACATATATAAATTTGTATATACATATATAAATTTGCTATCTTATAAATGGAATATGAGGAATTTTTTGGCATGTTAGTTCTCTAGATTTACCTTTTGCATACTAGAGCAAATAAATCTATTATATAATTATAATTTCACGAGTTCATCTGGCTACATGGCACTATATTTATCCTTTTCAGTTTTCAACACGTCTTAATTCAATCTAGATCCACCGATGATTATTTCTTACATTTAATCTTCGTAAAAGTAGAAGAAATTGTCCATAATCACCGGCGAAAAGATGATGATGAGAATTGAGAAGTTGTGTAGATTGACAAAAAAATGGATGCGAAGATGTGTAGATACTGTCTCCACATGTATTCACACTCTTTCATCATTGAAAATTTGTAGATATGATATCTCTGTTAAATAAAAAACGATGAAAAAATAATATAAGTTTTAAGTAGGCACGAACGGTCACACTTTCCTATTCATTATTCCAATAGTAATAGTCACAAGTTTAAAGTATCTTTCTCTTAGCGAATATTTAATAACACAAAATTCATCATTCCAGTAATAATAACAGTTAATATTTTTATTTACCTTAGCAAAATACTAATTGGACGATAAATGGCTTTTCCCCTTTTACTATATGTGGGGTCACAAGTATATACACGTACGTATAAACTTATCAGTGCAAACCGGTTTAAAGTCAAAGTTGGTCCCGCGTCGGCTCTCACGAACTAAAATTTCATGAAATTTTCCTAAATTTTTTGGCATCCTTTACCCACCAAAGCCTACTTTTGTGAGTTTTTTCTCGTCCTTTTAATCCTTTCATAATAAAAAATCTATATAGAAAAAGTGTATTTTTTTTAGCTGGCGATAATACTGGATATGAGTTTTATAGTTACCAACAAATCTTTTTATTGTTTGTGTTTTTTAAAGACAGTTATTTTATAGGTAACGACCATGATGAATTATCGAGTACAATGCAGAACAGAAGGGACCTATATCCAATTAAACTATTGCCCTTAGCTACAACTACAAGTGACAAAATTACCAATAAATATTCGGACTTCAATATGTAACTAGCAAAAAAAAAAAACTAACAGAAAGAAAATAAAAATGGAGGAATATGAAATGATTTTATCAAATATTCAAAAAAATCCTGTTGAATGAGATAAATCCAAAATTTTCTACTAATTTATATATATACAAGATTTTTCAACTTTTTTTAGTACATACTAACAAAAAAAATTGTACAGAATAATAGGTAATTTAATTCTCCATTATTTTTAATTTAGCAACTGCCAAAGTTATTTTTGTCTTAGCTTATGTGAATCAAGTTAACTAAAACGTAAGTCTTTTCTTTGTGTAACACACTGCCTGCGATTCAATTCAAATCTGAAATCTCAACATTTTCCTCCTGTTAAAATAATTTAGAGAAAAAAAAATCTAGAGAAACGAAAAGATATTACAACAGTAAAAACATAAGTTGGACAAAATGAGAAATTAGTTCTTGGAACGTACCTAGTACCAATTAAAACACTAGTATTATTAAACGAATAAGGACACAAAAAGGATCTTGTTTCTTGTTTCCGCCTTCCCATGTGATGTGAACTATCAATCTTTTCTCACTCTCTCTCTCTCTCTCTCTCTCTCTCTTTCTCTATTTTGGGGTCTGAAGTATTATATAACAAAACAGTCCAAGACACCTCTTTTCCCACACCAATCACTTACCAGAAAACACAGAAGATCTCAATCTCAGATCGAAGAAAACAGAGAGAGAGAGAGAGAGAGAGAGGAATGGGTTTCTCTTCCCAAGAAAACCCTTCTCTTTTCTTCTTCTTCTTCCTCTGTCTTTCCATAGTCTCTGCTTACACTAACACAAGCAGCAGCAACGATGGTGTGGAAGCAGGAAGAAGAGAGCTAGCTTCTCGGAGATGCAATTGGTTTAGAGGGAATTGGGTTTATGACGCAAAGTATCCACTTTACAATCCTTATAAATGTCCATTCATAGATCCACAGTTTAACTGCAAGAAGTATGGTCGTCCCGACAATGTTTACCTTAAGTATCGATGGCAACCATCCTCTTGCTCTCTCCCCAGGTACACTCTTCTTCTTCTCTCTCTCTCTCTCTCTTTATCTTCTTACATTCTTTAGTTCTGGGTTTGGTTTTAACACTCGACTTTGATTCAAGACTAATCCTTTTTGATTTTTTTTTTGTTCCCCCATAAATTAGATACAATCATAAATTGGACATGGTGAAAATTTGATTTTTTTTGTTTGTATTTACTCAGTGAAATTTCTTTGTTTTTTTTTTAAATTTCCTGTTCTATTGTGATTTGTGAATCAAAACTGTTTCTTTTCTTTCCACTAATAAATATGGAAAGGAGGAGACTTCTGTGTTGATTTACTGCCTATAACAGAGATATTTAAGCACATTGGTAAGAAGGGTAACTAAAAGCTTTCCAAATCAAAGTTAGATAGTATTCTCTCTCCTCTTGAGTGCTCTCTCTCTTACTATTTTTCTCTTTGTTTTTTTTTGCCTTTTTGGATTTCAAAATTTGAAACTTTTGTGAGAGTTTCTTTGGAGCAATTATGTCTCGATATCCCATCATTTCACTCTCCAAAAAGGTGTAAAATCGAATCCGAAGCACAAACCAAAGTGACGTTGATTAAGTAAATAAACAGTTTAAACTTTAACATTTTTTGTTAAGTAACGTTCCTCGAAATTAGTTCAAAAACCAGACGAATTTCGATCCGTTAAACCAGCTGAGAAATGGGTTTATTTTTTTTCTTCCCCGTCTAGAAGTGAGATGTCTCTTGTTATTTTTTTTCAGATTTAATGGGTTGTATTTCTTGAGGAAGATGAGAGGGAAGAAGATAATGTTCGTTGGAGATTCACTAAGCACAAACATGTGGCAATCTCTAGCTTGTCTGATTCACTCTTGGGTTCCTAACACTCGTTACACTCTTCTTCGCCAAAAGGGTCTAGCTTCACTCACCTTCGAGGTAGGTTTGTTCTTTCAATTAGTTTATAATAGTTATTCCATTAAAATAAGTAGATATTTATTGAGGTATGATATTTCACTTGAAAGAAATTAAGTGGGTTTTAGCTTTACTAGTCTGGAAAGTGAGGTAAAAGTTTTCATTTTTTTTTTCTTTTTCTTTCATGTTTTAACTAGGATAAAGTTATCGAAAACAAAGGATAAAGTTTTATATGTCTTTGTCTCTTTTGATTTGATATAAATATAAGGGTTTGCTAACGTATATATATTTAGTCATTAAAAAATAATATTAGGACAAGAGAATGAGCAGAGCATTTAAGAGATGAACGTGATTAGTGGCCTATTTCCCCAAAAAGAGAATCTCCCGGAATATCATGTCATGTTATGACCTTTATTATGATCATGAGCCACGCAAAAAAAATAGTCGATTATTTCATGATATTTTGAGCACATGGCCGAAAATAGCACCATTGTATACAGTTTTTAAACCGTTTCACAAAATACAAACCAGTTTACAAGAAGGTGGAAATTATACATTTAAGTGAAATAAAAAAGTGAGTTTTGTGGTAATGGTACGGACGCAGGAATACGGAGTGACGTTGATGCTATACAGAACACAGTTCTTAGTGGATTTAGATTCGGAGAAAGTTGGGAGAGTGCTTAAGCTGGATTCCATTAAGCAAGGCAAAATGTGGAGAGGCATGGACGTCTTGATTTTCAACAGCTGGCATTGGTGGACCCACACCGAGCACATCCAGCCGTACGTTTTTGTTTCCTTCTTCTTTGGCTCTGTCTCTTTTTTTGAGTTTTGACCTTTTGACTAATTAGATGACGTGGGTGTGTGTGTTTGGTGACCAGGTGGGATTACATGGAAGATGGGAATAGATTGTACAAAGACATGAACAGGCTCGTCGCTTTCTACAAAGGAATGACCACTTGGGCTCGATGGGTTAATGCATACGTCGATCCTTCTAAGACCAAAGTCTTCTTCAACGGCGTTTCTCCTACTCATTACGAGTGAGTAAACCAACCAACTTAGTTCTTCCTTTCTACTAGTTCATTTGTTTGGTCTAATTAATAAGAAATTCGTGTAAGGTTTTGTTAGGTCGGATGACCAAGAATTAGGTGTTTTACGTTAATCCTAAGCATTTCCTAGACATTATTACTTAGATAACATTTTGATATCATACACCATTTTTCTAGGTCATTATAGATATGCTATTTCTAAAACATTATATAGGCATTACTTAATTAGACGATATTTTGTTTTGCAGGGGAAAAGATTGGGGAGAGCCGATGAAGTCATGTAAGAGTCAGACGCAGCCATTCTACGGGAGGAGGTATCCAGGAGGGACGCCAATGGCTTGGGTGGTATTAAACAAAGTGATGAGGAGATTGAAGAAACCGGTCTACTGGCTCGACATAACCGGTCTGTCTCAGCTTCGTAAAGATGCTCATCCTTCTGCATTCAGTGGGAACCATCCTGGCAATGACTGTAGCCATTGGTGTCTTCCTGGTTTGCCTGATACTTGGAACTTACTCTTTTACTCTACTCTTTTCTCCTAAAATCTCTTTTCTTTTTTCTTATTTCATTAATGTATAAGTTACTCAAGATCGAACAGTCTATTTTTTTAGTTATAAAATTTGCATTGTGGTAGATTGATTCTTGAATGAAATAACGTTTTTGAAACCAACATGACTCTGAGAAAGAGGAAAATGCTTAAGATAGATAAAAAGAGTATTTTGTGTTTCGCATTTGCATTTATAGTTTTGTTAAAAGTGATAAAGATTGTGAGAGTGTTGGAAAAAGTTACGTAAGACGCAGCAATTGTTAACATAAACAAAGTAACAAACAATCTTAGGTGAAATATTTTACATTTGTTCAAACTTAAATTATTTTTCTAAACAGAGTTAAAGAGAGTTAAAATCGAATAACGTAATCTTTGAATTTACTACGGAATTAATACTTTCTGTTACTTTTGTTGATTTTTTTAAAAATGAAAATTTTCAAGTTATTAGAGCATTTTTAGCAAAATAGGTAAAAGAATAAGGTTCGCCACAAAAAAAATTGCTAAACTAATTAGATAAAACTGGGCCATAAGTAGGGCCATAAGTGGGCCAATATGAGAACTGAATTAGCCTAGATCGATGTGAGGTTGATCGGAGTTACAACCGACCGATCTGAGAGTTGAGATAAAATAATCGGTAGATAGAAATTGGGAGGCTAAAAAAAGATCGAGACGGCAAAATGCTCCGGAAGATGTCCACGTGTTCTTACTCGAAACGACACGTGGCGAAATCAAGGTGAAACGCTCTTTCTCGTTGGCTCAGTAACATTAAAGCTGATCTCTTCCCAGTTCCCACAAGCTGAGTCACCATCTCTCCCTACACGTCTTCAATAGTAAACTCAACACGTCACACACCTTCTTCAATGACCGCCCAAATTTGTTCTTTTTGGTTAAAGAGGTTCGCTGATTATAAAAGCAAGAAAGATAGAGCTCGACAAAAATCATCCGAGATAAAAAGAACAAAAAAAAAGAAAAAGAATCAATATCTAACTACGATCTTGAAATCAAACCGTACGTTGTTTTCTTGAAAGTAGGCCAACGCTGGGACTAGAGGCCCGGCATAGAC
>NW_006256908.1:11605862-11639875 GCF_000478725.1 Eutrema salsugineum | reverse complement strand
CAAGGCCAAAGAAAGCTGAAGCCATGGCGGACAAGAAGCTCGTGGCGGCAGAGGAGGAGAACAGACAGAAAGGAAAAGGGCGTGAAAGTGGTGTCCGTGTTACTCACGCTACAAACGGAGAAAGGACGTCATGGCCAGGAACCCTCTGCTGCTGTCTTCGGCCAAGAAGCTCCTGGCAGAGTAGGACTAGAAAAGATGGCGGGAAAAGAGCGAGAAGAGAAAGAGAGTGGTACCCATGGCTTTCATGGGGAGAAAGCTCGTCATGCTCAGCTTTTGGCTGCTGGAGGTGAGGAGTTGAGAGAAAGGAAAGGTCAGGAATCAGCGGAGATGGGAAGAGAAAAGGGAGCAGCTGCAAAAGATACAGCGGCAGAGAAAGCTCAGAGAGCTTCCGAGTATGCAACGGAGAAAGGAAAAGAAGCGGGAAATGTGACGGCTGAACAAGCGGGGAGAGCAAAAGACTACACTCTGCAGAAAGCTGTTGAAGCTAAAGACATTGCGGCAGAGAAAGCTCGGAGAGCTACTCAGTATGTGACGGAGAAAGGAAGAGAAACGGGAAACACGGCGGCTGAACAGGCAGCAAGAGCAAAAGACTATACGTTACAAAAAGCTGTTGAAGCTAAAGACATTGCGGCTGAGAAAGCTCAGAGAGCTTCTGAGTATGTAACAGAGAAAGGGAAGGAAACTGGAAACATTGCAACTCAGAAAGGACAAGAGGCAAAAGACCAAACGGTTTCAATGACTGGAAAAGCAAAAGACTACACCGTTCAAAAAGCAGGCGAAGCAGTGGAAATGAGCAAGGACATGGCTGGATATGCAAAAGAAACGGTGGTGGAAGGAGGAAAAGGAGCAGCACATTACGCTGGAGTGGCTGCTGAGAAAGCAGCTGCGGTTGGGTGGACGGCGGCGCATTTTACGACGGAGAAAGTGGTGCAAGGGACAAAAGCGGTTGCAGGTACGGTGGAAGGAGCGGTGGGGTACGCAGGGCATAAGGCGGCAGAAGTGGGATCTAAGGCGGTGGATTTGACTAAGGAGAAAGCTGCGGTGGCTGCTGATACAGTGGTTGGATACACAGCTAGGAAGAAAGATGAAGCTCAACACAAAGATCAAGAAATGCACCAGGTATTGCACAACTTCAAGCTAAGCTTGATCTTCTTTTTTTTTGTTAACTTCTTTTGAGTATTATAATCTTGTTACGTGTTTCTCAAGAAAGTGTGTGTTTTGGATTTATTTTGAGGGAGGTGAGGAAGAGAGGCGACCAGGGTTTGACACAGAACCAAGGAGAGGATTTGGAGAGGAGTACAGAGAAGAAAGAGGGAGTGAGGAAGATATCTTCGGGTATGGAGCGAAAGGAATGGCCGAAGAAGCAAGGAGAGATGTTGGGGGAGGAGAGTACGGAAGAGGAAGTGAGGAAGATGTCTTCGGATATGGAACAAAAGGAATGGTCGGAGAAGGGAGGAGAGATGTTGGAGAGGAGGAGTTATTCAGAGGAGGAGGAAGAAGGAATGAGAGATATGTCGAAGAAGAAAGGGTTGAGACGGGAGGAGTGCTTGGGGCAATTGGCGAGACTATAGCTGAGATTGCGCAGACTACGAAGAACATAGTTATTGGTGATACGCCTGAGAGAGCACAGGAGCATGGAACTACTGATTATATGAGACGGGAACAGGGACATCGTTGAAAAGTAGAAGGAGAAATGTTTTGGGTTTTTTCTTGTTTTTGTTTAAAAGGGTTTTGTATGTAAATAACAAGAAGCTCTTTGTTTGGAAGGGTTCTGTGGAAAATAAAAATAGCTCTGTTTCTGTTATAAAGGATGGAAGTCTCAGGTTTGCTTTTGAAGTGGAACTCTACCAAGCTTGCTTAATTTAAATTAAGTCAAAGGACTTTGAGATTCCAAGTGCACCTAGAAAGCACCAGCAAAACACCATATAAGTAGGTCTTAAATCAAGGTTTTTTTCTATCATACTTCGAGTCACGTAGAAAATTTAACAGAAAGAAAAACACAGAAATTTATTATATATGAAAGCAGTGATCATTTCAAC
Source organism: Eutrema salsugineum (assembly GCF_000478725.1). Taxonomy (NCBI): domain Eukaryota; kingdom Viridiplantae; phylum Streptophyta; class Magnoliopsida; order Brassicales; family Brassicaceae; genus Eutrema; species Eutrema salsugineum. The sequence goes on along the minus strand of NW_006256908.1, from coordinate 11,637,836 downwards.
GAAATTCTTCAAGCAAAATGGTTTTAATAGTTAAATGTCATAAAAGCTATACTTTTAAACGAAGTAACAAAGATAATTTCAACACGCTCATACAATGGAAAAACTTAGAAGCTTGAGTTTTTAGAGGTCTAATTTTCACCTTTCAGGGGGTTTAATCATAATTTCCCTAAACTGTGGATGATTTGGTGGAATGATCTTCAATTTCAAGGGTTTCTTTGGAATAGTCGTAGACTACTCTGGAGCTTGTTTTATCTTCAACTTCAACGGCGGCAAATAGACGCCGGAGACCATATATGTCGTCTTCACGCAAGAATCGATGTAAGTAAATCCGAAGCGCTTCCTGTATCATCAGGGTTTCTTGCGAAACACGTTTCCAGAAAGTTCCTTGCATCACAGGGCACACCTTCTGGAATCTCAGGTGCTTTTCCACCCAACAAAACAGACGCAATACTATTACACTTTTCTTAAATACCAACCTTTTTTTTTTTTAACGCTGAATTTTATCGATTACCCAACTTTTCATCATATTTATATTTGATCATCTATAGAAATCATTTTAAATTTTAACAACTAGCTATTGTGTGCGCAATGACACCCTAAATCTTTCAACACAATTTTAAGAGTTAACCCACTTTAACATCCCTAATATTTGGTATTAATGAATAATGCTCCATAAACTACTGTAGCTAGCTAAAAAACCAAATATAACACATCTAGATACGTCAAGAAATTCTTAACTGAAAAAAATATATTAACATTTAATGTTGTAAGTATACATATTGATTGAAAACCGAAATCTAAATTCTTTTGCAGCCACATGTAACTTGATCTTTACTAAGAAACAGAGATGAATTCCAGACACACTACTGAGCAGTTTCGAAAGTGGAAGCTGGAAGAGTTCTTGTCGGAGGTATAATCTTCACCTTCATCTTCTGGGGTTTCACCGCAACTTTCTTAAACTGTGGGGGCTTTATCGTAATAGTCTTCAGGGGCTTCTCTGGAATAACCGTAGACTTCCTCGGTCTGATCTTCAACTTCAACAGCAACGGTCTTCTCTCTCCACCGGCGGCCACCATCTGTTCTCCGGTCAAGAAGGGATGCATCAACAGCTCCGAAGCGCTTCTTCTTTCGTCAGGTTTACTTGCAAAACACGTTTCTAAGAACTTTCTTGCGTCACAAGGCAAACTATGTGGAATCTCTGGTGCGATGTTTTTCAACAGATTAGACTCAAGATCATCAGAATCAACCCCTGACCATGGCCTCTTACCGATGTACATCTCAAGCACTATACATCCTAATGACCACAAATCTAGGGCTTTCTCGACGGTACCGTCTTGGACTGACTCCGGAGACATGTAGATAGGTGTTCCGACAAACGGAGAAACAATACTCCAATAATCAGATTGCTCTCCGGCTTTTATCGACATTCCAAAATCCGAAATCTTCAAGTCGTATGAGAAATCCCAAGTTTTCTCATCGTAACGCGGGAAGAGAAGGAGATTGTCCGGTTTAAGATCGCAGTGGACATAACCGAGACTATGAATCGAGACCAATCCTTGTAGAATCATGCGAGTGAAGTCTTTAATAGTCGAATCCGATAATGTTCTGTTACGTGCCATGAAAGCAGATAGAGTACCAGCTGATGCGTATTCCATTACCATCTTGTAGACTTTGTTGCCGTGGCAGTTGAATTCTTCGAACAGAGTGTCTGCAAAACATTGCACGATTCTTGGACATCCTCTGAGTTTTTTCAGAATCTTAAATTCTCTGTAGAGAGAATCGTAGCCTTGAACGTCTGAGACCTTCACTGCGTTGTATAACATCGAACCGTCTGGTTTACGGTGTCTGAAAAGATCCACGGAACCGAACGAACCCTTCCCCAAGAACTTCACGAATTCCATCTCCGGCTGCATATTTGCTACTGGTTTCTTCTTGTTTCTTCTTTTACTCTTCGGTGGCATCACGTTTGATACAATCTTCTTTGAACTCCAATGATCTCAAAGTTTCTTCAACTTATGAAAACCCTAGAGAAAATACTGAATCAGTTGAGAATATGTAGTGAGAGAGAGTTGAAAAGGAAACTTCTTTGAGTTGCGTTCTTCAAGTCGGTGACTTTGTATAGATTAACACGCACCAGAATCTACACTGCCACCTAGTTTGATGTAAGATCTTGTCCGTTGGATGTGCCTTTTTGTTGAATTTAATTTGATTTTACAATATGAAATCGAGATTACGTTTATATATATATATATATATCATATATTCAATTATCCATTTTAACTGACCCTACGATCAGACTTTTTAAAATAAGATAAAGTATTTCAAAAAAGGAAATACAAACTAAATAACGAGTAAGACCTTGTTTCAAAATGTTCTTTATCTTTTTTGTAGTTCCATTAGATCTCAATCTCCCCGCAAAATCGCGAGAAAAGTATTGTATAATAAAACTTTTTCGCTATATGAATATTAATTTGATTTTACTATATGAAATCAATATTACGTTTCTATATCATATATTCAAATAGGGGTGTTATCCATTTTAACTGACGATACGATCAGACTTTTTGAAATAAGATAAAGTAATTCAAAAAAGGAAATACAAGCTAAATAACAAGTAAGACCTTGTTTCAATCTCCCCTCAAATCCCAAAAAAAGTATTTTCTAGTTAGAATATATAGTAATATGATTAAGAAATTTATAATATGATAATCTCAATAATTGAATAAATATCTTTTTATTACTAATTTTGCCTTTATCATAATAATCTCAAAGAATTGTGCAGACATTTTGATTTTCAAAGAGATTAAATCAAATAAAAAAAGTTTTGTTTCCTTACAAGGATTGTCCCTAGCTTGTGTTTTAAGTCTTATGGACCATGTTAATGTAGGCTCATGACATGAGTACGAATCTTGCATTCAAATCAAGTCTAATAATAAAGAGAGAAACCTTAAATTTTGTTAGTTTATGCATGCAAGGTTCCTCACTTTGTTCTTAAACTTGAGTTGATTGTAAATCAGTTCAATGGCAAAATTAGTATTAAATCAGTTAAAGGCAAAATTAGTTTTTGATGAATCTTTGATTAAACATGTTCCAACGTTCCAAAGATTTTGATAATGCGGCGAGGCAGTATCTCATAATATTGTAACGTTGCCTGAACAGGAAAACCATGGTTACAATACATACTTACATATGTACTCTTTTTACTAGACTATCCCGGAAAACCATGGACCGAAAATATAGCATTCAATGAAACGAGTTAATCTATTTTAGCAGTTTTAATCAAAAACTTTGTACTTGCATCTGCTTCAATTAAAACATTAGACACACATATATATATATATATTATATACTTTTTTCTTATTATTGTAATAGATTGTTTGTGGTTTTCATTATTCGGCCTATAAGGCTTTACAAACATTTAGGCTTGCCATCATATATGTTTATTTTTTGCAGGCTTTTGGTACATTAAGGATTGCAAACCCAAACGCACTTGTTGGCCGACATACTTTTTTGTTTTCTTAACACAATAACAGTACAGACGACGTAACGAGAACAACCAAAACTCTTATTACTTTACCAGTGCATAATTTTGCAAAATTAAAAAACTGAAATGATAACATGTAAAACTTGTGTTGCCAAAAATGCTGTCATGTATATCACCACAACTTTGATAGCCGACCTGTTTTTTTTTTTTTTTCAGTAGTTAAAAAGAATAGCAATGCGCAAAAAATATCTTACGGTGCCACGTGTAGTTTTGGATTGTATTGATCTAGTGATCTATAAAACGGTTCTCTTGGAGATTAGACACTTCTCATCTAACTCTGTTCCTCTAAACACTCCTCCTTTTCTTTTGCTATCAAAACACACCTTTTTCACATCTTAAAGAGATATAATGGCAATGTCATTCTCAGGAGCCGTTCTCAGTGGGATTAGTTCTTCTTTCCATAGCGGAGGAGCCAAGCTTAGCGGCGTTAGCTCCCTTAGAGTTGGCCGGAAGACTGATTTGATCGTCGTCGCTCAGCGCAAGAAGTCGTTGATCTACGCCGTTAAAGGTGACGGAAACATCCTCGATGACGTCAACGAAGCCGCGTAAGTCTATAGTTTATTTCTTTAACATCTTGTCTCATCGGTCTATCTACATTATTAGCACAAAAACTCTCATATAATTATTACTCGTCCATGATAAAATTTTGAAGCATACTATCTACTTTTATAGAAGAACCTATGTTTTCTTGGAAAATATGTTTTAGAGAAGAGAAATATAATTTCAATAGTTATCTTTTAAAGTAAATGATCAAGATTAATAAAAATTAAAAATTTAACTATTGTTTCTATTTATTGGAAGTTTGTGATTCTTGAGCTATTTTTATGTTTATAATGTTTAAGATATAGTTTCATTTTCATATACAACATTTAAATGACCCTGTCTTTGTTGGTATAGTTAGCCTCAAATATATAATCACTTACATATTACATATAGCCCCAAATATTTGAGAATCTAGTACCATGATTCCATTCCATGTGAGGTTTATAATGAATTTGAATATATGACAACAGAAAGAAAGCTACGGATTTCGTGACGGAGAAGACAAATGAGGCGTTGAAAGATGGAGAGAAAGCAAAAGACTACGTTGTTGAAAAAACCGGTGAAGCCAAAGATACGGCAGTGGAGGAAGCTCAGAAAACTTCCGAGTATGTGTCGGAGAAAGGAAAAGAGGCCGGAAACACGGCGGCTGATTTCGCAGAGGGTAAAGCAGGAGAGGCTAAGGATGCCACAAAGTCCTAATTCAACCACTTAACTAGTAGATACATCGATTCTCTCTCTCTCTCTTCATGTTCAATACTTTACAATAACGATCAGTTTGTTTTAATTTCTATCTCATATGTTACTTAATTACTATCCATCACACTAAAAATTCTTATAAAATGATTAAAAAGAAATTGGATATGAATGGAACCTTTTACAGCCGTATGGGTATACCACTCCTCCTTTGCTACCAGTCATAAAAATGAGAAATTAGCGGTTTTGATAGTTGTATCACTATTTTGACCCCCCAAAAAAAAAAAAAAATAGTTGTATCACTATTTGTTACCGTTTCTAACTTTTCCGGCTATTTGTTACCAATCTTACTCTTTCTGACCAATCAAACTTACTATGTAACGAATACAAGTAATTAAGTATATAACATATAGTTATTTACAAGTAAAAATTACCCCTAATGCTTTGAAGTATTAGGTTCTTATAATGAATTCTTTGCGAATATATGGAGAATGTTTGGGTTAGTTGATTATTCTTGTTCATAGAGAAGGTGGAGGAGTTGCCAAGTACTTGAGAGTTGAGATCACTGGAGAGATTAGGACAAGAGCTATTTTCACTTTGTAGGCTTTTGGTGGATTTGGGCTTTCAAACCCCAATTTAGTTTTTCTGGGCGATAATAGCCCAACTTGTTGGCCGACATAGTTTTTGTATTTATTACAAGTTTACAACAAAAGTGAGTACACACACAATTACGAAATGAGAACGGCCAAAACTCTTATCACTTAAATTTCTCCAACAGAAAAAAAAAAAAAGAGAAATGCTAACATGTATCTTTTTGATGCCAAAAATGCTCATATGTAAACCACAACTTTGATGGCCGACCTGTTTCTTTTTTGGAAATCCGTAAAAATGATTACGCGTGGCCGAATAATAGTGAACAAAAACTCTTCTCCGCAATCGTACGTTGAAGATAATAGCAATGCGCAATAAATATCTTACGTACGATACCACGTGTAGTTTTGGATTCTAACAGGTCTAGTGTTCTATAAAAAGATACTATTGGAGATTACATACTTCTCATCTCACTTTGATCCTCTAAAAACTCTTCCTCTACTTTCTTTTCCTCCCAAAACACACGTCAAAGAGATATAATGGCAATGTCATTCTCAGGAGCTGTTCTCAGCGGGATTGGTTCTTCTTTCCACAACGGAGGAGCCAAGCAGAGCAGCGTTGGCGCCGTCGGATTTGGCCGGAAAACTGAGCTCGTCGTTGTCGCTCAGCGCAAGAAGTCGTTGATCTACGCCGTTAAAGATGACGGCAACATCCTCGATGACATTAACGAAGCCACGTAAGTCCTAATTCTAACATCTTCTCTTGTAAACCTATCTATTATATTCACATGTGTGAGGTTTATAATTGAATCTGAAATATATATAATAACAGAAAGAAAGCTTCGGATTACGTGACGGAGAAGACAAAGGAGGCGTTGAAAGATGGAGAGAAAGCAAAAGATTACGTTGTTGAGAAAAACGTTGAAGCCAAAGATACGGCGGCGGAAGAAGCTCAGAAAGCTTTGGATTATGTGACGGAGAAAGGAAAAGAGGCCGGAAACAAAGCGGCTGAGTTTGCAGAGGGTAAAGCAGGAGAGGCTAAGGATGCCACAAAGCCATGATTCAACCACTTAACTTTTAGATATCTCGATCCTCTCTCTCTCTCTCTTTCTCGCTCTTCATGTTTAATATTTTACAAGAAAATCAACTTGTTTTTAACTTCCATTTCACCATTTGAGATAAATTTGGCTTTAAGTGATTAAAAAGAAACTTGGCTTTAATGGGTGCCCCCTACCCACTCCTTTTATTACCAATCACAAAAGCCATAAAGATCAATAGTCTTGAAAGTGGTACCACCATTATTTTGTATCACTATATGTTACCGTTTCTAATTGTTTTGTCACCTCTTAAGTCTTACCACTAAAAACTCCTGCCACTTTGTGTCATCAATGAGACTCACAATATATATAATACAAGTAAAAATTGATCCGATTGAAGTATTTAGACCTTTAGAATATAAAAATATGTTATTTGAGTCTTTTTTGAAACAAAATTTATTATGATATCCTGTATATATAAAATTTTACTCTCTTAAATTAATCATATTCATTATTATGACTCTCATAACAAACCTAATTAATATTTTAAGAATTTCTCTCTGACACGGAGACTTGAAGTTGACGCAAAAGACCTAATGTCGCCGCCAGAGGAATTACCATGGGACTTGGTCGGAGAAATACTTAGTCGAGTGCCAACGAAATCGCTTGCTCGATTCAGAGCCGTATGTAAACAATGGAACGCTATTTGGGATGAGAAGAGTTTCTTGGACAACTACTTGTCTCGCACGCGTCCTCAATTCATCATACGGACCAATTCCCATATTCGTTCGGTAGAAATCAATCTCAACGACGAAGACCAGGTTTCACCGATAGAGGTGAGAGATATAACTTTAGACAGTCCAAATGGAATACGTACCAGCATACATTATTGTGATGGATTCTTGTTATTTACTATGAAGAAGAGAGGGTTTGCGATTTGGAACCCTTGGTCAAGACAGAAGAGATTCATAGAGAATCACGAATTCATCTTTTATGGGGTAGGCTACGATAACACTAGACCCGAAACGGGTTACAAGATCTTCGGGGTGTAAATTTTCTTACGATATTAATAACCAACTCTACTACAAGGTTGCCATCTATCATCTATGAGTGCAAGTCTGATGCGTGGAAGTTTTTAAGTGGCCCTTGTGATAAATCGCGTATGCAAAAGTTAGATAGTATGGTGTCTCTGAATGGAAATTTATATTTCCATGCTTTTGATTCAAAGACACGTGAATGTTTGATCCAAAGCTTTGATTTTTCAAAGGATATATTCAAGACTATTTGTGTTTTACCTAGTAATGAAGATATAATCTCTACTCGAGCGCTTGAGGTTTTCAGGGGAGATCGGCTTTCCATGTTAACGCAGTCTTATCTGACTCGGAAGGTTGAGATTTTGGTGACAAAGCAAAAGATTGACGTGAATGGAGAGGCCATAGTGTGGATAAATTTCATGACAGTGTCGATACCTAACTTCCCGAGATTACAACCGCATTTTCTTGGCTTTCAGCCAACTTACTTCGTTGATAATATCGACGAAAAGAGGCTTTTTGTGTGTACGTGTGATGAGACTGCGCATGCGTGCATCTACATTGTGAAGGGAGATGTGTTCAGGAAGATTCCAATAGATTATGAGATTGATCGTTGGTCTTTCCTCTACACTTCTTTTATAAGTTATATCCCTAGTTTTGTCTCCATTCCTTGCATTCAAAGAGAAGAACAAGGATTACAAGTATAAGTTTAATTTTATTATGTTTTAGTTTCTTGTCTTTTTTTTTTGTTACTTGAAGTCCTCGAGCTCCCATATGTAAATGTGAATCTCTTTTTACTTGCAATTTTTTTTTTCCATCATATTTTCTGACAGAAAAAAAATTTAATCATATTCATCAATTATTCTATATAAGTTCTCTAGATCTTTATGTAATTCACCTCGTGTTCTCATGTGACTATTTATCTTCAAAGTTGATTCCAAGAATTGTACAACTCTAAAAGGAAAATTTGCGAATATATGGGAAAGGTTCATGTTAGTTATCGATCAACAATGCGAAGCATGCTATTACATTGGTATTATAATTGTTTCAGAATTTCAAAGATATGTCAAGCACTTTATGGGCATTCATAGAGAAGGTCAAGTTAGCAAATACTTGATATTACCGGAGAGAGATTGACAAAGAAAAAAGCTATGTACGTAGATTGTATTCGATTATAACCTGACGGATAGGAAGCTAATTTGCTTAAATTAGTAGCAATGATACTGAGAATATCTATTACAGTATATATGTCTTGCTTTAAGCTGTTGAAAGAATGGTATTTTCCTAATGGATCTACATTAAAGGCTTGTATTGCTTCAGTTTCCTTCTTATGGTTGGAAACCCATTTTAGCTGGAAAAACCTTTTGTGCAATGGCCAACGAATTAACATATCAATTTGGCATATTACTGTTCAATGGTTACCATCACATAAGCCTAGATCAACGTTTGGACTTGATTGAACAATGGATATGTGCCTATAATTTTGATATTGTACATAAGATTTTATGGAAATTAAAACTCCCTCCTAAACACAAACACAAAGAATTCTTCTAGATTATATGCAACACTCCCTCCTAAACACCAAAACTCACTTGTGTTACAGCGTTTGAGAACAAGAATAATAAATATACTTGCACCAGCTGCAATTTTTTTTAATTAAAGTATGAGATGGTTTTTATTTGTACTTTCGAACTTATTTTGGCTATTAGTCTTTATATTTAGTCATTCCAGCATAATGGTTCATTTTGTTGTAGAAGTAATTTTGGGGTTTCAAACCCAAATTAACTTGTTGGCCGACATATATATATTTTTTTTGTTTTTGTTTTTGTTTTTATTGCAACAGAAGTGAGTACGTACACTTGACGAAATGAAAACGACACAATTAAACTTACTACTTCCGTGCTTAATTGAATTCGCTAACGAAAATATAGAAATGCTATTATTGTCAAAAAGAAATGCTAACATGTGAACTTTTATTGTCAAAAATGCTAACATGTACAGTACAGTATACAACCACAAACTTGATGGCCGACCTGATTCTTTCTTTTTTGGAAAACAATTTACGTGGCCGAATAATAGCGAACAAAAAATACTCTTCTTTTTCAATAGTTAAAGATACTAATAACAATACCAAAAATATCTTGCGACGACATGTAATCTTGGAACCTAATTAGTTTAGAATTCTATAAAAAGATACTATTGGAGGAGATTACATCCTTCTCATCTCACTTTATTCCTCTAAAATCTACTCCTTTTTATTTATTTTTCTCTCAAAACACACTCTTTTCAACTTTTCCACACCTTAAAAAGATCTCTCATGGCGATGTCATTATCAGGAGCTGCTCTCAGTGGGATTAGTTCTTCTTTCCACAGTGGAGGAGCCAAGCTTAGCGGCGTTGGCGCCGTCAGAGTTGGCCGGAAGACTGAGCTGGTCGTCATTGCTCAGCACAAGAAGTCGTTGGTCTACGCCGTTAAAAATGACGGCAACATTCTCGATGACATCAACGAAGCCACGTAAGTCTATATCAAGTATCAACTGTAATGGTTTTGTTGTGGATCGAGTTTTACTCACTAGAGCCCGTTATTAATGCTAGCTGCAATTTCAAAACACACGATCTAGTGTTGTAGTTTTAAACAGATATATATATATATATGAATATATATATATATATATATTTGTTTCCTTGAAAATATTTTGAGAACTTCTTTAAAGTAGATGACTAAACTCATTTAGAACGTAGAAATTCCTAAATTTTGTATTTATTCATGGCACATTTGTATTTCTTTTGAACTAATTTGATTTTTAGTTTTAAATATTATTCTTTCTTTTATTGGTTCAACTTTTAAATATTATTCAAGAAATGTTTCATATACATACCTCAAAAAGTGATCCCTTCTGTTCTTTAGTATACAAATAGCCTCAATATCTCATTTTTTTTTAATTTTTTAATAAATAGAAAGAAAGCTTCGGATTTCATGACGGAGAAGACAAAGGAGGCATTGAAAGATGGCGAGAAAGCAAAAGACTACATTGTAGAGAAAACCGTTGAAGCCAAAGATACGGTGGTGGAGGAAGCTCAAAAATCTTCAGAATTTGCGATGGAGAAAGGAAAAGAAGTCGCAAACACGGCGGCTGAGTTCGTAGAGGGTAAAGCAGAAGAGGCTAAGGAAGCCATTAAGCCCTGATTCAACCACTTAAAACTAGTTAACATATCTATTGATCCTCTTTTTATCTTTCTTCATCTTCAATATTTTTTTTCTTTTATGTTGTTCACCATTTGTAATAACGATATGTTTGTTATTACATTCTAATTTCGTTTGCTCAGATCAAATCCAGATTTTGTGATTTATACAAAGTGTCAAATAAAATAAAAATTCAACTGGTATCATAAATTAAATGTTAATTTTTTCAATTGGCACTCTCAAATGCAAATATTCTGGTGATTGATATATTAAAAGTCAAGTAGCCTAGATACATTCTAGTACGATACCACAAAACCGACAAGCAAGTTGAAAAGTAGAGGAAACCAAAGTTTTTTTTTTTTTTTTTTTTTTAAACCAAAGTTTTTTTCCCTCTAAACCAAAGTTTATTTTCCTCTAAAGTCTTGACCAATATGCGAATTTGTATAATAAACTTTTTTGTTTTGTTTAACGGGCACATGTGATGCAAAGCCTCAAGTCTAACAGAGATTATTTAAGTTTGTCAGATTAGCTAATTAAACACGTGAACGGTTATAACTACTAAAACTAATTTGCAACTGAACAAACAAATAATAACCGTATTTTAACGGAAAAGCTCTTCTAACAACCCATACTTGAAATCTCAATAAACAAAGCAAGATTCTAAATCATTCATGCAACACTCCGAAATCGGTCTCAGACTCTCGAATTAACCGGATAAGCGATCAAGAATTTGAACCGATCATTTGTTGCAAAACGAGGTCATTGGGCTATTATGCATTGGGCCAAAATTATACCACATCCACAGTTCGATATAATTTTGAAATATCCAAGCCCTTTCATTGGCTTAACCAAATGGAGCGACCCACCATAACCGAATCATGAATCTTTTGACAATATAATAAAATTATAAAACGCTTGGCTTGGTATGTATTTTATGTGAGTCAAACTATATTGTTAAAGTTAATTTGACAAGAACCTAAATGATTTAGCTTTTATGAAGCGAGTAAAAATAAAAATCGATACGAGAATAATAATAGACTAAAAAACGAAAAAGTCTGAAGAGAGAACTTGACTTTTGTTCGTTTATAAGCAAATTGAAATAATGCGCCTAAAATCCTTATGATTGCGCGTATATGAATCAATATATGTTGTTTCATTTTCTCACGCGTATATATAAATAGACGCATCGCTCTCTCTCTCGCTGAAAACTTTTGTCACTGATCTTAAGACTTGAGACGACGAAAATCAAAATCTCTCTCACCGGGAAAAAAAACGTCGATTTCTTCCTTTCTCGGCGACGATTCATCTTTCCTTCTCCGAAACTCACATCGAGCGTTCGAGTAACAATCCCATTGCTTCTTTCTTCATCGTCTTCGCTTTTCGTGTTCCGTACTCTGGATTTTTAGTTGATTCTGACGATAGTTCTTTCTTTGGGCCAGCAATTTAGGGTTTAAGAGATTCTGGGAACAGCGACGCAAACGATAGTTGTTTACGCCTTGCATCGTCTTCTCTCCATATATCGTTAAGCTTCTTTCGGTGTTCGATTCTTTGACTCGGAGGTTACAGGGCGTGTCGAAGAAAGAGCAATGCTGAGCATATTAGGGTTGGAAATACCGTCGGAGGTTCCGATTCTTGACATGGAACTAACGCCGAACGTGGTTGTCTCTCTGCCGAATAATACCAGGTCCACCGCCGATGTGCCGGCGTCGGCTCCGGTCGACGGTTTATACCTGAGATACAAATGGTAACGCCTTCCACTTTCTTAGCTTTGGGTTTTGTATGGTTTTTATGAGAAAAAGAAGAACCTTTCTTCGTAAAGCTGGAATCTTGGTTACGAAAGTTGGAATCTTTGTTTGTGTTTCTTTCTCAGTTAACTTAATTTCTATGGATTATATGTTCTTGTTGACGAAGAATCTTGTTGGGGACTTAAGGATTTGACTGAGATTTTGTATTCTGGTTTCAGCTTAGATCTTAGTCTCTGGGTTTACAATCTTTGCAGGTATCGGGTAGAGGGTAATAAGAATGCTACACGTTGTCATCTGCATCCGTCAGAACAAGCCACCTTACAATGTAATTACTGTGCACAGCGTCAGAGTCTTATTGCGAAAAGCTACCACTGTTCATCAAAGTGCTTTAAAGACGCGTGGCCTTTTCATAAGACTGCACATGAGGAATCAAAGAAATCTGGCATCCAAGACGACGTGATAAAAAACAATAATAACCACGGCGCAACAGGGAAGGAGACAACACTACGTGAGGTCGGGCATTGTAGAACATACATGCCAACACCTGAGGATTTGGACTGCGTTTTGAAGCTAGAGGTTTCTGTGGTCTCTGCAAAGACTGGAACGATTTTGGGATCACGTATAGTCTCGACTGCTAACCGTGTTGTTCGATACCCTACACCATTTCCGCGTTATTTGATTGCTATTAGTGGACTTCATGATGCGATGAGGCAGCCAGGAAATTTTACTGTCCTTTCATATAACATCTTGTCTGACACCTCTGCCACTAGCGATCGATTCAGTTACTGCCCTCCATGGGCTCGTACTTGGACATACCGTAGAACGAACTTGCTTATGGAGATTTTTCGTTATGGTGCAGATGTAGTTTGCCTGCAAGAGGTATGTGTAGTCTGTACATATATTGTTTTAACAGCCGCTTGTAGTGTGTACAGTTTAAGCCTTTTCTCAACTCCTCTATTATTCTCTCTCTCTGGCAGGTACAAGAAGGGCATTTGGAAGATTTCCTAGCTCCTGGATTGGACAAGTTTGGATATGATGTTCAGTACAAGAGGAGGACTAATGAGGTTCTGAGCGGACGAGCAAGTACAATTGATGGCTGTGCAACATTTTTCAAGCGGGATAGATTTTCATTTGTTCGGAAATATGATATTGAATTCAACAAGTGTGCTCAGGCTTTGGTCGAGGCTTCTGTCCCTGATAACCAAAAGGCGCTTGCTTCTGAACGACTGATCAAGGTACTTTGAGATGCATTTACATTTTGACATCACAGCTGACGTATTGGAGAGTTATTTGTGGAGATAACTAATTCCAGTTTTTGTTCTGATCTAGGATAACATTGGGTTGATAGTCGTTCTAGAACCAAAATTTTCTATTCAGCAGCCGGCTGGTCCTTCTGCGAAGCATCCGCTAATCTGTGTGGTAAGTTACTTCTCTTCCCATGGATCATTGCTGTGTTATTTTACTTTTCTTGCTGGTTTACATGAAAAGACTGATTAATTTGCTCATTTTATTTGTTTGAGCTTAGGCAAACACGTGTATAGATATCCCAGAAGAAATGAAGGATGTGATGCTCTGGCAGGTTCACACATTATTGAAAGGGATTGCAAGAGTAGCTGTGAGTGACAAAAATATGCCTATGATTATGTGTGGAGATTTCAACATGGTTCCTGGGAGGTCTGGCTGACGCACTTACCTATTTTTAAGCCAAATACATGAGATGTTTATAGATTACTGAACCTTCCCTTTGCAAATTTCGTTTCAGTGCTGCTCATTCGCTTGTTGTAATGGGGAGTATCCACCCGCAGCACCCGGATTTGACGGTTGACCCTTTTGGTATCCTGCAACCTCAGTCACAGTTGGTTCATGATTTGCCTCTGGTAACATTTTCCTTCAAGTCATTACCCTCTGCCTCTCTTTTATTGCTGAGACATATGACTAAGCAAAAAAAAAAAAAAAAAAAAAAACTGAATGTACCGAATAGGTGAGTGCATACTCAGCATTGTCGAGACTCCCAATAGGTCCAGGATGGGATAAATACAGGAGGAGCATACATCGTGATACAAACGAGCCAGTGTTTACCATCTGTACCAAGGACTTCACAGGCTGTCATGATTACATATTCTACACAGGTTTGTTTTGTTTTGTTTGATTACATACTCTAACTCCCTTTTCCTCTGAAGCTTTTCTCTCAAGTGCGTACGAATGGTTTTTGTTATTTCAGGGAATAATTTGAGAGTGGAAAGCTTATTGGAACTAATGGATGAAATGGTAGTGAGGAAAAACACAGCTCTCCCATCAACACAATGGTCTTCTAGCCACATTGCAATCTTAGCCCAGTTTAGGTGCGTACTCTGAGTGAATATACCCCAAACAAATAGGATTTTTCAGTTTTACTCTTTTGTTTTAGAAATATGCCTGATAGACGCAGATTAGACCCTTTTATACAAAACCCCTCCATTTATGATAAGAGGGAGAGATGACACAATACATTTAGCATCACATCAGTTCTGAGTTGGATTTGAGAAATTTGTCTCTGTCCATGTGTAACCCTTTTCTCTCACATTTTGATCCTCAATAGTAAAAAAAGAACAATTGTTTGAGATTCATTTCTTTTGTCCCTTGCTGGGAGACGTTGTGCATTTAGTAGATCATTTCTGAGTTGGATTTGGGATTTCTTTTTTTTTTTGTTGGTCAATGTTAGCCCTTCTCTCTCACTTTGATCCTCTGAATAAGTAGTAAAAAGAAAAGAGCAATGATTTTTGAGACTCATTTCTGGGGTCCTTGTGAATATCTTGGAGAAGTTTGACCTATTCTTGACGATATCTTCAAATCATATCAATGAGAATGAGTATCAGTGTTCCACCATTTGAAAAAAAAAAAAAACTGAAAAGAAGAAAACGTTTATGGATGTCAAAACAAACAAGTGAAGTTGTGTTATGAGAAACCAAGCAACATGATCAAAAATTGGACACAAACTTTGAAACTGGTGACTGCTATTTTTAGGACATCCCCTAAAAAGATCAAAACGCCTAAAACAGCAACACTAGTCATATATCCATCTCTTGAATGAACTCACATAAGTGTAGGTATACATACTCTCTCTCTTTGGGAATGTAGAAGAAAAATAAATAGTCAGCATTTATAACCAAAACAAAACAAAACATTGGGAGCTTAGTCCCAAGCACTTGGAGTTTCTCCGCCATATCCACCACTTGGAGCACCATATCCACCACCATATCCTCCTCCACCACCATATCCTCCTCCACCGCCATAGTAATCGCTACCACCACCTCCTCCTCCTCCTCTACTGTAAGACCCTTCTCTTCTAAAGTCACGGCCTCCAAACCGACCACCAGACCGCCGGTTCTTACCACCACCAAAAGAGGAACGCGATGCATATCGTGTGAGCCACGCAGGGACTTCCTGGTTAGCTTCTTGCATCAGATCAGCTAGCGGTTTAGCCATTGAGGTGTTGCCATCGTTGAAGAAGGCAGTTGCAAGCCCTGATTTGCCAGCACGTCCTGTTCGTCCAATACGGTGGACATAGTCATCAATGTCATTTGGTAGATCAAAGTTCACAACGTGAGCCACGTGGGGAATGTCGAGACCACGTGCTGCTACGTCTGTTGCAACCAAAATCGGTGTTCTCCCGCTCTTGAAGGACTTCAGTGCCACTTCTCTTTCCTTCAATGCATACATAACAACACAACATAACTTAGTAAATCTAACCAGTAGAAAACAAACTAGCTTGAAATGATCACCAAGGGTTCAGTACAACAGTTTCCTTCAGATTTTGGCTATGGTTTTAGCTTTAGTTGCAATGGAATATATTTCTACACACGATCTTCCCGTTGGTATCAATACTGAATCGGCAAGATTGGATTTTGATGTCCACATTAACATGCAAGATTTTCAGCTTCAAATAAATTAGCAAACCTGCTGTGTTCTGTCACCGTGAATGGAGGTTGCTGGAAACCCATTGATGCACAACCAATTTTCCAAAGAGTCGGCTGATCTCTTTGTCTCCACAAATACTAAGGTTAGGGATTGCTGTAATTATGGAAAAAATTCCAATCATCAGAAGTATGACAATGCATGCCAGAATATGATACAAGACCAGGTGAAACCTTCCAAAAGAGGAGAATCAATTTTACCTTGCCGTGGATGCCATTCTCTCTCTGAGCATGAAGCAGGTCCATAAGATGACTTCTCTTGTCAGAATCAAGGACAAACTCAACCCTTTGGACAATTAAGTCAGTACTTGAACCTACTCTACCCACAGCCAAAAATATATAATTTGCTAGGAAGTCAGCTGCGAGTCTCTGCACAAGAAACAAATATGCTAATCTTCTCAAAATTTCAAATGAATATGTAAACGCTGTTATAATATTTAAACGCAGTTTAACTCAAATGAATATGTAAGCAGATATGCTAGTCTTCTAAAATGCAGAAGCAATCTGGTAACGAGTATTATGCAGCTTTAATCACACAAGAAACAGAAGCATGAACTTAAATCAATCTAAAGCTCGTCATAACAGGTTCACCATCATCACTGACATATATTACTACCAGCGGTCATACAGTTTCAGTTTATGTCTTGATATTCTCCTTTCCGTTGTTTTTGCCAGAGAACCACAAGAACTTAACTGGACGCAGAAGGGTGTTACGACTGAAGCATAATACAGAAAATGCATCTAGCCAATAATTTGCAAGAATGAACACAAGAATTGACACACACGGCAAAGAAACTTGAATAGGAATTTCGAGCAAGGAAATAATAATCAGAAAGTGACAAAGTTCCCAAACCATGATATCAAAAAGGTGAATTAAGACAAAAATTGATTTACAAACAAGTAAGCCAACCTGAATCTCTCTTGGAAAAGTAGCACTAAACAACAGTGTCTGTCTAACTCCACGTGGAGGCATGTCCATTTGTTCGACAATCTTTCTAATTTGAGGTTCAAAACCCATGTCCAGCATCCTATCGGCCTCATCAAGAGCTAAAAATCTAATCATCTGCATAGAGACTCTAGCCCTCTCGAGCAAATCATTTAATCGACCAGGAGTTGCCACAAGAATATCAACTCCCCTCTCAAGTTCCCGGAGCTGCGCAAACAACAACATACGAGGTCAAAACCAGATTAACACATATCAACTCCAAAACCAAAACGTGTTTTTAAATAAGGTGAGTAGCCTTGGAAAGGAACACGCTTGCAGAACCCAAACAATAAGTCAAAGTGACAGGTTATAAAATAGAGAGCAGTGACAGACGTGTGAAGCATAATTCAGAAGTCACAACCAGACGCAGGAAAAAGAAATTATTTGCAAATTGATTACCTGCTGGTTAATAGGTGTTCCTCCATATGCAACAACAACCTTCACACCAGTTTGGTAGGAGAACTTTTTAGCCTCATCATGTATCTGCCAAAATCACAGAATGAGATGTGAAACTGAATTTTAATAAAGCGAATAGAATCTTGACATTGGAAGGGAACCCCAACCTGACTTGCCAACTCCCTTGTTGGTGAGAGAATGACTGCAAGAGGGTAGACTGTCCGTGTACCACGGGGTCTCTGTACATGCGGATCTTTCATGATTCCACTAATTATTGGAAAGCAGAAAGCAGCTGTCTTCCCAGACCCTGTCTGAGCACAGGCCATCAAATCCCTCCCTCCAAGCAATATCGGAATGGCGTGACGCTGTACGGGTGTTGGCTTTACATATTTGCACCTACGGATATTTAGATTCAAAGCCTCACCAAGATCTATCTCTGCGAATGTGTTAACAGGAGGAGGCACATTATCCCCACTGGTCTCGATCGGAATATCTTCATAGGCATCAAAATTAATGACTGTATTATCCTGCTCAGTAAAGGCTGGTTCTGTTTCAGCATCATCGTTCTCAAAGGGATTTACTTCACGTTCCCTACGGTCCCACCCTCCACTTCTGTTGTTCCAACCACCACCTCCTCGTCCACCATAGCCATAGCCAGGGCGACCTGCATCAGCCCTATAAGCACCACCACCTCCACCACCGGTAGCACCAGGAGCCCATCGAGACCCAGAAGGTGGACCACCATAGCCAACACGATCATTTGCTGGCAATGGAGCAACAGGCTCGGAAGATGCTTGCCTGTTCCTTAGATGTGGAGGAACATAAGCAGGCCGTGACGGATGAGAATTCTGACTAGTAGACCCAGAACCCGTGTTCTCTGAGTCAGCCACATCAGCCCATGATGCACTCATAATTGAAATGCGTGACGTCCTAAAAACAAAACTAGCTCGCAAATCTCTAGCAAACAAATCCTTCGTTACCAAAACCAATAATTCAAATCCTCGAAGCTGCTCCCTTTACTTAATATATCTTTAAGTCGAATTACGAAATCCTGGAAAATCAAAAGACGGGTTTCGCAGTTGGAACAATAGCAAACGACGAAATCAATAGCAAGCTAAGAACTTTAAATAAACGAGACCCATCAAACTCAAAAAGCTGGAAACTCAAATATCATAATCGAATCCACCGAATAACTCAAGACGAATTGGGGAAAAAAAAGTCCAGTCTTCGGAGAATAGCATAATCCAACGAGGAAAAGGAAAAACGAATATAACAACACCAAATGCCAACCGAATCACGCAAATAGGAGAACAATGTTCACCTCAAAAAGGGAATTAAAAAAGGATAGAAATTGCAATGAGCATACAACCCTAGCTGCAACTCGAAATCCAGAGAGAGAATAAAGAGACAGAACCTCAAAACTCGGCAAGAGAATCCAAAAACGAATCGAAGAAATCAACGGTAAAGGCGTGGGGGAGAGGAAAAACCCTAAAATTCGTTTGGTTACCTTTTGGGATCGGACACAGAAGGCGTGAAAATAGATAGATACGTATTGCGCAGAGCGATAGAATCAATAGAGAAAAGAGAGGTCGAGAGATATTTATTTGACTTTTGTTGTTCTTTTTCCTCTTTCTCTTCTTATAAACTCTCTCTCAGATTGCGTGCCGTTTCCATTAACCCTTCGTCTAAGAAGATTATTACCCACTTTTCAACTTGCGTGTCGGTTTTGTGGTTTCGTATTAGATTGTATGTCGGCTACTTACTTGGACTTTTTAATACATCACCAGAATATTTGCTTGCATTTGAGAGTGCTCCCCTATACATAGTTGCCAATTGAAAAAATGAATATTTAATTTATGATTCCAGTTGAAAATTTATTTTATTTGACACTTAGTATAAATCACAAAATCTGGATTTGATCTGAGCAAACGAAAATTTTGGAAAATTTTAAAATACTAAAATTATTTGTTGTTTAACGTATCATGTGTTGACTGGTTGAGATCCACCTGGGTGGATTGTATACTGAAATTGGTTGTGCTTGAAATTTTTTGAAAGTTAATATCATGGATACTGAAGGTAACATTGTAAAGTAATTCTTCTTTTTTTTTTTTCGAGTAATGTAATTCCTCTTCCTTCAACAATGACAAATTCAAAGTAAGAGTATCACTCGTCAACTAAACTTCTTCTCTTATTCCATTTGGCCAAAATATCTGCCTGCGATGGTGATGAGCATATTTGCCATGATGATAACTTGTTCATCTTCAACCTCTAACGCACGAAGACTCGCACACTTCCTCAGAAGAGCCCTGAGGCAAGCACAAGTATCAGCATCCAAAGGAGTATCCACTGATGCACACAATGCTACTATCCATTTGAAGTCACTGCTCTGTAAACCGCTCTCCTTCTCAACCAAACATATACGCTTTTTCAGCTTCGATACCCGCGTCACCGAGTCCATTCCTTGTATGTCTGAAACCACCTCACCGAATGACTCATCTGTCACTGTGTGGAGACGCTTCTTCAATATCTCCATGAGCACATCTTCTATAGACTGACTTGACATGGTCTCATCCTCACAATACTTGTTGGCATCTTGCGATAAAGCCTGTAAAAAAGACCATAACAATTACCTTCATTTCTTGTCCGTTAAGAGAAACACTAATAGTATGCAAGTTAGTTACTTAGACGAAATATACCAGGCGAAGTTGTAAGAAGTCAGAAAGCAATGAGTCTTCCCATTCTTTGACTGGTAACAGGTGCTCTGGGCATTTGTGGATTTCAGGTATTTGTGGCATGTAAACACTTTGCTCTTTCTTTCTGTACTTGCTTCCATCTAGCTTGGCTACTTTTACATTCGGAACTCGCTTAGCCTCCCACCTAAAATGCGGAAACAACTTAACCATATATTCCCAAAAAAATGCAGATAGACAGAAACATGGAAATAGAGAGACAAAAATACCTGACTCTTCTTAAATATTCAAGCCCATCTTCTGGTGGTCCAGAATCAAAATCAGGTTCTCCATCCACCGCAAACGCAGGTTTCAAAATGCTATTGTAATCGTCATTATCTTCAGTGTAATCCTCTTCTTCTTCAAGAGTTAAGTCATCCATTCCTTCTTTGGTGTCTAAATTTTCTCAAGACGAAAATAAGTCAAATTTTGAATTTCAGTGTACTAACTTGCGTAGAAACAGATAAGAACTAACTTCAGAGAAAGAATTAGCTTTCGAGGTTTTCAATTTATTGAAGATGTATGAACATATACAATTTCAGCCAAAGAATCATATGACCATACACACTTTCAGCCAAAGAACCTCTCTATTCCCCTTTTACAATCTGAACCAAAGAATCTATATACAGAAAGAATGACTGAGGTGTTAGCTCATGCAAGCGAAAAAGAACTTGTTTTGTGTCTAAGAAAAGAGAAAACTGGTGAACAAGGGACTTTGAAAGATTTCTTCAGCTCACGGCTCACTGTACAAAGATATTCACACGGTTTCGTCTTGGCACAGCCGATATGGGACCTGTGGAAAAGAAATCAAAAGGCCCCTATCAAAACGACATGTGACTGGAACCGAGAAGAGAATGGATGAATGGATAAATGAAGAACAGATCTGGAAACAAGATAAGAGCTCTCGGCCAGATATAACAGACATCAAAATCGTCAACAAGGCTACAGAGGATGAAACACAATGAAGTGGTTTATATAGACATATCTGGGAACAAGCACTGCTGAAAGAGTACTCACTGACACTAAACCTGACTGGGTTTGACTGTGATTACCCATTGGAGAAAGAAAAGACCATATAACCGTAGCAAAGAAAATCCATTTGAGAGAGAGAGGCACACACAGAAATGCATCAAAGATACATGAGCTAGATAGTCCAAAACTGGAGTGAGATATTTTTCTTAGACCTATTTTTTTGCTCAACATGTTCAACTGACAGGAGGTAAGAACACAAAATGCAGCAAATAAGATAAAAAGAAAAGTAATTGGAGGGTTACCGAGAATACCGATGCCACTGTCCCTCAGATTAGACTTTGAAGTCTTTTGATTCTTCAAGCTAACTAGACCTTCGTACTCGGTCACCAGCTCAGGTGGGAGCCTAGCATACATGTCACTCCATAGTTTCTTCTGATTCGCAGACTGGGCATTCCTCATCGACTTCATTTGGTTTCTAGTGTACATTATCCGCAACTGCTTCCCATTTGTTTCAGAAAGTTTGGTTGATGCATTCCCTTCAACAACGTTAGAAGCACTTCCTTTATCTTGCTTCCCACCAATTGGTTTCTCTCCAGTTTTCTTATGCTTTCTTGGTGTATCCTTCTCAGCGTGTGCAGTTCCTGGTCTCTTAGGATGATCTTTACCTTTCTTGGAGAAAGGAACAACATTGAGCAACGCAGTATCATCAACCAAATCGATCTTCACAGATCTCCCAACAAAAGCATTGTCCTTTACACTCACTCTTTCCATTTTCTCATGCTGCTCTTCAGAGCCATTCCCATTCCCATTCTTTTCGATCTTATGGGAATCAGAAGCCATAGCGGGCTTGCCCACATCGTCCTTAATCCTGAAAATCGTCCCAACTTCGATTTCAGCCAACAATCTTCTCTTCTCAGCCTCCAAAAGTCTCTGGACATCAGAATCTTGTCCCTTCTTCTCGGAGTTCAAACTTTCTTTCACGCCTTGGATTTCAGAGATACAAACAACGGACCCATCAGTCTCAACACCTTCCTCCTCCATCTTGTGCACATCATCTCCAAATTGATCGCCTTCTGTAGAAATCTCAGAGATGTTTGCAGCAAACGTTTCCTTGATCGGCTTCAGTTGTTCACCAATCCTTTCCTCTTCGAGAGACGCGGAGCCAGCTTCAGGCACAGAAAAGACTGCAGGACAATCCACATCCATCGCATCGGGTTCTTTGGAAAGCAACAAACTTGTTTCGGAGAAAGAAACTTCAACAGAATCCGCATGGGCAATTTCTCCATCTTTCTCGGAAACAGAAGTAAAAGGCGAAGACTTGACTTGCTTCTTTGGGCTTATCTCTCCACCATAGTCCTTCTCTACTGGCGGCAAAGAAACGATCTTTAAGGAGTCTTCTGCAAAATCATCCTGAGAAAGCGAAGTTTTCTCCTGCCCAAAACATTCACCGGAATCAGATCTCGTCGCCATCACGGAGAGACGGAGAGTCGGAGAGGAGAGAGAGAGAGAGAGAGAGAGAGAGAGAGAGAGAGAGAGAGAGAGAGAGAGAGAGATGAGCACAAAACCCTTAGTGAAAGAATAAGCGAAGGAAGCTAATTCTTTTTCTCGATAACAATGAAATAAGCGGCGAAACAAAAAGAAACAATAAAAATAAGTTGGAACTGGTTCGATTAAACCGAACAAATTGCGGAGCCTTCAACCGGTTCTATGAATCCCTCACGTTCCAGTGACGATTTCGTACCAATTTGCAAATTATTCTAGCAAAGATTGAGCTGGTCCTTGTAATATGTTATGTAAAACTAAAAACACAGTTTATTGAAATGAAATCAATTTTAAAATGCAATTTTTGGGGGTTTATATACGCACTATTTAAGATTTAATTCAAAAAGAAGAGTAAAATCAAGGTGGTATAATTAGTACAAAATTTTGTCGACCGAAAATAATAATAATCAAGGGGTATTATAGTAAAACCAGATATACAGCTCGAAAGCTACAAACCACTCGCTCTTCTCACGCGCCATCTCAAATTCGATCTTCTTTCACTGCACACAAAGCGAGAGACAGAGAGAAAGAGAGAGAGAGAGCTAGAAAGTGGAAAGAAGCGAAGAATACGCAGATCCCATCCAATTTAGGGTTTGGGCTTCCCCTAATTTGGAAAACTAGTCCTGGTCCCTGATCTGTTTCCTGGATCGGACGAGAGAAAAGAGGACGAAAAACAAAGTAACGAGAATGGGCGCGAATTCTATACCGACGGACGCAACCATTGATCTTGATGAGCAGATCTCGCAGCTCATGCAGTGCAAGCCCCTCTCCGAGCAACAGGTGCCTGCCACTTTCTCCTTAGATGATGGCTTTTCCTTTGCCCTTCACGTTTTTCGACTTTGTTGTTATGGTCTTATGGACTTGGGTTGTATCGATGATTGGATCTGGCCTTTGTGTCGAGTCGAATAGTTTTTTTTTGGGTTCTGATTGTGCTTTCGTCGGGTATGGGATTAGCGGATTTGAGTTTGGGGATTTTCGATTATATCCAAATGAAGATCTTCTGGAAAATGTTAGATCTTGACGTTTGTGTTCGTTTTCACCGCAGTTTTATGGGTTGGAGAATTGGCTTTGCTTCTATGGTTTGATGATGAATTTTGGCTGCATCGGATTCTTAACATAAAGTGATTAACCACATCTAAGCTCGTGTTTTTATGTGCCTGGTAATGTGGGTTCCTCTGACATTCGGGATTCTCCTTGAGCTGGTGTGATTTGATGTAGATGATAAGATTTCTTTTTTTTTTCGCATTATTACTGGCTTTTTCAATTAGGGGAATCAAAACTGAAAAGTAGAAGGAAACCCGTTTTTGCTGGTGTTAGAGCTATTGGAACTCAAAAAGGACCTTCAGTAACTCATATCAGCCAAAACCCTGATCAATACTTGCACACTTTTTTTTTTTTTGGTGTGACTGATGTTCCTGTTTGCTGCATGTGCCAAGTCGATTTCTATAAGTATACATTTTCGAGTCTTGTGTTCATTAATAGTTACTATTACTGGTAATCCTTATGTCTTTAGGAAGTTAAAGAGTTGAATATCATATGCTGGATTGTTTTATTTTCTTAGGTTAAAGCATTATGCGAGAAAGCCAAGGAGATCTTAATGGATGAAAGCAACGTTCAGGTTAGTTCTTGGTCTTGCATCTCTCTTTGGTTGATTAAATCTCTCACCGCTCTTGGCGATTATATTTTGAATGTGGTTGACTGTGCTACTAGCCCATGGATTCATTCTTTAACCACGTTTCTTAACTCTTTCCTGCATGCAGCCTGTGAAAAGCCCTGTGACAATCTGCGGTGATATTCATGGACAGTTCCATGATCTTGCAGAGCTTTTCCGTATCGGGGGAATGGTAACATCTATGAAACTTACTGAGAAAGCACAATTGATGCTAGTTTTATCTCTGTTCAGCATGCATCTTGTCTATCAATTACCATTTTTCGTTCATTTGGCCCTGCCACTGATTTTTGTTTATCCATGTATTCTTAGCTATTCGATTTTCTCTCTTTTGCAGTGCCCTGATACCAATTACCTGTTTATGGGAGATTACGTTGACCGTGGTTATTATTCTGTTGAAACTGTTACGGTACGCGGATGATATATTGAGAACTCTTTTTTAATTTATTTTTCCATTTAAGAGTAGTCTGATTAATCTACAAGCCATTCCTTGTCTTTTTATTGGTAAACGATATCTACTGTGCTAAATATATTTGGTCTACAATATAAATATTTTGGGTCAGAATATGAAGTATGTTGATACTGTTTCTCCTTTTTATCCTCTTCCCAGCTGTTAGTCGCCTTAAAGATGCGGTATCCTCAGCGAATCACCATTCTTAGAGGAAACCATGAAAGTCGTCAGGTAGACTAATACTTTATGATCTTATTACCTTGTTTCCACTTGTAAATTCACCTACTGAGGGTAATACAGTACACCATCTCCAGCCCCTTTTCCATCGTTGAAATCTTGGTTGACACACATGTATTCTTGTAAAATTTTGTTTTTGTCTACAACTTACATTCTGACGCAGGCTTTACGTTTTTTATTCTGTCTGGCAGATCACTCAGGTTTATGGATTTTATGATGAATGTCTGCGAAAGTGAGTCTTTTGAAAAAAATCCTTATTCTGTAGAATGCTGCTAATTGCATGCAAGTAGTTTGTATCATCATTAATATTGTTCTTACATTGTATTATCTTACACATCCGAGTTTGAAGTTTATTAATCTCTACCTAGAAATGCATTTGATTATTTAGGTTGTAGATTTTGCAACTTGTTAAACAAAGCTTGCTTTTCTTGCAGATATGGCAACGCAAATGTTTGGAAAATCTTCACAGACCTCTTCGACTATTTCCCACTGACAGCCTTGGTTAGTGCCTATCATGTTTCAAAACTTTTGTTCCTCTTTTATGATGTTGGGGGTTCACATAAGTATTAAGTCCTGGAGTCTTTTAATATAGATGCTCTGTCCTTTGTCTTGTGCTGGCAATATTCTTTTGAACTAAAGAATTGCTTTTGTATTGTGGTGTCGTATTTCTTTTGCTAGTGTCACATCAATTTCAAGACGTTAGTATACTGAAAAATGCAAAGAATGGAAGATCTTAGATATATGGAAGAGTACATGTATGACTTATCTGACTAAACCGATGGTGTTTTCTATACATTTTTTTGGTATCATCAAATCATTATGTCATTCCATTGCAGGTTGAGTCAGAAATATTTTGCCTTCATGGTGGATTGTCTCCATCTATCGAGACCCTTGACAACATAAGGAATTTTGATCGAGTTCAAGAAGTGCCTCATGAAGGGCCGATGTGTGACTTATTATGGTCTGACCCTGATGACCGTTGTGGTTGGGGCATCTCTCCACGTGGTGCGGGATATACATTTGGTCAGGTAATTACAAGTCTCGGAACGGTCCTGAATCTGGTTCCCCTCACTCCTTTTAAAACAAGTTCCTAATTGACTTTTATCTCTTGTCATTTTGTTTCCATAGGATATATCCGAACAGTTCAACCACTCAAACAACTTAAAGCTGATCGCCCGAGCCCATCAGCTGGTTATGGATGGATACAATTGGGCTCATGTAATAATTCAACTCAACACTTCTATATTTCTTCCATAGCTTTGCGAGGCTTAAGATTCTTTGCTCACTATTATACTTGTTCTTGTTATTCCGTCAACAGGAGCAAAAGGTGGTAACTATCTTCAGTGCACCAAACTATTGTTATCGTTGTGGGAACATGGCTTCGATTCTTGAGGTTGATGACTGCAGGAACCACACCTTCATTCAGGTCTTGCCTCAAAACCCAGATGTCTTGTCTTCTAATGAAATTTGTGTAGAAGGAAAGAAAACTAACTAAAAGTAAAAAACTATGAATGCAGTTTGAACCAGCACCGAGGAGAGGAGAACCAGATGTTACTCGAAGAACACCAGACTATTTCCTGTGATCACTAAGACAAAAAAGTCATCTCACCAGCTGCAGCCACAACTGATAGTTCACAGTTGGTAAATCTTGTGTTGAGGTTGCTGTGTTTTAAGTTCCAATTTAGTCCCACCACCGGAATATAGTGTGTATTATAGGCGAAGAACCTCTCTTATCTTCCTCTATAACCCAGAAAAAATTAAAAAAAAAAAGAGAGGTCAATACCCATTATGCACATTGTTTGGTTTATGTTATCAGCGTCTCTTTTTTCTTCCTTCATCAGAATGTGTTTCCATGTGAGAGATATTTTTAGTTTTCTTTCTTGTAATCCTCTCAGAAGTCACTATTTTAGTTTACAAATCCAGTGAAGCTTTTTGATTGGAACTTTGAAGCTGTTTTGTTTTTAAATCTTGATAACAATGGAGTTTCTGAATTCATTAAATCAGCCACTCAAAACATAAATAAGAAGTTAATGTAGGCGAATACTGAAGGAACAAGATCCACTACAGAGCAGGCAACATCCTCGTGTCTACATCAAAAGAATCTTGGTTCAATAATTGGCACTTCTGTAGATAGCTCGGCTCGTCATTTGTTAAGTCTGTCGCCTTCTCTCTCTCGCAGGCCCGTTGTTGCGTTTGGAACGTATTAACCGGATCTTATTGGAATATATATATACCAAGTGTGTTGGACACATTGCTTAATATCCATTTTGCAAGAGATTTACTGCAGAATTTCACCAAGCGTATTGTTGGTATACACCCCTTTACTATAATTAAGGTGAATGATATTTCGCTAAGTACGCTACCTACATTATGTACTTTACCACACAATGCTTGTCGATAAATCAGTAAAAAGGTTCAAGAAAGTTAAAGTGTCAACTTGTGGAACGGTTCTCTCATGATCCACGGAAGGAACTCATGGCAGTGAGGATCATGAAGCATACAACTGGAGATCATCCATGATCCATCTCTCGACAGATCAAAACCCGGTTCAGGTCATCGTCGACGTATATAAATCAATCAGTAACTTCTTGTGAAAACTAGTGAAGTTTTTCTTTAACAAAAAAAAAAAGAAAAATGGTGAAGTTTTCTACTTTTTTTTGTTCATGTGCATATGAACAATTTTTGTGTGTTTATTGCATCGGTGGTGGACTGGTTAGTTCCTGTAAATATTGGTAATAAGATTAATTGCTTCATGATTTGTTAAAGACTAAAGAATAACGACGAAATCGAAAGAGTTGCCAAAGCTAATCGTAAAAGAGTTAATTAGGACAATTCCCTATTCTTTTTTGCAATAGTTTTTTTTTTGTTTGAACCTTTTCATAGCATTTTTTTTGCAATAGTTTCAGCATTATTAGGCTTTCTTTTTAGTTTCTAAAGCTTATTTTATTAGCTTGATATCCACCATTGGATCCTATCAATCATATATGATTTAAAAGATATCAGTTTTTCTGGCTTTTATTGTGTTTTTCCTCGGAATACGAAACCAGCCTATCGATTACGATTAGCAAAATGACTCAAGAAATTGGCATTTTGATACGTTTTGCTTTTTTAAAAAAGGCTGAAATGCTTCAGTGAAGAAACAAAGCAAACCTAAAGACGACAAGTAGTCAAGTTAAGATCATCAGTAAGTACAAACAAAAACAGAACGTGTTTCACACCGAAGACAATGACATATATAAACTGTGCAGAAGTAAACGTGTCAATTAGTTTCAGGCTATAAAAGGTTTTACTATTTCTAACATCATGGACGGATTAAGATTTGTTTTTATAGAAAATCCGAAAAAAATTGTGAGCCTCGTAAAGTCTGCTAGTCGTAGAGTACAGCGGTTTTTTGTTGTTCAAGACTGCATGGATGGTGCGGTCCACTTCACGATCTATTTATATATTTACAACTTATTAATTTAGCAATTGGCAAGTATGTATATTTTAATATAAATTGAATTTATATATTGCACTATATTTCAGTTTCACATTTCTTTTTCAAACACTAACTATATTTTTATTTGGTTGAATTTATAAATAAGAACACTTTGATCAGTAGTAACTTTTCTAAGTTTTTGAATAGTTTCATGTAGCTTATATACGTGTTAAACGTCACTAATTTTTTTTCGTCACAAAATAAACAATCTGAAAACTATTTTGCTAATGGATAACTAGCTAGAAAGAATAAGTTTTGAATAAGAAATCAAATAAGCAATTTGAGTAAATTGCCATATAATGATCCGTTCAATTTCTTTCCGCATCCCGTTCATTTTTTTTATTTTGTTGCTGTAAATTTGTATGATATATTCTCTAAAAATAATCTCATCATGATTACCATTTACTGTAATTTTAGACGTTAGATAATAGAGTATCTCAAGATAATAAAGACAAAACTTCTGAAATACACACATTATATCAAAATATATTTCTATATTTAAAATATTCAATTAATACGAGTAAATTTTGGTGTTACACGTCAAACTTAAGTTAATTAGAATTATTTTTTGTAACTTTGTATTTCCGTTTTGCTTATTTTAAACTCTGTTAAATTATTAATTGACACGTATATAATAATATTTCTCAGTATATATTGCAATTGAGCATCTCATGAAGACATGACTATAGTGCATCCACGTCGTTATCCAAGTTGGATTTATTTTTTTATAAAAAAAATAATTCCATGGAGTCCGGTCCTTTTATAAATATACTGTATATACAAGTAGAGCCCACATATAGGCTTGGCCGCTTCTGCTTGGACTCGAGCCACAACAAAATCAAACTCTTTAAAAAAACAAATACGAAATAGGAAATAGCAATTGAGAATCAGTTTCTTCCTCCACCACGGGAAACAGACGATCACAGATACGCTGCTGAGAAATTCAGATCCGGTGAGGAGAGAGTCCATCGTCCGTGGAAGCTTCCGAACTTCTTTTCACTGAGCTGAAGTCGAGAGACAGTAGCTGTGATTTGTGTCATCGGCGATCGGAGATTTATCTCCCGGGAAATCGACTGTTCGAATCTTAGTGGAATTTGCTTGGAGCTTCTTCTTTTTCTTAAAACCGGGAGTGGTGGAGAGAAGGGGGGAGATCAAGCGACGGATAGAGATAGGTTTTGCTGTATGTCAGTAGATTGTGTTGAGACTTATTTTGGTGGATTTGGAGAACTCGTGAACCCTATTCAATGGCCTCAACTTCGAAAAAGGCGACGGCATGTGCTCACCACGGAGGCTCTGCTCCGCCTCCGAAACTCGCCTCCGCCGTGTCCAATACGGTTGCTGGATGGTCCGGCGGAAGCTCCGAAGGTGAGAATCAGCGAGCCTCTAAGCTTGCTTTGGAATCCGTAATCCGCCCTGTCGATTCGCTTCCTGATACGGCCAAGAAACCTGCCAACAAAGGTAAATCAAAATTTCAGCTCTCCTAGACTGAATAACCGTTCCGAATTTAAAGAATCTTATGATCTGCCTTAGGATCATTGATCATCGATCATTGTTCTGCTCTATATGTTTTCTGATCTTAGATCGCGATTTGTTTAAATTACTGAGTTCTTGTTCACTGGATTTGTTGATGATAGTTACTTTTGCTGTGTGAAATTGGTTGCTGTGTGCTGCTATCATCAGTATTTGATGGCTTCTCTTTCACACTTAGACAGCTTTAAATTCACCCTCCATGATAGTAATCCGTGAATTAAAATGGTGGTAGTGATTTCTCTGAAATTGAATATATATTGCGATCACTGTTGTGCCAATGCAGGAATTTCTGTCATGCCAAGGACGGAAACAAAACACCCGTTGGATCCTCTCTCTGCTGCAGAAATATCAGTTGCCGTGGCGACTGTTCGTGCGGCTGGTGCCAACCCTGAGGTGCGGAAACTTTGTTCTTTGTCATCAGAATGGTTTTTTTTTTTTTTTTTTCTGAAAATATTCTCGAATCAAATGTAGCAGGATGTTCAAGCTATGATCATCGGTTTTACTGAAACTGTATGATTTTTCTTTGGCAGGTTAGGGATAGCATGCGTTTCATTGAGGTGGCTTCAGTGGAACCAGAGAAGCATGTTGTGGCGCTGGCAGATGCTTACTTCTTCCCTCCGTTCCAGCCATCACTACTTCCAAGAAATAAAGCTGGACCTGTGATTCCTATGAAGCTCCCTCCGAGGCGAGCAAGACTTGTTGTGTACAACAAGACGTCTAATGAGACAAGTGTCTGGATCGTGGAGTTATCTGAAGTTCATGCTGTCACTCGGGGTGGACATCACAGGGGAAAAGTTGTTTCCTCGCAAGTGATACCTGATGTTCAGCCACCCATGGTATGCTCTAAGCAATTGAATCTCTTAAGTGGATTTAGATGCTACTTCTGTTCGCGAGTTTCTCACTATAAGGTCTTGTGATTTTAGGATGCGGCTGAATATGCTGAATGTGAAGCGATTGTCAAAGACTTCCCCCCATTCATTGAGGCAATGAAGAGGAGAGGTATTGAAGACATGGATCTAGTGATGGTGGATCCCTGGTATGTCAATAACATCCTTGTTTCTGCTGGAAAGCTGTCAATTAAGGTGTACTTTTTCCCTGAGCCTGCCTCTGGATTTACTGTGCAGGTGTGTGGGTTATCACAGTGAAGCTGACGCTCCTAGTCGTAGGCTTGCGAAGCCCCTTATATACTGTCGGACTGATAGTGATTCCCCTATGGAAAATGGCTACGCTCGTCCAGTTGAGGGCATTTATGTACTTGTAGACATGCAAAACATGGTGGTGATTGAGTTTGAAGACCGTAAGTTTGTGCCACTGCCCCCACCGGACCCTTTGAGGAATTATACCCCTGGTGAAAGTAGAGGGGGTGTTGATAGAAGTGATGTTAAGCCTCTCCAGATTATTCAGCCTGAAGGTCCAAGTTTTCGCGTTAGGGGTTACTTTGTCGAGTGGCAGAAGGTAGTTTTCTAGTGATAGCCTAACTGAAACCAGGTGATTATGCTTAAGGTTATTTCTAAATTGCCTCAACATTTTTTTTTCTTACAGTGGAACTTTCGTATCGGGTTCACTCCGAGGGAAGGTTTAGTCATACATTCGGTAGCATATGTTGATGGCAGCCGAGGTCGCAGGCCTGGTGCACATAGGCTAAGTTTTGGGCTAAAGGTTTTTG